>NC_072392.2:31818787-32121818 GCF_028885625.2 Pongo pygmaeus | reverse complement strand
GCTGCAGGCAGCTCATCCCAGACCTCAGGAGCAGGGGAGTCACCCAGGGCTAGGTCAGACTGAAGGTTCTGGGGCACCAGGGGTGGGGAGGGGCTTGAGAGTTGGACTTTCCAACAAGCTTCCCAGAAGGGCTGGTTTGCTGAGCCTCAGACCAGGCTTTGAGGGTGCACAGCACTCTTCCTCTAGGTGTGTGTCCACATACCTGGCATCTTTGTTGTTGAATTGCCCCAGATATAAAGTGCACGGTGCCCCCTCTACGCCTTCAGCCCTGCTGTCTCCTTTGCTGACCCCCAAATCTCTGGGGCTCGGACTTGCCTTTATAAAGGGACCTCTCAGCTCAGGGGCGGGCCCTCCCCACTGGCCCTCTCTTCCCAAGGCCCAGCATCAGCAGGAGCTGCTCGAGCAATTCATCCTGAGGGGTCTATGTGGTGTGAAAAGCTGAGGGAGACTGTTCTGTTTATTGTCAAGGGCCAAGAAACAAAGCCTGGAAACAAAGTCTGGTATTGCTCAACCCAGTGGTGATGAGTGACAAGATAGGGCGGGGTGCAGAGGAGACTCCCACACACAGCAGGACTGAGTGAGCGCCAATTCTTCCTTCTAACACTGGCACCAAGGAGAGACCGCTGTCCCTTCCCATAAAGGCAGTGGCCAAATGGAAGCATCACTTGGTGTGCCAGCTCCTTTGGGACAGGAGAACAAGAGGTGACTTGAAGCGGGGTTGGTAGCCCCATCCCAAGCACAGTGGATGCTGAAGGGGGTCCCGGGCTCCCCAGGTCCTGGGCTTCTCTTGATTCTCAATGTTAAGCTTGTTGATTGAATATAGTTGAATATATATAGGTGAGGAAAAGACACAGGCCAAGAACCGGGTGATTCAGTCAGCTCTGAAAAGTCAGGAACAGCATTTCTTTTTTTTTTTTGAAACAGGGTCTTGCTCTCTCACCCAGGCTGGAGTGCAGTGGCACGATCTCGGCTCACTGCAAGCTCCGCCTCCCGGGTTCTCGCCATTCTCCTGCCTCAGCGTCCAGAGTAGCTGGCACTAGAGCACCCGCCACCACACCTGGCTAATTTTTTGTATTTTTAGTAGAGACGAGGTTTCACCGTGTTAGCCAGGATGGTCTCCATCTCCTGACCTCGTGATCTGTCCGCCTCGGCCTCCCAAAGTGCTGGGATTGCAGCTGTGAGCCACCATGCCCGGCCAGGAAGAGCATTTCTAACCTCCAAATGCAAACGTCTGCCACCCCGGGCTGCTCTCCTCTGGAAACGGCACTGCAGGGCATAGCAGGTCCCAGGTTTGCCTTTCCTAATTCCCTGTACCACCCAGCTCCTGCCTCCCTCACTGTGAGGGATGAGAGGTCCACACAGACAGTTCCTTCTCACCTTTGAAATGGCAGTGGTGGCTGCAGCCTGGGAGCTGAGGCCATCCCAAGCAGGTGAGACCCCCACCAGGGGCCCTGGGTGCCGGCCAGCCACAGGCTGAGCCATCCAGGCTGTGCACAGCCACGCCTCAGCCACCAGGATTTCTTTCCTGTGGAACTAGACCTTCCATCCAGAGAGCCTTGCAGCAGAGAGCAGAAATGGGCTTTCTCTCTGCTGGTGTAGGAAAGCCATGGCAGGAACGTGGTACCAACAACACACAGTTGCCTGTCCCACGTGGGGTCCCGCACCTCCCGCCTCCCTGCTTTCCTGCCCCTTTACTTGGTAAGTGTGCTCTTTGATTAAGTGTCCTCTTTTTAATTGTGTCCAAATGTTCACACTGTCTCAAGTGATGCTGGAGCCACAGCCTGGGGCCACTGCAGGTCCTTCCTCTGGAGCAAACGGTCTTTGTCACAGTGTTTCTCTAAAAGCACATCCATCCTGACTGACACTTATTTTAGAAACAGAATTGGTGAAAAAAGAGTTGAGCATTATAAAATGTCTCTGGATTTCAAAGAAGTTGACCACTATCTATGGGGAATTGGGGATGAGTAACTGCTCTTTAAATAAATGAGGACAGGCCAGGCATGGTGGCTCACGCCTGTAATCCCAACACTTCGGGAGATTTGTATGTAAAAAATACAAAAAGCTGGACATGGTGGCATGCACCTGTAATCCCAGCTATTCAGGAGGCTGAGGCAGGAGAATTGCTTGAACCCAGGAGATGGAGGTTGCAGTGAGCCGAGATTATGCCACTGCACTCCAGCCTGGGTGACAGAGCAAGATTCCATCTCAAAAAAAAGTAAATGAAGACAAAATCCCAAAGGCTAGAGCCACCGCCCGCCCAGAGCAGGTTCAGGATCGAAGTGCCCCTGTGGTTCCGCTCCCACCTGAGTGCTCTATTTTAAAATGAAGGTCTGGGACAAGGAGAGAGCATGTCATTACTAAGGTTCAGTGTTAAATAGAGACATTCTTTCACTGATGGCAGCCATGATGGGCTACCTGAGCTTTCTTTGGTTTTCCCTGCCATCTGCATCATCCTCCACTACACTTGAATGAGGAGTCCTGAGGGTCTGAGTAACTTGCAGGGATTGCTGTGCTGCCAGGAATGAGGGAAAGAAGAGGCCAGAACAGCCACCTCAGCTAAAAAGAAAGCCAGAGGAGAGGGTGGGTATTTAGGGAGCAGGGATTTTTAATTTCAAGTAAATTCTGTAATTAAGGAAATGGGGTGGTGGTGGTGGGGCTCGGGGCTGGGTGCTCTGGCACTGTCCCTAATGGCAGTCACAGTGATGGCTTTGCTCCTGTGCTGCCATCCCTCCTCCCTCTCAGCAATAGGAAGAACATGTGTGCTTTTGATGCATGTGGTGCAGCAGGCCTGGGATGCCGCATTTCACACAAGCTTCAGGTGACCCCAGTGCTGCTGGTTCATGGACCACGCTGTGAGTAGCAAGGTCACAAACTCCCCTGAGGGAAGGGAGCAGCTGGGCTGCGTTTCTGAGAGAAATCGTAATAGGTTACGATTGAACTACTTTGGACCTCCCTTCTTGAGAACCCAAAACAGCTGCTGTGTGTGCTGAAGCTATATTCACCCCACCACAAAGAGGACAGTTAGCACCTCTCCCCACACAATGGTATAAGGTTTTGTTTTCATATAAAACCTCAACAGATGAATGGGGCCACTATCAATGATTTTCAGAAAGAAAGGCATAAATACCAACTATTTTTTTTATGGAGTCTTGCTCTGTCACCCAGGCTGGAATGCAGTGGCACGATCTCCACTCACTGCAACTTCTGACTCCCAGGTTCAAGCAATCCACTTACCTCAGCCTCCCGAGTAGCTGGGACTACAGGTGTGCGCCACACCTGGCTAATTTTTGTACTTTTAGTAGAGATGGGTTTCACCATGTTGGCCAGGCTGGTCTCGAACTGCTGACCTGAAGTGATCCACGTGCCTCTGCCTCCCAAAGTGCTGGGATTACAGGTGTAAGCCACCATACCCAGCCCCCAAATACCAACTATTCTTTAAAAAAAATATGATTATGTTGGAGGCACAGTGGCTTATTCTGTAATTTCAATACTTTGGAAGGCCAAGGCAGGCAAATTGCTTGAGCACTGGAGTTGGAGACCAGCCTGGGCAACATGGCAAAACCCTGCTCCTGCAAAAAGTTTTTAAAAAATTAGCCGGGCATAGTCGCATTCATCTATAGTCCCAGCTAGTCAGGAAGCTGCGGTGGGAGGATAGCTTGAGCCCCGGAAGGTTGAGGCTGCAGTGAGCTGTGATGGCACCACTGCATTCCAACCTGGGTGACAGAGTGAGACCCTGTCTCAGAAAAAGAAAAAAAAAATATATATATATATATAATATTGGGAGAGATGTCCCTCATAATTAGGTTAATACAGATGATTTTATTTAATAGCTGAAATGGTTCTGTTACCTGGGA
The DNA here is from genome assembly GCF_028885625.2 of Pongo pygmaeus. Lineage (NCBI taxonomy): Eukaryota > Metazoa > Chordata > Mammalia > Primates > Hominidae > Pongo > Pongo pygmaeus. Next base: position 32,117,964 of record NC_072392.2, on the reverse strand, counting down.
GTTTGTTTTACATTTAGTTGATCATGAAGGATCCATCATGAATCCCCCCTAGAAGTGCCCACAGTGACATGTTCCATGAGTGCTTGATGGAAAACCATGTATTTCTAAGGTTCTGGTGGCAGGTAGCAGTTATGCGATGGCATGAGGAAAATCCATTTAGTAGAATTGTCCCAAAGTGCAATGGCCTGGCTTGGTAAGCTGTAAATTCTGTCCCTGTGAGGGGTAGAAAGTGAGGATGGAGAAGGAAGGAATATGCCAGACAGGGGTTGAACCAGACAGGCTTCTTCCAGCTGTCAGCTTCGTGACTATGGGTACTGTCCATGTCTCCAGGATCCACCTGGGATGCCTCTGATAATGTAACCACGTACCCCCATTTTTCTTGGGCAGTTTATTCCAACAAGTGAGCTATAGTGCAGGCATTGGGACATGCAGTAATCTGTTTGACTTTCAAGGGCTTAGGTCAGCTTGGTGGAGTTCTCTGGGTCCCTCTAGAGAATCACCCAACCCAGGGATGGCCTTCAGGTTCCCACCCTACCACTAAACCACTTACATTCACACAAAATCCTGGAGCTGAATGTTCTCAGCAGGCTTATTCCTCATAGCCAAAAGCCAGAAACAAATCCAGATGTTCTTCCAGGAGCGAGTGGCAAAACAGTTGGGGTCATTGTGGAAGTGAAGGGAAGCCTTTGGTCTATTGGAAGAATGAACAGGACTCAGTAATGGATTGTTTATGATGTGGGGAGATACAGGCTGAAGAAACTCTTTCTAGAGTCTGGAATGGAGTCCCTAGGTGAGCCGTCACACCATTTATTTAGACAGTAAGTCTAGGTCACAGCCAAGTCCAGGAAGATGACCTAGACTATAGAGTGGGATCAGTTTTAATCTGTAATGTCAAAGAGGTATTTCGGTCTGGAAATCAGCTAGGTAGCTGTACATATAATTCTGAGTGGAGATAAAATCTGGAGGTTGTAAGAATAGAGTTAATAATTAGTGCCTTAAAAATCAGTTTGGTCCCCCAGAGGGCTTGGGGTTCTTTTTTTCTGGCATACCAATAAAAGAATAGCAGAGTCCAGGAGTGAGTTATGATGCACTTCAGATTTTAAATCCCAAGCAGGGGTTGTGAGCACGCTGGCAAACCTTGGGTAGGAGCATCCAGAAAGGCAGGATGAGAAGGAGAAGCATTGGCGTCAGGAGCCAGGAGCAAGATGGACCCCAGAAACAAAAAGGAGCCACTTACCTGGACTGTTCCTTTAACATGGTAAATGGAAAGTGGCCATTAGATATTCCATCATGGAACTGTCAAAAGACAAAAGTACAACAGATTTAGTTTAAAGATCCTAATTGGCTTTATTTGCTATTCTAGAATCAGGCAACACTTCATTCCATAAAACAGACTGAGCATTCCTCCGAGCAGAGTTGGGGAGATGGGCTTTATGGATAGAAAAGGCTGAAGCAGAAACAGAGAACAAAACACGGATTGGTTGCAAAGTTACTTTCCTTGTAAACATTAAAGCAGAGGGGAGGGACTGCCTACCATGCTGGCTAAACCTGGCCTGCTGGGGATTTGCCTTTTATCTCTCTGTGTCCTGACTTCTCAGAAGGTCAGATCAACAGCTCAGTTTTGGTTTGGAAAAGTGGAACTTTAGCGCAAGAAACTCCAATCCAGTCTGGTTTTGTTACTGAAATGAACCTGGGTCTGCTTGCCCCGTGTGGTAAAACCAAACACCCACACCGAGGTTTGCAGCAGGAGAAAGGAGGATGTTAACTTGCAGGACACCAAGCAAGGAGAATGGGACAGCTTATGCTTCAGACCCAATCTCCTGGATGGCTTACAAGCAAGGGATTTTAAAGGCAGGGGAATAATTCAGGAATGCAGAAGTTACAGGGAAACCATAAATCAATACAGAGGGTATACACTGGTTTGGCCTAAAAAGGTGGAAGCTCTTGAAGCAAGGGGCTTACAGGTCATAGGCGGCTTCAGGATTCTTTGATTGCAGTTGGTTAAGGAAGCCAGGCTTTGTCTAAAACTTGGGATCAGCAGAAAGGAATGTTAAGTTCTGGCCTGTGGGCATGACTCTCTCCAGGCCGCTGAGAAAGAAATTTACAACAAAGAGCAGCTGTCAGAGTGCAGCCCTCATCTCCCTGACATCTGAGGTCTCTGTGATGATGGTCAGTATTTTCCATCTGAGGTGGGTCCGGGTTTCTGAAAAACCATTCATGGACATATGCTAAGATGCAATCTTTAGTTTCAACAGGGGACAAAACACCTTGTCGCTCTGACTTACTCGAGTGGCTATTACTTGCAGCTGTTATTCCCTTCTTGCTTATCAGGTGGCTCATTTACTTCTCAATGCCAGCTAGGTACCTGGAATTTCCCTTGAAAGAAATCAAGATTTTCCTTTGTTTCCATGCTTGGAGGAGGCCTAGCAGGCCTCTAATAGGGGTCCATGCTCCATCTCAGTCTGTTGGGCCTAGTGCAGAAGTTCAGTCCAAACCAATGGCCTCCTGTAAATATATTTTACAGAAGTCAGCAGTGTCCACAGCAAGGGAGAGTTTCTTGAGCAACCTGCTGGGAGACATAAGAGTGAAATAAAGAGTGAATGTCAGGTGAAAACATTGAAAAGATGAGGACTGACAAGTATTTACAGAGGGTTAACTCTGAAGTGGTTCCAACAAACTGGGATCTTGAAAAGCAGGTAGTGGAGGGAAAAATGGCTTCCCCTTCTAGGTTCTTTGGCTGGGCTAGGAATTAAATTGACATAAGACAGGCTAATAGGAGAAGAAAACACTTTAATTACGTCTATATGCACAGGAGTCCCACAAAATATAGACCAGGAGAAGGGCCAGATGAATGAAGCTTAAATAGTGTCCTGAGTTACAGAAAGGAACAGGGGCTTGGGGCTTGCCGGGGATGGGCACAAGTTCTGGGAGGGTGAGGGGAGGCAATGTCTGGTGAATAAAAGGTGTCTTGTGCTGCAGAGAAAACTCTCTGGGGTGATAGAATTGTCTGGAACCAGCCCTCTTCCTGATACAGATAATTCACTAATGTAGATGTATTTTATAGTTATAAATTTCTTTCACAAAAGGGCAGCTTTTCAGAGCTACTCTTGTGCCTGCAATTTCTTAGAATAACAGATCAAAATTTGCCTAAGAAGTATATTTTGTGTTCACATATCTGGTTTTGTATTGTCATATTTTGGGGTGGTGTGTCCTGTGCCCCAGCAGCAAGGGCCATGTTATAGGAATATAATTTTTAATTGACTTTTTCAGAGTTGTTTTGAATTCACAGCTGAAGGGGCTTGGAGTATGCCATCCCAAAATATGCCACTCTGACATAAAGATTATTTTGAGCTGAAGACAACTGAGACCAAGTAGACACAGGACAAACTCTCTGCCCTGCCCCCATCTACCAGAAGGGCAGGATGTCTCTTACCAGCCCAGAGGTGGCACCAGAAAAATCAACATCACAAGCACACCAAATCAACCTTATCTGTCAACTTCCCCCATGTATCTACCTTCCCACAACTTGTTATCCAAAGAAGCTCAAGGTCCCCTTCCTTTGTCTTTCCACTTCTCTACAAATATATTGCTCTCTCATTAGGGTGCTAATAAGCCCAAGTTCTAACTGCCTTTTTGAGTTATTATCACTGAGCTCTCCCATGTGTATTTGCAACGCATGAATTAATAAATGTGTTGTTTTCTCTTGTTAACCTGGCTTTCATTGGTCTAAATTTGTGGGGCCAAGGCAATAAACCTAAGATGGGTGGAGGTAAGATTTTTTCTACACCTATAAAGCAAAATTGAGCTGAGCGTGCAGAGAGCTCTCATATGCACCCCTCACCAGCCAGCGCGCACACACACACACACACACACACACACAGAGCCTGCCCTACTGTCCATGTCCCACATCAGTGGGGCACATTTCTTACTACTGCTAAACTCACACCAACACATCATTTTCACCCAAAGTCTGTGGTTCACATTAGGGTTGTTCTTGGTGTTGTATTGTCAGTGAAAAGAGCCAAACACTGTAAAATATTTGAAGAGATTTATTCTGAGCCAAATATGAGTGACCCAAGGTATAGTCTCAAGAGGCCCTGAGAACATGTGCCCAAAGCGGTTGTTTTACAGTTTGGTTTTATACATTTTAAGGAGACATGAGACATTAATCAGTACATGTGAGATGCACATTGATTCAGTCCAGAAAGGTGGGACAGCTAGAAGGGGGTCAGTGGGAGGAAGGCGTCCAGGTCATAGGTGGATTCAAAGATTTTCTGATTGGCAATTGATTGAAACAGTTATTATCTAAAAACCTGCAATCAATAGAAAGGAGTATCTGGGTCAAGATAAGGGGTTGTGGAGACCAAAGTTCTTACCATGTAGATGAAGTCTCATGGGGGCCGCCCTTAGAGACAATAGATGGCCAATGTTTCCTATTCAGACTTTTAAAAGGTGCTAGACTTTCAGCTAATCTCTAGAGGATTGGGAGGGCCTGGGAGGGCCTGGAAGGGAAAAGAGCTAGTTATGGTAATAGAGATTCTTTACAGATGCAAATTTTCCCCACAAGAGACAGCTTTGCAGGGCCATTTCAAAATATGCAAATAAATCCTATTTTGGGCTAAAATATTTTTATTTCCTTCTTTATCTGTCATATGATGTTATATGAGAGTCCGGTGGGAAAGTAAGCTGTGTTATATATAAGGTTAAATAAAGCCCATCTGTTGAGATTTTAGTTTTTAGGGTATGACTCCCCAGGCCCCTTAGATAGGAATCTGGGCAAGAGAGAAAAAATGTCAGTTTAGTCCTCAGTACATTCTGTGGGTTTGAACAGATGTCTAATGCCATATCCACCACTGTCATATCATACAGAGTAGTTTCACAGTCCTGCAGATCCCCTGTGCTCTGCCTGTTCATCCCTCTCTCCCCCAACCCCTGCCAACCACTGCTCTTTTTACTGTCTCCATGGTTGTGCCTTTTCCAGAATGTGACAGAGTTGGAATCTTACAGTATGCAGCCTTTTCACATCAGTTTCTTTCAGTTGTAATATGCATTGAAGGTTCTTTCATGCAGCTCAATAGTGTTTGGCAGAAACTCAAAGGCAGGGAGAGGAATGGGAAATCTGTGTGGTGGAAAAGAGGAAGAGGAGTCCTGATGGGACTGCCAGCTGCCAGAGGCAGCTGCTAGTGAAGTGGCTTCATTGTCTGGGGTGACACCCAAGGTTCATTGTCTCACAGCCACAGAGATCAAGGGCATGGACACACAAAGGGTGAGGTTAAGAGTGGAAATTTAATAGGTGAAAGAAAGAGAATAGCTCTCTGCTACAGAGAGGGGTCCCGGAAAAATAGGTTGCTGATGCACAGTGAAATGCAGATTTTTATAGATGAGCTAGTGGGGAGCAGTGTCTGATCTACATCGGGTGCAAAAAAACAGGACCAGGTGTGCCATCTGCATAGGGCATGAATCTCTGGATGCCCCCACACCAATCTTCTATTTATTACGCAGGTGAGTAGCTACTCCATGTTGCTTATTTCTTTCTTACTGTGCATGTGTTAACAACAACAACAAAAAATTAGGGAAGGTGAACCCCCCATGGTGGACATGCCTGGCCCCAGGTAGTCCCTTTTATCAGTGCGGCTGCAGGCCTCCTCCTAGGCAGGCTTCCAGCTTCCTTATCTATGCTTGCAGCTCCATTTTTCAGGCTGCTCTTTGTTAGAAAGAAATGATTTCTTGGGCTGTTTTTTGTTAGAAATTCTGCCAAGGACTCTTTTGTCCTATCTGCCTAAATAATTTATTTCCATCTCCTGTATCACTGGAAGAGGGGATCCTACCTGACTGGTAAGAGGGTGCCTATTTTGTTCTCCCTGTTGGTCCTAAGTTCGAAGCAAGGGCAAAAAGGAGGGAAGCCGTCAGAGCAGTCCTGACCATTAGGGTTGCTGTATGCAGTTCTCAGCTGGTTGCTTCACTGACTGTGGGTCAGAGCGTCACCAGGCTCTTGGGTGGATTTTTTAAATCCCACGGACTGAAACCCTTCTTTATTATCTCTAGTCACTTGAACATCTTTCTTTGATAGACAGTTTATTCAGTGTTGTTATTAAAAAAAAAAAGCTGCTACTATTACTACTACTACTACAATTACTATTTATAATAATGGTAATAATTACAGTAATGATGAATCCCAGCAAGGACCAAATAATTATAATTACTGATTTAATATTTATACATAAATATTTATTAAAATATATAATCTATATATTACATATATTTATACCATGACATTTATAGTATCTACATAATTGTATATTATTAGTGTATTTATGACAATTTATATTTATAAATTACATAATAAAAAAAGAATATTATTACTACTACTACTATAAGCCTCAGGACTCCCCCTGCCCCCCACCATTACAGAATATCCCCCTTTTACTATTCAGCCACCCAATCCCACGTTGCCCCGCTGGTCGAGCTTGCTATATATAAAGGCGGCCGCCAGGTGTCGCCAGACAACTAGCTAAAAAGCCTGCCGAGCGGATCCGGATGGCGAGTGGGCAGGTAGGACGCCAGGCCTCGTCCGTGTCCACCTCGCGTCGCATTCCCACCTCGGGGCTCCCTGGCACGCATGAGTGGAACCGTGAGATCCCTGGAAGCCAAAAGAAGCCTTGGAAAATTTGGGGGGGAGCGCCCTGGGCCAGGGACAGCTGCCGGGCAGGGGACAGGCTCCGCAGCGCCTCCCGGGACAGCGCCCCACCCAGAGGGGACTTCAAAATTCACTGGGGTCGGCCTGCCTCAGCCTCCCCAGGGGCATTTAGAAATTTCTGCGGACCGAAAGCCCCTCCTGCGTCCTCTTCAGAACTATAATTGTTTATATCTAATCACTATTTATGCAGATTTATTATTTATAAAGTATAATTTATACTTATAATTCTACAAATTTATATTATTTATATTCATATAGTTTGTAAATGTAAATAAATTATTATTTGTTTATAATACTTGCTTAAAAGAATTACTATTGCTATATAAACCTCAGGTTCCACCATCCCCCTGCCCCTACCCTCCCCTTCGCACCTCGCCACAGGCCTCCCCCCACGCCCTTCTCCCCTCGTCTTGCCCCCTTCTCCTCTCCCAAATTCTAGTTGCCCATCTGCTGGGTTGGGCTGCTGGTCGATCTGATCAACTTTCTGAGGTCACATCAAAACTGCAGAAATGAGGCTGATCGACCCAGCAACTCTAACAAAGATCATCCATCGGACATCTGGTCGCCCCTCTATCTCGGAGCCAGAGGCTGTAGGCTCTTCCCCAGTGGGGAGGGTGGGGCCCCAAAGTCCAACCACAAGATCCTATTTTGCAGGCCGTGGCTAAATCCACTGTGCCTTCCCCGTTTTTTCTCGAACTGCCCAAGCCAGACTCCACCTCCAAGACAAGACTCGGAAAAAGGTGTGAAGCTCAAGTCGGATGACCACGACCCACGCATGGCCACGGACGGGCCCATGTTACTCTTCGCAGTCCTCCTGGAACAGCCGGGCCGGTCCTCACCTCCGGGGAGGGGCTTGGAGATAATGGGTGTAATGGAAGGCCTGAGGACCTGGCCCCACGCCAGTGGGCGTCCGGCAGAGTACCCCATCCCCCGTTCACACTCTCAGAAGGCCCATCGATTCCTGCGTGTACTAGTCGACCCGCTCAGGCCACAGCACTCCGAGCTCAAGAGTGCGCCTCCAACGCTGACCCGCAGGTTTAATCTCCGACGAAAGGACGAAGAGTACACCCGGCAAAGCGAGGCTCATCCTGCCAGTGCTGCCAGTGCCGCCAGTCCCCTTGAACTCTGCATGGCGCCCTGTGGCCAAATCCCCTTTCTTGCCTGCTTCGCCAGAGCGCCAGAGAGAAAACCTTCAAAGTGCAGCCAGGTGGCGCCCGACAGCCGGCGCAAGCAGCCGCGGATAGAATGGGCATCGCCAGCGGGCGAGGCCTCTCCTAGTCCCAGACCACCTGGGATCGCGTTTCTTGGCCTGGGGCGGGTGGAGGAGCTCCCAGTCGGCATGGCCTGGAATGAAGCGACCCCGCAGCCGAAGGGGACTTGAAAATTTTTCCTAACAACCGTTCCACTCCGAGGGACTGCTACCTGCTAGGACAGACCTCCCACGCGGCTCAGGGCCTGGCGATCTTCCGCGGGAACTGGGAACGTTTCCGGAGACCCCGGCAGGCCGGCGCTCTGCCTCGGCTTCACAGTGCAGCGGGGTCCCGGGTTCCCCGAGGATTCGGAAGTTTTGCGGGGCGCCGGCGGCGGGAGAGACCGTGAAGTTGAAACCGTGAAAGGCAGAACGTGGGTGAATCGCTTTTATTCTGTCTTTTCGGAGTGGGGAAGCCTTTCTAAAGCATAAAATAAACCCAGAAGCCATCAAGGAAATGATTGATCAGCTTGACAACATGAAGTTTCACAAGCAACGTCAAAAGATAACAAATGATTGTGGGGATCACTTATGCATAAGATAAGAATATTGACTTCATTCACAGTAGCCAAGATACGGAAGCAACCTAAGGGTCTACCAGTGGGTGAAGGGATAAAGAAAATGTGGTGTATGTACACCACGGGGTACTATCCCGCCTTTGAATAAAAGGAAATCCTGCTATTGGCGACAACGTGGATGAACGTGGAGGCCATTGTACTAAGCAAAGTAAGCCAGGCACACAAACAAATACCACCTGGTCTCTCCTGTGTGTGGAATCTGAAAATAGTTGAACTCATAGAAACGGAGAGTAGAACGGTGGCTACCTGAGGCCGGGGGAAGGGCAGGAGGGAGGAGCTGTTGGTCAAAGGGTACAAGGATTCAGTTAGACAAGAGGAATACGTTTTAGTGATCCACATGACACGGTGAATGTAGTTAATGCATTTTATATGTCAAAATCCCCAAAATAGTAAATTTTAAATATTCTCACCACAAAAAATAAATGTGTTGGTGATGGATATCTTAATTAGCTTCAAGTAATTGTTCCACCAATGTACACATATATCAAAACATCACATTGTATCCCATAAATATATGCAATTATGATTTGTCAATTAAAAATAAACTTTAAAAAATCTTTTTAAAACGATTTCAGCATTATTTACTATAATAACAAAAAAACTGGGGTGGGGGATAATAGCCACTGATTAAGAGGGGTCAGGTTAAATAAACTCCAGTGCATCCACACCGTACACTGTGTGAATTTGTTTTGTTTGTTTTAGATGAGATAAATGTTGATGATGAAATGTTAAATGAATAATTTAAAATAAGAATTAAGTTATCTCTATTTCAACACATTAAATAGCTAGTAAAGACCGTGTGGTGTGGACAGAGGGAGATGATCTACAGAACAGAAAAGAGACCAAAACAAATGCACCCAGCTGGTTTTTGACAAGCATGCAAAAGCACCTCGTGGGAGGAAAGGTAGCCTTTCCATCAAATGGGAGTAGGGCAATTGCACATCACAGGCACAGCAAACAAGCAGGCAAACCAAAACCCTTGACCTAAACACCGTCAACTTTAGAATCCCAAGCCCCCACCAAATGAATGGACCCCCTCTTGGCCAAGGGGACCTCAGGAAAATCTTAAAAGTTTAGTTCTAGTCATGATGGGGTGGGAGGTCAAACATGCCTCATTATACCCCCTGCCTTTTGGGGTTTAGACCAGCATTAATGTTAACATAGAGATCAGAAGACTGAGAGAACAGACTCTGAGGCAATAAAATACCAAATTATAAACGGGACCTAAGGCCATGCCAGGCAAGGGTTAAGTCACTAACACTACGCCTAAAGAATAAACTGTGTTCTAAGGACTACAAGGTTTTTCTTTTTGTCTAGCAGCTAAACAACCACTGGCCTCGAGATAGACAAGATGATTAAAACAATTTCCAGCTCCACTACCCACTTGACTTACTGAACCCCTGCTCTACCAGCCATAACTTCCTGATAAGACCACCAACCATGGATTGTCTCTGGCTGGTTTACAGAGGCTGCACGCTTGTGTGCCTTCATGCCCTGAAAAGACCTGTTGACATATGGGACCTAACTGTAATACATTTAAATGTTAAGTCTCCACCCCAAAGTGAACATGGGTCACATGCTACATGCATGTCTGTTCAATATGCATGTGTCAGGACCACCTTCATGAATATTCATAGCTCCTCCTATAACCTGTTGAATATGTATGTTTAGCCAACCTGCCCAGCATAAAGCTCCTACCCTAACCCCTCCTCCTTCAAAGTGCCTGTTTCTGGTCCCTTGGCTGAGCTGGCCACCTTGAAGGCTGTAATCCTTATGAGAAATAAAGTCTCCTCACGTTTCTAAATGGATAAATTGTGGGGGTTTTACCGTCACACCTCATGCAAACCTTAACTCCAAATGGATCACACATTTCAATGTAAAATGTAAAACTAAAATTTTAGGAAAAAAATTCTTAGAGAAAATTGGGATCTAGGCTAATAAATGAGATTTTATACTTGACATCAAAAGCATGATTCATAAATACAGATGGATAAATTGGAAGTCATCAAAGTTAAAATCCCAGGCTCTGTGAAAGGTCCTTTTTTTTTTTTTTTTTGAGAAGGAGTCTGGCTCTGTCACCCAGGCTGGAGTGCAGTGGTGCAATCTCAGCTCAGTGCAACCTCCTCCTCCCAGCTTCAAGCAATTCTCCTGCCTCAGCCTCCCAAGTAGCTGGGACTACAGGCGTATGTCAACACTCCCAGCTAATTTTTGTATTTTTCATATAGATGGGGTTTCACCATACTGGTCAGGCTGGTCTTGAACTCCAGACCTCGTGATCTGCCTGCCTTGGCCTCCCAAAGTGCTGGGATTACAGGCGTGAGCCACCACACCCAGCTGAAATGTCCTTTTAAGAGGAGTAAAACAAGGTATAGATCAGAAGAATATATTTACAAACCGTATATTCTACAGGAATGTGTAAAAAAAAAAAACTCAAAATGCAACGGTATTTTTCTTCAAAATCCAATTACAAAATTGACGAAAGACATGTTAAAGTATGCCCCCTGCAGAAAGACAAAATGACTCCCAGGAGAGTAACTGAGTTGTTCAAAGTTAAAATGGAACCAGGCAGCCGTAGCTGGGTGACAGAGACTTCATGTACTCTGTGTTCTTAGAAAGATGTTATAAAAGTATCACAAGACCTCCCTTCCACAACCAAACCAAACCAGTTCCTGTTGTCAGTGTCAAGATAACTGTAGCCTGAGCACCACTCCCCTGGACCCCTGACAGCCATTTATAAGAAATTTCTGACAGTCTTCTGCTTAAGGCTTAAAGAACAACAAGTCAGAACTCCCCTGCCCCGACTAATCAGGACTCAACTGCATCAATCAATCAGGGTTCACCTGTATCGACTAATCAGGATTCAGCTACATCCACTGATCAGGACAGCATGAGTTTCAGTCCTTCATTTACATAAATGAAAGTAGTTGGAAACCTGGACAGAAACTTTTACCATAGAACCCAAACCCTTCTTAGTTTTCTAGAACTTACTTTCCTTTTACACTGAAGGCTGCAACTTCCCCATTTACAAACTGTTCACGGAAATAAAGTCACTTTCCACATTCCTTTTCAGAAAACTTAGTTCACAGACATGAACTAGCATTTCACTGAGCAGGATGTACAGATGGCAGGTCGGCACATGAGAAGACGTTAGCCTTTTGTGGGAGTGTAAATTAAAATCACGGTGAGACATCATGACACATCCATCAAATGTCTTCAACAAAATATAGGAACAGCATCAAATATAGGAAAGCAGGTGAGGCTGTGGTGGAACGGGCTTTCTCACGGATTGCTGGTGGTAAGGTAATATTGTACTGCCACTCTGGAAAACAGTGTGGCAGTTTCAAAAAAGAAAACAGCAACAACAAAAACGTGCAAGTGAAGCGTGGCAGAATATGCCACCCCAAAATATGCCACTTTAGCATAAGGGTGATTTTGAGCTAAAGGCACTTGAAAAACAGCTGGCACAAGGAAGATGTCCTGACTTCCCCTTTTTCTTCCTGAAAGTAGGAGGTGAATCTCCCATGGGAAAGGCGGCCTCCCTGTACCAGGAGGAAGGAAGACATTCTTAGCACCAGAGGCAGGGAGTTGGGGCTGAGGGGAATCTGTATGAACAAATCTCGTTAAACTAACCCTCATCTGCCTCACCACTTCTCCATGATGAACTGCCCTATCCCAGACCCCATTGTCTTGCACGTTTTCACAACTTATTCTTTGTCCAACCTAGTATATAAGCGTTCAGGCCTAACTGCTTCTTTGGATCTCTTTTTCCTACAGGGTTCCATTTACATGTGCAAATCTGTGTGCTTTTCTCCTGTTAATGTGTTTTATGTCCACTTACCTCTTAGGCCCAGCCAGAGACACTAACAGTGGAGGTAAAGTTTTGCTTTCCCTGCATAAGGACCATGTAACCCAGCAACCAAACCCCTGGGCATTCACCCCAGAGACACAGGAACTTGCTGTGCATGAAGGGTTGATTCAGCACCTCTGGGGCCGAGGACTCCCCCTGACCTCTGACCCTGGGCTACAGCAGGAATTAGAATATTTCCCAGCCTGAAACTCCTCTTTCCTCAACTTCAGTCAACCAGACACCCTTTGTGGATGGAAAAATCTCATTCAGTGTTTTTATAACAATAACAAATAATAATGGTAATCATTACAATAATGATGAACAACAGCAACAATAACTATTATTATTATTAACCTTGGGGGATGAAAGGGTAGGGTAGAGACCTCCACACATGTTCCTGGAGAATGACCACCTACTCCTGCTGGGTCCCAGGGTGGGCTGGAGTCAGAGCCCCAGGTTTGCACATGCAACATGCTCTGTGAAGGCAAGGGGCGAGCAGCAGGAGGAAAGGAAATTTGCCCTAAGAGGGTGTGGAAGACCAGTGAGGACCCTGGGAGGAGAAACATGGGAGGGGTGCGCAGGGAGAGGGACCCAGGTCGGGCACCTGCTGCCTGGCCAGTGAGCTGCCAAAGCTTCCTCCACAAGTGCTGGACTCCTTGTCCATGCCTGCCTACCTGGCCCCCAGCCAGCAAACTGCGGGCACCAGCTCACGGTGTACAGAAATATGCACTCTGGATGAATCGCACACTTCAATGTTAAACGTAAAAGAGAAAACCTCAGTAGAGAATGCTAAGCGTTTGTGTCCCCTGGAGAAATGGTCTTCAGTGTGGCACAGCAGAAACCCAGGTGGTCAGCAGCCCCGTCTGGTGTGGTGTCAGGGAAGAGCGCTGACTTCTTAGAGCAGCCTGGAGTTCTGCCGCTGCGATCCACCGCGGCGGCCTCTGCATCTGCAGGGCAAGGCCTTCAGGTTTAGCACCGCAAACCTAGGCATTTGGAGTCTGTTGGGCCAATATCACTGCTCAGGTGCAGATGAGCCAGCTAACTTCACCTGAACTGTAGCTGCCAGCCTTCATGAGAAATGGGGGCGCTGCTGGGACTGGCCGGCTGGGGCCTCGGGTGCACCATTTCTGCTTGAACACACGTCCCCCAGGCACATGGGGCCCCCAACACGCAAAGCGTCCATGAGGTGCTGGGCCTCCCTCTGGCTAGGGGGAGCAAGGAGACAGCGAGTGTGTCAGCCAGGACTGGGCCCCAGTGCTCCCAGTGGGTGGGGGTGTGATGGGTGTAGTCAGGCCAAGTCTGCGGGGAAGGTTTGTAGGACTGGGGCTGGTGGCTAGCCTTGAATCCTGAACCACCCACCAGTGGCAAACTGCAGTTTTGCAGAGGTTAAGCCTCTGGCATCTCTCTAAGACAGCTAGGCTGGGACAGGACTGGCAACAGCAGCACCAATGCCTGTGTGTCCTGAGCAGAGGATGCTGCACTCACAGGCTCCAACCAGCAATGTCATTAACGTTTTTCTCCACTGCAAGGATCATGCAAACCCTACCAGTTTCATTCCAATGTTTTTTGAAAAACATATTTGAACACAGAGCTGGGAGTTTTGACAGGTAGGCTTTAGGAGCTTTGTCACTGCCACCAGGACACAGGGATCTCCCGGCGAGGTGCTCAGGGACCTGTGGGACCCAGAGGCCAGGGGGCTGGGAGGGTTTGGAGTGGCCGGCAGGGAGGCCTCAGAGCCATGCCTCCTCCTCCCCTAGTCACCCCAGCAGACCTTCCCCTGAGAAGCAGCAGACCAGGGAAGGGGCATCTGTCATTCTCTGCCTGTCACTTTCTTCTCCATTCCACCACCTATGCATTTAACACAGAAAGTGCATGAGGCCACGCCGTCTGCAGTCAGCCACAGCCACTGCTCCATCCAAGGACTCTGCACTGAGGCCAGAAGGATGCCCTGGGCTTCCTGCAGGGGCTAAGCCGTGCACAGGTCCCAGTGCCGTCAGGGCCCCAAGGCAGTGAGAAAGGTTCAGCCTGGAGGCGGGTGGTTAGACATAGGTCCTCGAGGGTCCCTTTAAGGTCTCAATCCTAGGATCGTGTGGGGTCCCATTGCTGTGGTTCGAATTTCTCAGTCTCTCCCTTGATTTTGCTGGTTTTACCTCTTTACAGATTATTTCCTTTTGAGTTTTCTCTACTTCTAAAGAATTTTTTGTTGTAATTATTTCAGACACTGCCTGAGGATTGAGATTTTATGGTTTTCAAGAGTTACGGTTTTCAATACATCTTTATGTTCCCTCGTTCTATTCTCCTAGAAGTTGGCTCTGTGCTGTTAGCTGCCTCCACACATGTGCCCTTCATTTGTTAGGACTCAAGTGTCACATCTGAAATGGGGGCTAGCAAGGTAGATCTGCAAGACCTATCCCTTGGTTGAAGTAGCAAGCCCTGGAGTGGCCCAGCAGGTGTTGATAATCTGACCTGTGAGAGACTGATTATACAATGACAGCGGCCAGACTACATAAAAATTCAAACTCTGAGCCATAATCTGCAGCAGCCAGCCCCAAAGCCAGCCCGAGATCTGCAGCAACAGCCCAGGAATCCAGCCCACTTGAAGTCAGACGTGCAGGAAGCCAGCCCGCTATCTCCAGTCAATCCAGGGAGCTTAACACTGCCCTGTAACAATCAGCCCAAAACAGCCAGACCTTGACTAATAACAGCTTCCCTAATTTTTGTCCTGGCTTCCAACTTAGAACCAACCAGAAAAAGTGAAATCTGCTGCCCTAACCGACCACACAGGAGGCCCCGTTTCTGGTCGGCCACCCCAGTTTCCCCAAGCAAACAGCCTCCACTTGGAGTGCACCTGGAGCCTCCCCTTTTTCCACTGTGAACCTTTCCCATCCTCTGCCTGCTTGGAAATTTCTACCAAAATGCAACTGGTGATGGCTGACTCCCTTGCTGGGGCCTCTGTGTCTCTCATTTGAGTGGTCTTTGCTTATCTCCATGCTGCTTCCCATGCTACTACGATGGGCATTTCCTGCCCATCCACAAAGACTTCACATGCGTGCCTGGGGTGGCAGTATGCCCAGGTGCATTTCTCCTGCCTCCTCCTTCTCTCTTTATCCCGCAGTCTTCCTCCTCACCCAGCTAGCCACAGGTGTCCACATGGAGCACAGTCTGAGGAGAGAGCAGGGTCAAACACAGCCAGGTTCTAGGTGGAGCTGAGTGGTGTTTGACAGGTGCCATGTGCTCCCCCAGATGGATCTTTACATCATAAAAATGATTTTGTGCTTGAGGATGTTGCTTCAGATCCACCAAGCATAAAGTCACCACCTGAAATTAGAAGACAACATCCAATAAAGAGACCTTCTTCACTCCAGCATCCTTCTCCCTATGTGCCTTCTGAAGCTCCTGCAGCCAGCCTGCAGATGGGTTCAGAAAGTGTTTCCAAGAGGAG
The DNA here is from genome assembly GCF_028885625.2 of Pongo pygmaeus. Classification (NCBI taxonomy): domain Eukaryota; kingdom Metazoa; phylum Chordata; class Mammalia; order Primates; family Hominidae; genus Pongo; species Pongo pygmaeus. Next base: position 32,102,151 of record NC_072392.2, on the reverse strand, counting down.
CACCACACAGCTCTAACACACACACACACACACACACACACACACACACACACACACACAGAGTCAACATGAGGGTAAGAATGAGTAGAGTGATGACATGCGGTGTCTGAGAGAATCTGGTCTTGAGGATTAAGGGAAGGCTCCCCAGGCGAGCGGGAAAGGTGAGCAGTGTTCAGTCTCTCAGAGGCATGGATGGAAGTGTCGTCCAGGCAGAAGACAAATGCACAAGGCTTGAAGCTGGAGCAAACAGCTTCCATATGCAGGAGCGCAAATGACAGGCACTTCTATGGCAAATCCAAGAGTGAGGCAGGAGGGGTCAGGGCCCAGCATGCCAGGCCAGTGACTTCGTGGAACCAGCAAACCAAGCTAGGCAAAGTGTGGCATGTTACTTCCTTATAATATTTTTAATTAGAATGGTAATATTTTCTCTTTAATGCAAAGAATAAATAAATCCTTAAATAATACCTAGCCCAAGGCCCACTATCCAGAGACACTCAAGCTGCTAGAATTTTTAACGCATCCTTCGAGAAATATTTTCTATATAAATGGAAGGCTGAGATGTGTATACCATTTTTTGTGGTCTCTTCCACCAAAACTTCCTCAAATGTATTAAGAGCACAACTCTTGAAAACGTGTTCCCACAGAAACGTGCACACAAACGTTCTTAGCAGCATCATTCATTATAGCCAAGAAGAGGAAACAACCCAAATGTTCACCGACTGATGAATAAACAAAACGTGCTCCATCCACACAACGCGACATTCACACGTGAGGAATGCCGCACCGTGGTGAACACCAGAAACTGCACATTCAGTGAAAGAAGCCCATCATAAATGACTCCATTCGTGGAAATGTCCAGAATAGGCAAATTCACAGAAATAGAAAGTAGATGAGTGGTTGCTTAGGTCTGGAAGGGATGAGGAGCATAGTGGGATGACCTCTGAGATGCATGGGAAGTCCTTTTGGGAGGCTGAAAATGTTCTGCAACTGACTGGATAATGGCTTCATGGCTCTGTGAATATACTAACAACCACTGAATTGTACACTTCAGTGGTGAATTGTTTGAAACGCAAATGACATCTCACTAAAGCTCTTATTAAGAAATAAATGAGTTGATGGCAGATGGCTATCAGGATTATGAGGGTGACATGTCAGGGGAGGGGCTGTGTGTGGAGGTGCCAGAACTGCACCAGACATCAGCCATTGAAGGGTCCTCTGATGTAAAAATAGGAATTGTGACCTGAGTAATTAATGAGACGCTGGCTGTCCTGAATTTGCAGCTAGTAAAAAAGTTGTGAGTCAGGAAACAAGCTTGGTTTTTCCATAACGGGATTTTGGCTGCTGCATAAGAGAATTGGCTGGAAGAAGCACCATTCACAAGAACTTACTGTCAAGAAGCAAGAAGCACAAAGCACTTACCATCAAGTAAGAGGGACAGGACTCCCAGTAACGGGGTAGCAGAGAGATGGTGGCAAGTGGACGGATGCACGATACACCTGGGAGGTGACACTGACAGAACATGCAAGAAGAATTAGGTAAAAGCATAGGTTATATCAGGGTGTGTCAAAAACAGTGACAGGAGCAAATAAATAACCTAAATTGAGGAACGCTGATTTGAGAATTCTCAGACACGGATTATTGATGGAAAAGCCAAACTCTGTAAAATATTTGAAAGAGGTTTACTGTGAGTGAATGAGTGACCGTGGCCTAAGGAAACAGTCTCAGAGGGCCTGAGGAAGTGTTCCCGAAGCGGTCAGGTTACAGTTTGATTGTATACATTTTAAGGAGGAAAGAGTTCTAGGCCAAGACATAAGTCAACACATGGAAAGTATACATTGGTGTGACCCGAATAGGTGGGACATCTTGAAGCAGGGGTTTACAGGTCACAGATGGATTCAGAGATTCTCTGATTTGCAGTTGGTTAAAGGAGCAAGCTCTGTCTGAAATTTGATGTCAGGAGAAAGGCATGTTTTAAGCTCAGGATGCTATGTAGCAAGGTCGATGGCCTGCAGGCCTGACTAAACCCTCGCCTGGCATGGCCTTAGGTCTTGTTTATAATTTGGTTTTTATTGACACAGAATCTGCCTTGTCAGTCTTAGGATCTCTAATGTTAATGTTGGAGAGTTGCACCTAAACTCCAAAAGGGAGGGAGTGTAACAAGGCTTGGGATCCCCTTGGTCAAGAGGGGTCTGTAGGGGAGGCTTAGGATTTTATTTTTAGTTTATAGGATGGATCAGATTGTTTTTCTTTTGTCATTACAAATAAGGCTGAGGCCAAGCATAGTGGCTCATGCCTGTAATCTCAACACTTTGAGGGCTGAGGTGGGAGGATCATGTGAGCCCAGAAATTCAAGACCAGCCTGGGCAATATAGGGGGACCTCATCGCTACAAAAAATAAAAATAAATAAAAATTAGCTGGGCATAGGAGCCCACTCACGTGGTCCCAGCTGCTCAGAAGGCTGAGGCAGGAGAATCACTGGAGCCCAGGATTTCAAGGCTGCAGTGAGCCATCGTTGTGCCACTGCACTCCAGCCTCGGCAACAGAGTGAGACTGTGTCTCAAAAAATAATAAATAAATACATAAATAAATAAGGCTGAAATGAACAGCCTCATCCATATCTTTTCATGAACACCCACCAACTTTTCCCTCCAAATAGCTTTCTAAAGCTCTCGAATAGCTTATTTTTAAGTTGTGCAATGACTTAACAAATTGCGTGTTAGAAAGCTTGTTATGAATTTAGACTCCTGTGTTATTTTGAAATAGATATCTGGTCTTCATCCCCATCCCCATTTCCTGGCAAAAAGCTCCTAAATCCCTTGGAATCTCCAGAGTACTAAGAGTGTCATTTGTGTGCTAATGAAATGACTGGTGGCTGGGGACCCTAGAGAGCTTCAGGATAGGGACTGGCCACCAGAAAGACAGAGGTGGGGTTAGGGGGTTGGGACTTTCACCCCACTTGCCAACCTCTGGGGAGAGGAGAGGGACTGAGGGTTGAGCTGATCACCAATTGCCAATGATATGGTCGATCGATCATGCCTGTCTAATGCCACCTCAGTGAAAACCCGCAAGGACAGGGTTTGGAGAACTCCCAGATAGCTGATACATGGAGCCTGGAGGGCGGTGTGTCTGGAGCAGGTGTGGGAGCTCTAAGCCCCTTCCCAGATGCCTCACCCTGTGCACCTCTTCCATCGGCCTCTTCATTTCCATCCTTTGAAATATCCCTTGTAATAAATAAATAAGTGTAAGTAAAGTGTTTCCCTGAGCTCTGTGAGCCACTGTAGCAGATTCATCAAACCTGAGGAGGGAATACTGGGAATCCTGATTTGCAGCCAGTTGGGCAGAAGATCAAGTCACAACCTACTACTTGTGACTGGCATCTGAAGCGGGGACAGTCTGGTGGGACTGAGCCCTTAACCTGTGAGGTCTGACACTGTCCGAGTAGAGAGTTTCAGAATGGAATTGAATTAGGAGACACTCAGCTGTTATCTGCTGAAGGAATGGTTGGTGTGGAGAAATCTTTACACATTTTAGTGACCACTGATCAGAGAAATACAATTATCCTTTGGTATCTTCAAAGGGATTGGTCCCAAAACTCCTCCTCTTGAAGGGTTTGGTGATTTGGACACCAAAATTACTGGCTGCTCAAGTCCCTTATATAGGAAAGTATAGTATTTGCATATAACCTACACACATCCTCCACATGCTTTAAACCAGATGTGTCCAATCTTTTGGTTTTCCTGGGCCACACTGGAAGAAGAACAGTCTTGGGCCATACATAAAATACACTAACACTAATGATAGCTGATGAGCTTTAAAAAATCGCAAAAAAATAAAAATCATATGTTTTAAGCAAGTTTAGGAATTTGTGTTGGAGGGTACACGACAGGTTGGACAAGGCTGCTTTAAATCACCTCCAGATTACTTATATCTAATACAATGTCAATACTGTGGAAATACTTGTTATACTGTATTGTTTAGAGAATAATGGCAAGAAAAAAGTCTGTATGTTTAGTACAGACACAATCATTCTTTTTTTTCAAATGTTTTTGAATCGAGGTTGACTGAATCCGTGGATGCAGAACCCATGGATATGAAGGAGTGACTGTATTCTGTGTGGAATTTATGCTGAATGAGGTGGCAGAACATACATATTCAATAAGCTATAGGAGGAGCAATGAATATTTATGAAAGGAGAAACGTGAATGTGCCATTGAGTTTCATGCCTCTTCATGGGTCATGTGTTCATGCATTAGCATGATCCGAGGGTGTAGTTTTTAGCCTCTGACATCAAAAGGTGAAGCAGGGGCCACAAACCACTCACTGTGCATCCTCTGTGAGCCAGCCAGAACTGGAGCAGTGGTGGTGGTCCGTTTTAGGAAGGATGCACTGTGAAGCTGGTGACTGTCACTCCAAAACTGCAAAGAGGTAGGGTGAGTCCAGCCACAGCCTCAGATGATTGGCTAAAGGTGATAAAGGAATGAGTCCTGTGTTTCTTGTCTGCCAGAGCTGGTTTCTGCTTACTCCTTAGGAAAGAGTTCTGGCTAAAGGTTAATATGGAAGGGACATGCTGAAGTCTGTCTGACCTCCCATACCGTCCTGGCCAGGAGCTCGGTTTTTAAGGTTTCTCTGGGGTCCCGTTGGCCGAGAGAGGGTTCTATCAGTCAACTGGGGGAACTTATGATTTAATTTTTATTCCTCGGGTCAATTTAGTAGACCTTGCAACTTTAAAATAAGCATTATCAGGTCTAAGAACTCAGTGTGTGAGCACCACTCAAGCATCACAGCCTGCTGCCAAGATGATAAATGTTGTAAGAAAATTAATAACTTAAAGGTAAAAACTGACCGCCATGAAGATGAAAAGCCTGAAGACACTGTAACTCTAGAGAGAGGAGCATGGTCCCCGTTGACGGGAAGGCAGTGTCCATTTCAGGGCACACTGCAGGCATGCCAGGGTTTTTCAGGACTCTGCCAGGTATCCTGTCCTGTCACTCGAGACTCCAGCCCAGGGACAGACAGAAAACTGGAAGACAGCACCTCCTGGCCAGGATCTCAGCATCTATTTGAGGGAGACAAGATGAGAAGGAACATTGTTGTAGCAAAAATAATAGGTTTTCCACTTCCCTACACAGGAGGAAATTCCCACACCTTGATAGGTGGCAGTTCCCCTTCCTGCCCACCTTGGCACAGGCAGTCACACTCCCCACCTGTATGTTGAGGGATGGTACAAGAGGGCAGCACTGTCTGAGTTGGAACATCCACAAGCCCCTGCTCAAGCCCACCCTTGGCTTTAGTGCTGGTGATGGCAACACCCCCTCTTGGCCCTGGCCTGAGGTCCTCCACCCTTCTTCAGTTCTCCCTCTCAGGCCTCCATCATCTCACAGCTTTTCTTCCAATCTCTCCTCCTTTTTCTTTTTGATGATGTTTCAAAAGAGTCAGCATTTTGGAAGACAACTGTAGACTTGCTTTCAAATGCAGAGTGTCAGAGAGCCATGGTCTGCCTGCAGGTGGCCTGCAGCAGGGCAGATCTGTGCCTCTGATGGCCAAGGGAGAGGTCACAGTTGCGGCTTCTGTCCTCCTCAATGCTCCTGTGACACAATTAGAACAAAGCCTGACTGCCATGATGAAGAAGAGGTGAACTCGTGCTGGTGGGTGTCTTGTCCAGAGCACATCAGCCACCCCGTGAGTTGGCAGAGCCAATGGGCAGACACACAGGATGAATTTACAGGAAGATGCTCTCCTGCAGCAGATCCAAGGAGACAGAGACCCCAGCAGATGGCCCGAGAAGCTCCCACCTGCACCTCCAGCATCAACAGGCAGAGAGAGCACTCCTGTAAGAGGGGATGAGGCAAGTCTGGGAGCCTTAGAAGACTGCAGGAAGAGCTGCAGAGGGTGTGAAGTAGGTTCACTAATGACCAGTCCAAGGGAGGCCTCCCACTGCATGGAGAGCAGCAGAGAACATCACTGCCCCTCCCACAAGGAATATTTGGCTTGGAATATTTGCTACTTACACATTATGAATCTCCCAGTTACCCATTGGTGTGCTTTTAACTAACATGAGAAGCAGGGACCGGGTTGTTTGTTGAGTATTATGTCTTGATATTTTTTAGTTCAATTGTACATGTTAGTAACAAGGGTAGGGGTGGAGGGTGTCCTCATGCATGGCTGCTATAAAGGTCCGAGCAATCAAAAATAGAAATAACTATTTCCATTAATTGGGATATTATTGTAGGATGAAGGTGGAGAATGTATGCTCTGAACATGAAAAAGAGGGCTTGGATCACAGCTCTGCCTTCTGATATTTTGTTTGTTTGTTTGTTTGGAGCAGGTGCTTGATCCTTTAGGTAGAAAACAGGCTTAGTGAAGTTAAGTGATTGTCCAAAATCATGCTGCTTCTTACCAGTTGGCTAGAATTCAAACCTGAGCTGACTTAAATAAGAGCCCAAATTTACACTGGTTATGTGGGAGAGGGGTTACTTTTGTGTATTTGTCATTACTGTGAAAAGACATCTTATACTCAGTAGGGGATATAGAGTCTATTTTTATACTTTAAAAATTATAATGAAATGCACATGTATGTACCATCACCCACTGGAGATATGCACCGGTCCACCTGCCTTTGTAGCTCTCATTTCACATTCCAGCTGCTACACTCACGTCAGCAGTGCATAGAAGAACTTCGATTATTTCTCGTGTGAGAGTTCATCTTTTGCAAAGGCTGACAGGAAGTGGATGATGAAGAACTGAGTTTTATGTAAAGGAGAGGGAGAGGTAATTGATGGATCACGGCTGAGCGCACTGCAGGGAGGAAGGATGGAGGGCAAGGGTGGAGGGGAAGGTCACCATGGCAGAGATGGGGACATCTCAGATGAGATGCCCAGAGGTGTAAGAACTCTGATAGGAAGCTGTGCTGTGTGCCACATGCCTCTGCAGGGTGCAGACCAGTTTGGATCTTACTGGTCTATGTATCAAGATATGGAGTGAGCTTACCCTCTCCCGACTGCAATTCCTGTGAGTTTCTCTGTTCTCCTTGGAATCTGAGTTTGTTGGTTCCAGAGTAGCTTTCCAGCTGGGGATCTGGGGTGAGATTTCACCAGCCAAAGGCTGTTGGAAGGCAAATCAGGATGTTGGGTATGGGCTGGGCTAACTGCAGGACTGGACTGAGCACTGGACCCTCAGGGTGTCACCCTTGGGGCAGGGTGGGCTTTGGGAAGAACACAGCCCTGGCAGGTGCCACCTCTGCTTAGTTTGTGCTGGTTGCTATGGGAATGAAGGGGCTGCCAAGTGGTAGCTCCAGGTGGGGCTGGCCCTCCACATTCCAGGCCTATAATTTGTCTTTCATGTATAACCCCTCATTTGAGGCTTAATTTGTTTCCGAACCCTTGGGTTTGAGAGATCTTATAAAACTTTTATTTTATTGTCATCATATTGTGACAAGTGAAGACATACCCCAACAAAAAATTGAGGATAAACTCCAGTTTGATGAATTTTTCCTCCTTTTGGTGTGTTGATATCAAGGACCCTGTTAGACATAAGGATTAATATCAGGTCTGCTTTTCAGACACTGACTCAGCCAGGAGAAGGGGGACGTGGCCCTGGCCCAGCTGGTATACATAATAGATACAGACCTCAGGCAGCTGCAGGCCCAGGTGCATGGGCACGGAAGCCTGTGGTGCTCAGCTGAAGAGGCTGAGACTTGGAGGATAGCCAGATTCCTCCTTGCCTCTGCTTAGGATGCTGCATTCTCTAACCAGGCCTGGCTGTTGGTTCTGGCCTCTGCCTGCATCACAACTCCAGTGAGACGCCTTCCATATTGTCTACCCGGGAGATCAGTGAGCCTGGAGAGAAGGGCGGGTTATCAGAGTTGCAGGTGGAGCTTGCCTTGTAGCAAGCAATCCCAGGCCAAACTAAGCAGGGCAAGCAGCACCATTGAGTGTCCCGTCACGTGATTGGTTTCACGTGTTGAAGAATCTGCAGCCTGGAAAACAAGTGGCAGAAATCTGAATGGCAGCATGGTCACAGACACTGGCTGGCTGGCAACTTCGAGACCGTTGTGATACTTTCTCAAGGCTTCTGTTCCCTTACTGGTCCAATTAGAGTTGACAACGGACACACCCTAACGTCAATTGATCACTCTCTCTCCTATGGATTCACTGCTACCTGGAGTCAGGAGAAGGGAGCGGGAGGCAGTCAAATCCTTTAGGGCCTTAGTTCTTGTGGACCAACATGTTAACAAGTGCAGCTGTCCCAAGCTCTTTGTTACTGTGGTATGCAGAGCAATGCCCCCAAAAGCTATTCCCATCCCAGACCATGAAACAAGCGGCCATGTAACATATGTGGCAATGAGGATGTGCCCCTGCATTGAGGTGTGCCTCTGGAGAAGATGTCCTGGACTTCACAGGTGGGTCCAAGATGATCACAAGTTTCCTAAAGAGGGAGGCAGGAGGGCCAAGTCATAGAAAGAGAGGTGGGCGTGGAAGCAGAGGTTGGAGTGATGTGGCTGTGAGCTAGAGAATGTGGGCAGCTTCTAGAAGCTGAGATGGTGAGGAACAGTCTCCCCAGGAGCCCCTAGAAAGGAGCGCAGCCATGCAGACAATGTGACTTTAGCCACACAGACCCATTTGGGATTTCTCACCTCCAGAAATGTAGCACAGATGTGTGTGGTTTTAAGCCAGTTTGTGATATTCAGCCATAGGAGCAATGAGAAACAGACATAACTTCCTTGTGATTCTTTGACAGGCCACGTGGCTCAGGGCTCCTGACTCCTTCCTGGCTTTGTTTGCTTGACTGCAAGACACAGTGGGGCTAGACACCTGCTGTGGTCTGAGTGTGGCCCCCAAAAGCATGTGTTGGAAACTTGGTCCCCAGTGCAACAGCATTAAGAGGTGGGACCTTTTATTTTTTTAAATAAAAAGGATCCATGAGGAAGAGCTGAAGTAGGTGGAATCTTTAAGAAGACGTGATTAGGCCATGAAAGCTCTACCCTCATGAATGGTTCAATGCCCTTATCTCAGGAGTAGGTTAGTTGTCATGGTAGTGGGTATCTCTCTCCCTCTCGCTCACTCTCTCTCTTCTCTCCCTCCTCCTCTCTTTGACCCTCCACCATGAGATGATGCAGCAAGAAAGCCTTCCCTTACCAGATGTTAGCATCTTAATACTGGACCTATAGATCTCAACAACTGTGAGACATAAATTTCTTTATAAACTACCCCATCTGTGTGATACTCTATTGTAGTAATACAAAATGGACTAAGACAACACATAAAGTTTTATAAATAAATTGTATTTGTGGGGTGCTTTTGTCTTTCTAATCTCTCCAACAAAAGACAACTTTGCAGACCCACTTCTGTTTGCAGGCCCTCTGAAAAGCCATCTCAAAATATACCAAAGTACCCTTTTTCTTTTCTTCCAGAGTCCTTTTTTCTAACGCACCAACGTATATTTTAAGATAAAATAACTTTGGTTTTCTCCACTCCCCACTTTGAAACTTCAAATGTTTCACATATAAAAAGACAAGTTGATCCCTTTGGAAAGATTTAGGTTAGAGTTTGTTAAATAAGAGACAGGCAAAGAAGAGAAATGCAAATTTGAATGAGCAGAAAAGAAAAAATTTAAATATTTTGTCTCAGATCTTCTTGAGATGTTTCTATGGAAACAGAAGAAAAACAAAGGTTAATGTCCAGAATAGTTTATAGACTAGTTTTTCCAGAGTCGCTGAAGCATCTTCAAATTGTAGTGGTAGTTTGAGAGATTTTTCTGGGTATTAGTTGGAATCAGGTGTTCCAACAAACTTTCTGAGTAGTCTATACATCAACAGGTACAAAGGCTGTTTACATGTAAAGTTGCTGTAGTGATTTTTCCTAAAGTTTATATCAAGTTTTCTAGTGTCAATTTGCAGGGCTTTAAGAAAAGCACAGTTATTTTATTTCTAGTGATTCCAAGTCAGAAAAATGTGATAAAATGTGAAAACATTAGCTTGGAGACTTATAGCCAGAAAAGAATTCAGAATTCAGTCCCAGTTGTAGACAAATAATAAAAACTGAAAAACAATGGACAGGGCTAGAATAGAATAGTGGGTATACTATAGTTTTCTTCTGAAACATAATTTTTCTCTCCCCAGTTCCCCATTTCTAACAAAGACAAATCACAATAGGACCAATTTATTCGCAAAATAAGTTTTCATTTTGTTATAATTGGTCTGATTGTTTGAATAAAGCACAGAAAAAATGGTGATTGGCCATTCTTTTAAGTTGGCCTTGATGGAAATTTTTTATAAGGAATTTCATATTAGACTTTTAAAATCCTCTAAAAGCTAGGAAACCAAGCCAAGGGTTTGCCATCAGACTGTGCCTGTAATGCCTGTACAAATTCAGTGAATTCCTCTCCTCTTGAGGTCCCAATATATCTTGAGGTTCTTGGGCCCTTCGGAAAGTGACATTCTTTACTTACTGCAGGTACAGAACCTTGTAAGGGAACTGTGTAGACAAGGTACCTGGCCAGTCTTTCCACAAGGATTTTTATTAGATCTATAAAATCAACTTTAGTCCTGCTAAATAGGCTCATCATATCTGAAAATATGCCATTCTTGTCAAAACCTTGGTGAAATAACCAGTGTCTCCAATAATGTTCTCTTATTTAAAAAAAACCCAATTCTTACTGAGCTTATGCAAAGAACTATATTGACATAAATTAAAAATACTTACAAATAGTTTCCAAATTCTAGAGAAATCTGATAGAGAGATAAATGTTTCAATTTTGTTCAATTGTTAAAAGCTATAGATGGCTTAAGAGAAAAAAGTTTTCTTGATCCTGGAAAGCAAAGCATAGAAAGAATCCACAATTTTTCAAACCAAAGAGTCAAAAAAAAATTTTTCAGTCCTCTATCAGTTCAGTCCCATGTAATTAACTCTTGTTCTGCTTGATATTGGGTTAGCAATCTTCAGGAACCCATCACCTTTTCTTATCAGAGTTCTGGAAGTTTTTGCCTAGTCCAACGGTATGATATCCAAACTTGCCATAAATCTGTATCCAAGAGTACTTTTCAAGGAATTTTTGATAAATTTCCTTGAAGAAGAAGCAAGCTATCAACTATAGTAAATCATAAACTGCTTTCTGAGAAGAGTCAAAGTAAAACAAAAATTATCTGTGGATGACAAAAGACTTAAAATAACCAGGGTTAGAGACACAATTGACAAGGAAATTTGGTTATTTCTGTGACATTCAGCAATTTAATATAATAATCATAATTATTACTGATAACACATATGAAGACATATCAGAATTTTAGTAACCCCGTACCATTTGGGAACACATATTAATAACATATTTTTATAACTACAACTCAAAGACATTTAAATACAATTTCTTATGTGGCCAGTCTTTCCATATCATTTTTGCATACCAAATAGGACTAATATGTCCCTCTTGGACTTCCAGGAGTTATTCATGAGAATACTTACTTTTATAATTTGAAATTAGATTTTGGGAAGTTTTCCAAATATCCAACAATTTAAAACACTTGATTAAAAAAACAGGATGAATCACAAGCAACTATAAAGTAATAGTCATTCATTAGTGATGATTACCCCAAGTGATAATGTAAAGATTTTAAAAACCAAAAACTTTTGTTCTTTGATAGAAAGGAGAATCTGTTTCCCAAATAATCAAAAGACCTAATGAAGACAGCATGAAGCAAACAAAATGCATCTCTCCCCTCTTTTTTGTGCAGTTTACTTACAAGGAAGACAAAAATCATTTACTATCTCTTATTAATACTACATGAAAATCATGTTTAAAAGAGAAAACCAAATTCTACCTTTGCAACAGTGTATTAATGCTAAAGCTAATTTTAATAAAATCTTATAAACAGATCCCTTCAATCTCAGTTTTGATCACATAAAATAAGATTTTCATAAACCTTTTATAACTTCTTGCATTTTTTTCTATTTTCTTTTTTCCCCAGCTATCCATTCAGTTTTATGACTGTAAAACACCTAACAGAGACAGTAAAAACCTACCCAATTAGACCCAGGCAAAAATGTCTAAATTAAATTCTGAAGACGTTTGTTTTATTTGCTTTTCTTTTTATTTATTTATTTATTTATTTTTAGAGACAGGGTCTCATTTTGTTACCCAGGCTTGAGTACAGTGGTGCAATCATAGCTCGCTGCAGCCTCCAACCCCTGGGTTGTAGCTGAGATGACAGGCACGCACCACCACAACCAGTTAATTTTTTTTTTTTTTTTTGAGATGGAGTTTCACTCTGTCACCCAGGCTGGAGTGCAATGGCTCGATCTCAGCTCACCGCAACCTCCACCTCCCAGGTTCAAGTGATTCTCCTGCCTCAGCCTCCCTAGTAGCTGGGATTACAGGCATGTGCCACCATGCCTGGCTAATTTTGTATTTTTAGTAGAGATGGTGTTTCTCCATGTTGGTCAGGCTGGTCTCGAACTCCTGACCTCAGGTGATCTGCCCACCTCGGCCTCCCAAAGTGCTGGGATTACAGGCATGAGCCACCGTGCCGGACCTACAACCAGCTAATTCTTTAATTTTTTTTTGTAGAGATTGGGGTCTTGCTATGTTGCCCAGGCTGGTCTCAAACTCCTGGCCTCATGTGATCCTCCTGCCTCAGCCACCTAAAGTGCTGGGATTACAGATGTAAGCCACCATGTCTGGCCCTTCTATTTTACCATAGCAATAACTGAAAAACTATCTTTATGGCTCGGCATGTAGCACATGCCTTTAATCTCAGCACTTTGGGAGGCTGAGGCAGGTGGATCACTTGTGGCCGGAGTTCAAGACCAGCCTGGCCAACATGGAGAAACCGTGTATCTACTAAAAATAAAATAAAATAAAATAAAATAAAATGCCAGGAGTGGTGACACATACCTGTAATCCCAGCTACTTGGGAGGATGAGGTATGAGAACTGCTTGATCCTTGAAGGTGAAGATTGCAGTGAGCTGAGATTGCACCACTGCATTCCAGCATAGGTGACAGAGTGAGACAGTCTCAAAAAAGAAAAAAAGAAGAGAAACTTTTTTTTTTTTTTTTTGGAGACAGTCTCACTCCGTTGCCCAGGCTGGAGTGCAGTGGCACGATCACAGCTCACTGCAGCCACGACTACCCAGGCTCAAGAAATCCTCCCAGCTCAGCCTCCTGAGTGGCTGGGACTACAGGCCCATGCCACAACAGCTGGCTAATTTTTGTAGTTTTATAGAGACAGGATCTCACTTTGTTTCCCAGGGCTGGTCTTGAACTCCTGGGCTCAATTGATCTTCCTGCCTCAGCTGCCCAAAGTGCTGAGATTACAGGAGATTGTACTATTGGATCTTTTTTTTTTTTTTTTTAACAAAGGTACCCCCTCAAGTGGCTCACCTAAACCAATACGGCTTAATCAAGATTATGACTTAATCAAGGACAGGTGAGGCATCTCCAGAGAGGTGCACAGCAGTCCTCACCAGATCCAGAACCACCTCAAAGACAGCTCAAAGAAGGGAAAGTTTTGCTAGCCACAAATAGGGTATGACCCACAACTGCCAGCCATATCTTCCAGGGTCTCAGCCTTTCAGCTGACCATCTACACAGAAAAGCCTAAGAGCCCCATGTAATCCCTCAAACAGGAGATGACAGAAAACCAAAAGCCGTCTATGGAAGAGGAAAGGATCAATGACAAGTGGGTAAGCCATAAAGTCAAAAGTCACACAAATACCAAACCAGAAGAGACTGGCTTCCTGACTGGGACCTGCACCCAGGCCATAGCAGTGAATGTGTGTGTGGAATTTTAACAACAAGACTGCAAGGTGGGGCCAGGCGCGGTGGCTCACGTCTGTAATCACAGCACTTTGGGAGACTAAGGCAGGCAGATCATGAGGTCAAGTGATTTAGACCATCCTGGCCAATATGGTGAAACACCGTCTCTACTAAAAATACAAAAATTAGCTGGGCATACAAAAATTAGCTGGGCGTGGTGGCATGTGCCTGTAATCCCAGCTACTCTGGAGGCAGAGGCAGGAGAATGATTTGAACTTGGGAGTTGGAGGTTGCAGTGAGCCGAGATTGTGCCATTGCACTCCAGCCTGGGTGACAAGAGCGAAACTTTGTCTCAAAAAAAAAAAATAGACTGCAAGGTGGAGTGGCTGGCACTGCAGATTCCACAAGGGACCCAGGGCAGGCATTTGGAGCATATGAAGGATTTTAGCTTTGTTTTGGGTCAGACTTTTGCTCTTTAATCTCGTCAAGAGGATTTCTAAGGCAAGCCATGACACTATGATGTGTCTTTTAATTTAATCTTCCAATGAATATAAATAAGGCAGTTGTTTAGAATAAGAAATTTCTAAACTATTTTTTTGTAATGTAGAGGTCTTTTTGACTTAAAGAATCCATCTTTTGGCTGCTAATGACTAGAATTTCCAATGATGTTCTTATTCTAACAGCAATTCCATCCCACAGCCTCTTCATGGAAAGCCCCGGATGTGGTTTTCCAGGCTTAGAGTAGGTTATTACCATTTAAGAAAGACTTGTTTCCTGAAGACGGCATACAATAAGCAGTTCCAAAGATTCCTCCAGTAAAATTCATGCCTAGAAACAGGTTCAGATAGCAAGAGACTTTTTTTTTTTTATTTTAACTCACAGTTTTTATTGGTTGAAGTAATAAAATAAAAATTAGCGCCTTATTTCCTATTTCTTGTCTATCGTTTTTCCTTCTTTTTAAAATTTAATTTAATTTAATTTAGTTGTAAGTTCCAGGATACATGTGCAGGACATGCAGGTTTGTTACATAGGTGAACATGTGCCATGGCGGTTTGCTGCACCTATCAACCCATCACCTAGGTATCAAGCCCCACATGCATTAGCTATTTATCCTGATACTCTCCCTCCCCACCACAGACAGGCCCCAGTGTGTGTTGTTCCCCTTCCTGTGTCCATGTGCTCTCATTGTTCAGCTATCACTTATAAATGAGAACATGTGGTGTTTTGTTTTCTGTTCCTGTGTTAGTTTGCTGAGGATAATGGCTTCCAGCTTCATCCATGTCCCTGCAAAGCAACAGACCCTTGTTGCCACACATGGTTAGGATGGTGTTTGTGTGCACAGTGCCTTTGGTGACCCACACATTTCTGGGGACACCCATCACAGACCCCTTAGTTTATGACACTGGACAGCTCTCCTAGGATGGGACTTTCCCAGGAATAACCAGCCAACAAGGGCCAGACCACAAAAATTCCTTATGGATGGGACTTCTTATTAAGACAAACATTCCCAACAGCTGGACACATTCAGAACAAAAAGTTTGCTGCCTAAAACCTTGTATCTCAGGTTCCCAGGCATCTTCAGACTGAACACCTGATGTGACCCAAAAATCACACCCCAGATGGCGGAAACAAGAGACAGTGCTCCCACTTGACACAAGTCAATCTCTCCAGGGCATAAAACAAGATGAGAGGGGTCCTCGCCTGACTTCTATTTTGTTTTTGTTGTTGCTTTGAGACTCAGTCTCTCACTCTGTCTCCCACGCTGGAATGCAGTGGTGTGATCTTGGCTCACTGCAACCTATGCCTCCTGGGTTCAGGTGGTTCTCCTGCCTCAGCCTCCTGAGTAGCAGGGATTACAGGTGCTTGCTACCATGCCTGGCTAATTTTTGTATTTTTAGTAGAGAGGGGGTTTCACCATGTCAGCCAAGCTGGTGTGTCTTGACCTCAAGTGATCTGCCCACCTCAGCCTCCCAAAGGACTGGGAGCCACCGCACCCAGCTTGGCTTCTATTTTGAGGACCCACAGCAAAGTATGAATGCCCATCTGATCACAGCCGCAGACTGGCTGCTTTTCAGGTCCGGCCTGAACAATGGGCTGGCAGGATCTTCAGCCCCCATTCTACCCTACAAGGCCCCTTTTCAGGACAGAACAACACAGGAAGACCAAGACAGAGGAGAAGAATCCTCCCGGAAGGAAAGGCCCTAAACAATATGAGTATTCACACCAAAAAGTACACCAGAGTCACTGCACCCAACACTGTTCACACAGATCCTTTCTCACACTAATCAACATCTTGTGGAGGAAAAACAACTGATTTTTACCATCTGCTCACCTGGATTCCACAGAGAGACTGGTCAGGAGCCTGGCTGGTAAGAATTTCTTACCCTTCTGCCAGCTGGTCAGGTCCTGGGTCCCCTGACTGAAACTTCCAGAAGAGCAAAGTAACTTTGGTATTCTGTTCAGGACACCAAAACTGTAGGGGCCAAGGGAAAACCTCCTCTTTGCCCTTGAAAGTTTCACTGAAAAATCAACTCACGACTCAGATTAATTAATCAACTCAGATTAATTAGAGAAATGGCATGCATGTTTATTAATGTGCACACGGAGAAGGACCAGAGCGATGATCCCAACTCCACAGTGGTGTGCAGAAGCTTATTTATTGCCTTGAGATTACAGAAGGAACAGGGGCTGGGATGATGGCAAGACAGGTTAGGGGAGAGGGAGGAGGAGGCCTGGCTAGCAAAGGTGATCTCAGAATGCAGACAGAACCACACAGACAGCAGTCCTCAGAGAGAATAGATGGTAAACATTTCTTTCTGATGGCTAAACATGTCAGACTCTGTGGGACTCTTTCCTAGATCCAGACAAGGGAAGGTTTCAGAGGAAACTTGCCTGTGTTGGTGTGGATTCTCTACAGATGCAAACGTTCCCCTCAAAAGACAGCTTTGCAGGGCTGCCTCTGTTTGCGGGCCCCTCTAAACAGCCATCTCAAAATATGTCCAAGTATATTGTGGGGTGAAATATTTTGGTTTCCTTCAACTACATCCTTACTACTTGGTTCAATGCAATTTCTGTTAGCCATGAACTCTTGTCTTTTTTTGCCTGAAAAGGTTTTGATTCAATTCATAATCTCGAGTGATCACCATGTAAGCGGATAAATACTGGTTGACCGTTATATTTCCTCAGTATATTAAAGAAACCTGGCTCTGTGCAGTGACTCATGCCTGAAATTCCAGCACTTTGGGAGGCAAAGTGGTGGGTGGATAGCTTGAGCTCAGGAGTTTGAGACCAGCCTAGGCAACATGGCGAAGCCCTGTCTCTCCAAAATTACAAAAATTAGCCGGGTGTGGTGGTGCATGCCTGTAGTCTCAGCTACTTGGGAGGCTGGGATGGGAAGATCCCTTGAACCAGGAGGTGAGGTTGCAGTAAGCTGAGATCACGCCACTGCACTCCAGCCCTGAGTGACAGAGTGAAACTCTGCCTCAAAATAAATAAATAAATCTTTCCACAGTTGTGTGGATGTTGAGATATCTGTCTTGCCTACATTTATTTCTCTAATTTTTCCTATCTTTTATTTTGATGTAATTTCAGAAATTTTAAAAGTTGTGGCCTGGTGTGGTGGCTCGTGCCTGTAATCCCAGCACTTAGGGAGGCCGAGGCAGGTGGATTGCCTGAGGTCAGTAGTTCGAGACCAGCCTGGCCAATGTGGTGAAACCCCACCTCTACTAAAAATGCAAAAATTAGCTAGGCATGGTGGGGGGCGCCTATAATCCCAGCTACTCAGGAGGCTGAGGTAGGAGAATTGCTTGAACTCAGGAGACGGAGGTTGCAGTGAGCTGGGATCGCACCACTGCATTCCAGCCTGGGTGACAGAGAATAAAAAATGAAGAGTTCATGTCCTTTGTAGGGACATGGATGAAACTGGAAACCATCATTCTCAGCAAACTATTGCAAGGACAAAAAACCAAACACCGCATGTTCTCACTCATAGATGGGAATTGAACAATGAGAACACATGGACACAGGAAGGGGAATATCACACTCTGGGGACGGTTTTGGGGTTGCGGGAGGGGGGAGGGATAGCATTAGGAGATATACCTAATGATAAATGAGGAGTTAATGGGTGCAGCACACCAACATGGCACATGTATACACATGTAACAAACCTACGCATTGTGCACATGTATCCTAAACTTAAAGTATAATAACAATAAAAATTTTTAAAAAAGAGTTGCAATAGTAGTGCAAAAAATTCCATTTATGATTCCTTCAGATTCCTCTCATATTAACATTCAATTGCATCTGCTAAATGTTCTTCTCTTGGTGCAGATGTAGAATATTATAGCTATTTTCCTAGACCCTGTGAGAGTCAGTTGCAGATATGATGCTCCTTTATCTACAAGTATTGAGCGTGTGTTTCTGAAACCAAGGGCAACTCTTACATTATCACAGTACAGTGATCAAAAACAGGAAATCTTCATTGACACAATACAATTCTCAGACCTTCAGATCTTCTTCAGATTTTGTCAACTGTTCCAATATTGTTTTTATAGGGGAAGAAGGTCCTGAACCACGCCTTCATTCAGTTGTCTCATCTGGAACTGTTCTGCAACTTCTTTGATTTCTTGATATTGATGTATTTCCAGATACAGGCTAGTCATTTAATGGAATGTCCCTCCATTTGGTTGCCTGATACATCCTCACATTGAGAATCAGGTTTTGCACTTTCAGCAGGAACAGCACAGAGGGGATGCTGGACTTTTTCAGTGCAACTGCTCACAAGAAACATGAAGCCAGTTTCTCCCCTGCTGTGAGGGTGAGGTGGGCTTTCTCCCTGGACTGCAACCACCTGGGTAAGTGTGTTTTATAAAATTATCCTTTCTCCACTGTAATCTTCTCCTGTTTCCATTTCTGAGTACAAACTCTCTTGTGGGTGGTTACTTTTGAGATTCTGGGTCTCTTAAACTTTAGTTTTGGTTGATTTACTTCAGTATCACAATACTTCTGCATATTATCTACTTTCATTTACTGTTGGCACTCATTGTGGTTCTGGAATCTAAAGATCAATAGTTTTCATCAATTCCAGAAATTCCTTAGCCATTATCCCTTTGAATGGGACCGTTCTCTCATTATCTGCATTTTCTCCTTTTGTAATTATTGTCAAGTGTGTTTTGCATATTCTCATTTCAATTCTCCAGTCTCCTGATGATCTTTCACAGTTTGCAAATCTTTATTGCTATATATTCTAGACAATTCCACGTATGGATATTCTTATAATTTCTATCATCATCTGAGGTTAATCTGATGTGTTTTAATTTTTAACTTCACTGATTTCATTATTCACTTCCAGAAGTTTCTCCTTGGTGTTTCAAACAAGCCTGTCTTCTGTGATGGCAATGTGGTATTTTCTAGTGACTGCAGCCATTCTTACCTATCTTTAATCCTTTTAAACCTAGCTAAAAGATTGCCTTCTTCCATGTTCCCTCTGAATGTTATCAGCTTCACATTGCTAAGGTTTTTGAGGTATAATTGACAAAGTGAGGTATAATTGGTTTATTGAAGTATAGTTGTCTAAGATTGTATACATTTAAGGTGATGTGATCATAGTGTGATGTTTTGATATATGTATATATTGTGAACTCATTACCACAACCAAGCTAATTAACACATCTGTCACCTCACATAGTAACCTTGTGCATGCATGATGAGAACCTTAAGATATGCTCTCAGCAAATGTCAAGTATTATTAACTATAGTCCCCATGCTGTATATTAGATTCCAGAACTTATTCATCTTGTAACTGGGAGTTTGTGCTTATTTATTTATTTATTTATTTTTGAGACAGAATCTGGCTCTGTCACCAGGCTGGTGTACAGTAACATGATCTTGGCTCACTGCAACCTCCACCTCCCGGGTTCAAATGATTCTCCCACCTCAGCCTCCCAAGCAGCTGGGATTACAAGTGTGCACCATCATGCCCAGCTACTTTTTATATTTTTAGTAGAGACGGGTTTTCACCATGTTGGCCAGGATGGTCTTGAACTCCTGACCTTAGATGATCTGCCCTCCTTGGCCTACCAAAGTTCTGGGATTACAGGTGTGAGCCACCGCTCCCAGCCAGGAGTTTGTGCTTTTTGATTAACATTTCCCCATCCCCTCCATTCCCAGCCCCTGGCAACCCACATTGCCCTCTCCGCTTCTGAGAGTTCAATTTTTTTAGATTTCACATCTAAAAACAGGAGGTAAGGGAGATTGTGCAATACAGTCAACCCTTGAACAATGTGAGAGTTGGGGCTGCTGACACCCCCATGCAGTTGGAAATGTGTGTATAACTTTTGACTCCCCAAAAACTTAACTATTAATAGCTTACTGTTGCCTGGAAGTCTTATGTGTTAACGTACATCATTGATTAATACATTTTTTATGTTATACATATTATACACCATGTTCTCATGGTAAAGTAAGCTAGAGGAAAGAAAATGTTATTAAGAAAACCGTAAGGAAGAGAAAATCTGTTTACTATTCATTAAGTGGATCATCATAAAGGTCTTTATCCTTATCATCTTTAGGATGAGGAGGAGGGAGAAGAGGGGTTGGTCTTGCTGTCTTAGGGGTATCAGAGGTGGAAGAGGTGGAGGAGGTGGAAGGGAAGAGACAGGAGAAGCAGGCCCCCTTGCTGTAATTTTTTTGAGAAAAATTCATGTATAAATGGACCCACACAGTTCAAACCTCTGTTGTTCAAAAGTCAACTATATCTGCTTTTCTGTGTCTGGCTTATTTCACTCAACATAACATCCTCTGGGTTCATCCACAGTGTCACAAAAGGCAGGATTTCCTTCTTTTTTAGGGTGAATGATATTCTATTATCTCATTTTATGTACATCAGATTTTCTTTTTCCACTCATCCATGTGTGTACACTGAAGAAGTTCAGGAAATTCCTTCCCCCCACCCAGAATATGCCAATTTGATGTGTTGATTGCTTCAAACTGAGGGCAGTGGTGGAGGAGCAAATGCAGGGAGGGTTTTCTCTGGACCTCCTTCATCTGTTGAAAGACAGATCCTCCAAAGGGAGCTCAGCTGGCATGAATCCCCTTCCTGAGAATCTCATCAACATGGGAAGATTTGTTCATGTCACAGCAGCACAGACAGACCTTGTCACAGCTGTCCCTTTTTCATTCTTCATTCTTCTGGGGATCCATTTATCTTTCCCCCAAATAATTTACTCTCCCTTTGGTTGCCTTTGTCCCCTCTCTTTCTCCCCTTTGCAGAAAAGTACATAAACTTCCAGCCTCACTGGGTATCGGGTTTCACTTTTCTTTCATGTGATGCCTCCATGCCCACAGGTAAATTTGTAAGCCTTATTCTCCTGTTAATCTGCCTGCTGTCCATTTATTTCACAGACTCAATTATTGAACCCTCTGAGGGCAGAGGGAAAGCTTTTCCTCCCGACAACACCTGAGTTGATTCAGTATTTCAGCTATTGTGAATATGCTGCAATGAGCACAGGGATGCAGACAACTCTTCAACACCCTGAATGCATTTCCTTTGGATATATACCCAGTAACGGAGTTTCTGGATCACATGGTTGCTCTATTTTTAGTTTCTTGAGGAATGTCCATGCTGTTTCCCACAGTGGCTGTACTAACTTACATTCCCACCAACAGTGTACAAGTGACACTGTACTGTGGTCTGTTATACCCTCCTTTTCTGGCTTTGACATTTTGTCTGTGGTGCTCTCCTGAAATGAGTTCCATAGCATGCCTTGTTCCTGTTTTCACTGGAACATACTGCACTCTATGAGGATTATTTCTTTGTGGAGGCCTGGTCATACTTGGTTGATGAGCAGAAGGATCGTTTGCCTTTTAGAAGCAGATGTTTGACTCCAAGTGTAAAATCTTCTGTAATTACTGATCAAATTAACATCTCCATGATACTAGTTAACACTTCTTTTAAAACATCTTTTGTTTCCTAATACTTTTTCTACATTTTTGCACAGTTATCTCATTTTAATTACTCTTAATTTACTTTAAATTTGGAAGTGAGCTTTCTTTTCAACAATCCATAAATGGTTTTTTGTTATTTTCTCTTTTTTCTTGTTCATATTTTCCCAACATTGTCCCTTATATATTTCCTTATAGTTAAGCAGGTTTATTTCTCATCAATCTAATTTGTTTTATATTTTAATCAATTTATCATTTATCATTATGAAATTCTTTTTTTCTTACTTTTTTTTTGAAACAGAGTCTTGTTCTGTCACCCAGGCTGGAGTACATTGGTGCCATCTTAGCTCACTGCAATCTCTGCTTCCCAGGTTCAAGTGATTCTCCTCCCTCAGCCTCCTGAGTAGCTTGGATTATAGGTGTGCATCACCACAACCAGCTAATGTTTGTATTTTTAGTAGAGATGGGGTTTCTTCATGTTGGCCAGGTTGGTCTTGACTCCTGGTCTCACATGATCTGCCCACCTTGGCCTCCAAAACTGCTAGAATTACAGGCATGAGCCACCACACCTGGCCATTTTATCATTATGAATTTTTGTTCTATTTTTTCTTTTTAACAGATTTTAGTCTTGTTCCACTTTTTATTTAACTAACTTCTTCAGTTAAAGTTAGCTTATTAAAATGTTAAATTTCTTAGGAAATGGTAATCTTTGGAGGTTAAAAAGATTTAAATTTCTTATTATTCTCACAATGTACCTTAAACTATACAGCTACACATTTTTTCTCTTAGAACAGCTTCTGTTGTATTCTGAATATCTTCTTATGTTGTACGTTCAATCTTAGATACCTTCTTCTCTAAGCTTGGTGGATCTTCTGAAAGTAGGAGCAGAATGGGTTTTATAGTTTAAAAGGTCCACTACTGTCCAGGGATGTGAATTCTTTGAGGAGGGAGTTACTGCACAAGGAGGTCTGGAGCTGAGGGAGTCTGATGACAAGGCCCTGGGGTGTAGGAGAGGGCACAAGGCACAGCAAAGCCAGCCTCACTGCGTGTCCCTGGAGCCTGTGCCAGGTCTACTTCCTGGCTGCCAGCTTTTCCACAAATGCTGTGTGCACCTCGCACTTTCAGATCAGGCCGAAAGCTTTCTGTAGGTCATGCCAGGAAAGCGAGGTTAAGCAGGCAGCTGTCTAAGGGGTTTGGGGGAAGCTTGGGGGAGTCACAGGATTTTGTTGAGGAGAGAGAGGTGGAGGAGATGGGGCTGTGTGTTGGGGAGGAAGGTTCAGACTGGAGATCTAGAAATCCATTAGATCCTCTGGTGGGTCAGGGACGAGAGTTGGGGGTGTTGGGGGTATAAGTGGTGGAGAAGGAGGATTTATGGTGGGAGTGGATTTCAACGTCTGCTCTAGGTCAGCTTTTGGTTCCTTAATTTTGTTAAGGGATGTTTTAAGACTAACCATAGTACATTGTGTGTTCCTCTGTCAGTGTGATCTTCCCATAGATGCCAGCAGACCAATTGTTTAGAACGAGGACTCTCTAACATGTTTTAAACTCAGATCCGTCTCTGGCCATGGCTGATTCGGATCTGCACCGGTGCATATGTTCCAGTAGTGCCTTAATCTGCCTTTCCAGGGAAAGGCCAGGAGGTAGCTTTCCATCATTACCAGAATGCAAGGGGTGTTCCTGCAGTAGGTGCAGAAGAGGCAGCCTGTGATCCAAAAATTCACTCTCAGAGATGGATGAAGAAAGCAAAGACTTACATTGCCACGTGCAGGTAGGGAGAGTGTTTGTGCAGACCATGCCTCCAGTCTCCCATGGAAGCTGAGACACCTTCAGCCTCAGGTCCACTCACTGTGACACTGGGCAGGTGATGCTGGAATAGGAGTCTCCCAGCACTAATCAGGGCAACAAGGATAAGATGAAAAAAGCTCTTACGAATTGGCATCTTACAACAAAACTCTGTGAGCACTTGACACATACAGACAGAGAGAGTGCCACCTGGGTCTCATGTGTCTTGAGTTCCCAGTCTGGTCAGACTGCTGTCTGACACAGAGCCACACTCTGTGCCCCTCCGATGGCAGAGACCAGAGAGGCATCCTCCTTGGTCACACAGCCAAGCTCTCAGGACATAAAACGAGGTGAGAGGGGAACCCCATCCCTTTTGTTTTTTTGTTTCAGGGACCCACAGCACAGTTTGCTTAGGCAGACATGGGTCTGACAAGCACAACAAACCCAAATGCCGGGGACACAGCAGGCTTTGAAGGACCTGTGCCTGTGTTCTCTACCAGACACTTCCTCTCCTTATGACAAACGGCAGAAAAAGACAGAGACAAAGGAAAACAAAGACCGTCTTTGAGATCAAAAGGATCAAATAGAAATCTAGAGAACTCACAAAAACACTAAAAGTCCCTTTTTACCCAAAGAACTAGTTCACAATGTTTTATCCTGTCGATCCCAATTTAGAGAGAGAAAAAGACACAAATCTCACCATTCTCACCTAGATCAGCCCCACAGCAGAGACCTGGAAGGCTGGCAGGAAGAACCCTGCCTTTGCTGGCTTAGATCAGAGGTCCCGGGTTTTAGCTGCAGTATCTCCAGAATAAGCAGTTGTCCCAGTCAGTGACGGAGGGCCCCGGACTCTGTGCCACGTTCTGCAGGGACCCAGAGATCGCCTCCAACCCCACTTAGCTCTTACATGGGCTCCCCAGCTGGATCTAGAAATCAAATTGAAACCAAGCATATTAACAAGAGAAAAGCATACAAATTGTATTAGTATTAAAGGTAAATGGGGATCTTCCCAAGTTAGTGAAGTCTGAAGAAGTAGCCAAAGCAAGATGCTTTTGTACTTTTTAGACAAAGAATAATAAATTTGAGAAGAAATGACAAGGCCAAGCAGAATCTGGCTAGGGGCAGTAAATTTCCATGGGAGCCTCTAGGTGATATGCGGGAATATAAAATCAGTGGACAACAAGGCTTACTTTGTGAAGTACATTTACTGGGGTCTGTTGCTGCCCCCAGTCCCCAGTCTCTGGTGCTAAGGGCTCTCTTCTTGCCCTTGTGTGGGGGTGCCACCCCCAGAGGAGTCTTTATGGCTTGCTACGTGCAGGAAGAGGCAGGTCACCTCGCCCTTTCTAAAACTACAATTTCTCCAATATTTTTGACATAAAATTATCAATATACCAATTTGGCATATTTTGGGATGGCATTCACTCCTTCAAGAGAAAGGTGGGCTGGGGCGGTGCGGGGTCAGGTGAGGATGTGGTGAAAGACACGGTGGGGTATGGATGGAAATGGGCTCTAGGGGAAGAGGGAACAGTCATGGAAGGGGTGAGGAGAGAGAGGGCCATGAGCCATGGTTCTGGAGGCAGAGAGGGAGTCACTGGTGCAGGTGATAAAACCACACATGAGGGATGGCACAGGTCAGGGGGAAGGTGGAGGCCACTGGTGAGGAGACCGGGGGTCGGGGTTGAAAACTCCACAGATCCCAAAGGTGATAGGGAAGAGCAGCATCTTCCCCAGCTCCCCACACAGCAGCATGTTGGCCTCCAGGTATACTCCATCACCCCCATGGGCAGGGCTCACACTTCTGACACCCAGACTCTAGAATACTCCTCTGTCCCCACCCAGGGCAGATCCCTGCCCTAGAAGTTCTCCCTCTCATGTCCAGCAAATGCTGCATAGAGCCCTGGAATTCCACAGGGCAAGTTAGGAAGAGGGACAGATGAAATGAGGAAGTAATCACCTTCTCCAAAGAGAAGTTCAGTTCAGTTCAGTACCATCTTGTGCCCCTGGGCAAGCTCTCCAGCTGAGGGAACAGGAGCAGGGGTTATGTCGGGCAAAGGTGGAAGCAAGGGACCTCCCAGGAAGTGCTGTAGAATGTTCCACTGGGGACAACTCGTACCTTTCCAGGATTAGACCTTGAAATCTGGAAATCCCAGGCAATTAGTATTCAAGGTCAAGGGGCCAGTGACCAGAATAGGAAGGCCCACTGTGTCATTCACAAAGCACTTCCAAACTCATCACCCCAGGTGACCCTCACAACAACACCGTGAGATCTGCAGGGCGGGGGCTCCCACAAAGAAGGAGTCAGGAATGTCGGGATTTTAACACCTTCTCCAAGTCAGGACCAGCAAATGCTGTCCCAGCATCAACTTATATTCCCTAGGCTTCCTCCCACACCAGAGCTTAGGGTGACTGTCACCTCATGGGCAGAGACCCTCGCTTTCCAATCCCTACAAGGGGCTGTGCAGGGGGGAGGATGAAGCCCCCTCCTCTGACTGTCTCCTCTGAGATCCTGTTTTCTGATGAAAGTCACTCTGGGAACTGTCGGCCTCTGCAGATGGGAGCCTGGACCTCATGGAAGGAAGATGTGAAGGTCACACCTGGCAGGGACCAGCATTGGAGAGCAAACCTCACTTTTAAAATTCCCAGCTTGCATGTCCTCCTGCCACTGCATTGATGCTGACTTCTAAAGGAGCAGCGGACATTAAAAAGTTGACTTTCTTCTAGGTTAACTTCATGAAGATTATTAAAGTGATGAAAATATTTATCCTATTCTCTATAAAGGTCCAGTGAATATGGTTTTCTGCACATGCTTATCAAGGAATCTTTTAGCCAGGAGCCCTCTGCTGAGGAACAGTGCACAATCTCAGCTGGGACGCACGAGTTGCTTCTGGAAACAGATGAACACGGTCTGATCAGAGTCTTTCATGGGTCAGCATTGCTCCAGGCCAGCCCAGCACAGTCAGGAACCTCAGCCCAGGCACGCCCAAGAAGGGAGGGTGGCTAGTGCCCAGGTGCTGGGGGACTGCTCTTTTTGGGTGCTCTTAATTCTGTTAAGAAGCCAGTCCATGGCCCCGATGTCGTGGTGTTTGGGGCTTTACCCTGGCATCCTGAACACACCCAGGTAGCTAGGTGTGAGCACCAGAGAGAAGCCCCGGTCTCCACTCCACCTCCTGCCCTGCCCAAGCTGCTCCGCTGGACTGATAGTGTTCTAGTCTCTCCTGAGCATTCTCATTCCTGGGGCCCCTGGGGTCCAACAGTCAATTTAAGAGCCCATCTAAAGAGACTATCTCTTTTAGGGGGCTGGCTTTAGGGTTCCCTTACTGATGTATTGGTAAATATGGATGGCAGTGGATGCAGTTGCATGACAGAAAGCACATCCCACCCCCATACAAAATAATGAGAAATGGAACCAAACTCCCAGGGCTCTCCAAGCACAGAAGAAGCCACCAAATATTCTGCATCTCCATCATCTGAAGTGAGCTGATGCCTCGGCAGCTGGGTGCAGAGAACATGCTGTTCAGTGCAGAGCTCCAGACCCGCATCACAGGCTGTGGAAGGTTTACAGATTACTCTTGCGCTCAGAAGGGGACAAAACAATCAGCTCTGCCCCGATCCCACCCCAGCAGGCCCAGCACCCCTCCCGGCTTCCAGGCCCCACCACCCTGCTGCCACTACCTATTTTCTGTCTCCAAATTTACTTTACTGTAAGTTCCTTTCCACTCTGTCCATGACCCAGACATTAGCAGGGATCCCCTCAGAGAAACAGACTTGGATCCCAGCTTTGGAGGTCTGGAGATCTCCAGGAATTTTTTTCTAATTCTCAGGCATTAAAACAAATTTTTTTGAAAGTATAACACACAGATGGAAAGCACAAATATCTTAAGCCTACAATGCAATGGATTCTCACAAACAGTACACTATGAGAGTTGAGCTCACACCAGAAAATGGGCTCACCCGAGGACCTGGAAGCCTCTCTAGGGCCCCTTTCAAGACGTCACCTATGCCCCACCCCCCCACCACACTTTCCTGACTTATGATTTTCCAGGAACAATTTTATAGTTTTCCTGTGTTTTCACTCAACTAACATTTACAGTAATCCTCTGAGATAAACACTGCACTATCTCCCGTTGCTGATGGGAAGCTGGAAGCACAGACACTGGTTATTGATCAGGTGCTCACTGCTAAGGGCGGAGCCAGGGTCCCATGCGGGAGCTCCCTGCAGAGCCACATTCCTGAAACGTTGAACTGCGCTGCGAAAAGCCCTTTGGCTGCCTGGGTGCAGTGGCTCACACCTGTAATCCCAGTGCTTTGAGAGGCCAAGGTGGGATGGTTGCTTGAGTTCAAGAGCTCGAGACCATCCTGAGCAACATAGCAAGACACTGTCTGTTAAATAATAATAATAATAATTATAATAAAATTAATTTAGTTGGTGTGGTGGTGCATGCCTGCAGTCCCAGCTACTCAAGAAGCTGAGATGAGAGGAAAAAAGAAAAGAAAAATCCCTTGGCAAGCAGGAACAATAGCCCAGTTCAATACAATTGGGTGTGCGGAAGAATCACCACCAGCCTCTGGGTAGGCTAGGCAGAGGGTTTTGCACACACTCTGGGAGTCCTGTCCTCTGCACTGTGGTTGGAACCTGAGAGGGGCTGTGAGGCTCTGAGCAGGAGAGAGACTTGCCCAAAGGCCACGGACAGGGAGGAGTAGAGTCTAACATGAGTACAAGATAGACTAGGACCATCATTTATCTCTTTACACAGGAACAGGAGGAACTTGAGGCAAGGAGGGGCTATATGAGATGCAGTCCCCTCCCTGCAGGGACCAGCTTGGTGCTGGATGCATGGTTGGTTTTATAGTGACTTGAACTCTGGGACTGCGGCAGGTGGGGCCAGATACTTGACTGTGCAGGAACAGATCTCTTCCCTGAACCAACAGATGCTGTATGAGGAGGGGAGGAGGGCTGGGAAGCCAGCCAGGCTGGGGTGGGTGGGCAGAGAGTGATGGGGTTTCTCACCTGTCCTAACAACCACAACCACCTTTCTGGCCTTAGAAAGAGGCAACAGGGAGTGAGTGTTCTGTAGAGTTCTTCAGGGTTGGGCAGAGCCCCTGGGGAGACTTGTTGGGGGCGGGAGGACAGAATTCAGATGAAGGAGACTTGGAAAAATGAGTTTCAAGAAGTTTGATTGTGGGTTATGATTTCGATAATGATTAGAATTGCATTTCAGGATGGGCATGGTGGCTGATGCCTGTAATCCCAAAACTTGAAGAGGCAAATGCAGGAGGATCACTTGAGGCCAGGAGTGCAAGACCAGCCTGGACAACATAGCAAGACCCCCTCTCTGCAAAAAAAAAAAAAAAAAAAATTAAAAATTAGCCAGGCATGGTGTGACACACACCTATAGTCCCAATTAGTTGAGAGGCTGAGGCAGGAGGATCACTTAAGCTCAAGAGTTCAAGGCTGCAGTGAGCTATGATCAACCACTGCACTCCAACCTGTTTCCAAAAAAAGACAAGAATTGCATTTCAGTATATTGAAATCATAATTTTTAAAGGTAAATGCTATAACCTTTTATTGAGAGAGAAAAAGAGTTTGACAGTTTCAAACTTGATACTGGCATAAAAATAAACAAAATAGCCCGAAGGTCCTTGCCAAATATTCATGTATATATAGGAACTGATAACAGAACAAAGGTTGTTTTCAAAAGAAATGAGAGATGGCTCACAGGTTCATTGAGTATTGTTGAGGAAATAGGCTATCCATCTTTGCAAATGCTCAGATTATTCCTAGATTATTCCTACCACAAAAAATACAGAATCTAGTTGCTGTATAAGGAAGAAGAAGGTGGTTCTGGGCAGACACCTGTGTTTCAATCCCAGTTTTGCTCTATGCAGCTCTATGGCCTAGAGAAAGTTACCCTACATCTCTAGGTATATGCTATCCAGATCTTAAGTGGGTTTAAGAAAATAGCTAGGCTGGGCATGGTGGCTCACGCCTGTAATCCCAGCACTTTGGGAGGCAGAGGTGGGAGAATTGCTTGAGGCTAGGAATTCAAGATCAGTCTGGGCAACACAGTGAGTCCCTGTCTCCACAAAAATAAAAAATAAAAATTAGCTGTCATGGTGGTGCATAACTGTAGTCCAAGCAACTTGGGAGTCTGAGGCAGGAGGATTGCTTGAGCCCGGGAGTTCAAGGCCACAGTGAGGTATGATTGCACCACTGCACTCCAGCCTGGGCAACAGAGCAAGACCCTGTCTCAAAGGAAAAAGAGAGAAAGAAAGAAAGGTAGCTAAATCATAGAATGGTTCTGATAAACTGGGCTCTAGATGTGAAGACCTTAGAACAATGCCTGGCATGTTCAGTAAATACAATTTCCCCACATCCGTCTATTAATAGCATGCTAAACACAGGAGGAGAAGGCCACACAAGCAAGTGGGTTACAAACTTCTGGTTCTGGGTAGGACTCAGGAGCAGAGACAGATAGATGAGGGATGATGGAGGATAGCAGTGGACTCACTAAGATTGACTTCCTAGCTCAAATCTTGGAGGGGAAAAGGGAAAATCCCAAAGGACTTTGGCCATGGGAGTTTTGCTGCTAGTATTCCAGGGCATGTCCTGGGATTCATGCTCATTAAGACAAAGCATTTTATAGCAGTTGCCATCCCAGAAAATTCCTATTCCAGCTTCCCTGGGCCACAGGTGAGACAGAGCCTCTCTAAAGTCAACCCACAGGTTTGGCTTCTTCCATTTAGCTGTGCCCTTTCTTTCAACAAGGGGCCTCCAAGGCTGCCACGATGGAGAAAAGAAATGGGGATTACACAGGAGATGGTTCAGTGAGCCAAGCCCCAAAGTGGCAGCCTTAGCTTCTGCCCACATCGTACTGACAAGGACTCAGTCCTGTGGCTCCTGCTATGGGCAGGGAGGTGAAGTTTCCCTGATCTGCAAGAGGAACATGAATGGGTTAGGTGAGCAATGGCACTGACTGCACCAGCATGCCTTCAGGTCGGCAGATCGTCATATTTCTGTTGTCACTACACACCAATAAAACAGAAACTCACTCTGTCTCCAAGGTGGCCATGCAAAGGACTCTCTAGTAATTCCATCCTGCTCAAAGCTCAGGACCATTGGCTCACACAGAGTCCTCTCCAAAGCAGCAAGATGTGGCCCTGTGCAGCCAGGAGGCAGAAAAATAACCTAATTCCCATTCAGAACATGCAGAACATGGACCAAGGAGAAACACAGAATAATTTGTGTAGCCTATGGGGCTGGCAATGGGAAGATAGTAAGAATGTTTTCCTTGATTGGACATCAAATCTGCTCTCTGTAATTAAGTCCATTTCCATTTTGTTTTCTCTTCTTGTCCCTGGTTCTCCTCTCCAAGGAATTCATCATTGTCTGTTACCATCTTGGTCACTTCTGAAGTGGGTTTGGGAGAAAAATTCTCTGTGGGAGCTGCAAGTGTAGCAGCCTGCTTCCTTGCAAAGATGGTACCAAGACTTGCCTATGGGTCCAAGCGTTTTAGATCCTGCTCTGCATTTAGACAAGGCTCATAGCTTCACAAGCCACCCCAAACCTTGGTTAACTCACATCCCTGTGTTTCCAGTCAGTTCCATGAGCCAATTACCACACCCCAAAGGCCTTTCTTGGACATAATTCTCAAGACTGAGCCTTGGTAGATTGGACTTCTAAAATACTCTTACTACTTGGGGTCCAGAAGCAGCAAGGTTTTTCCACCTCACAAAGTCTGATGTTTCTGGATTCTCTTGATTTCTTTTTAGTTCTACTTACATACTGGGAAAATTATTGAACTCATCTTTCTCCAATTACTTGCCAAATGCATTTATCAATATAGAACACACACTACTGACATTGTTTATCAAACTCTTCCTTTATAGTCACAAGTTCAGCAGCAGGTGCATAATCTGCCATCTAAGTAACTGCAAGTGATGACTTTACCAAAGGCTTTGTTATCACTTAAGATGGATTCAGTTTTTATTAGAATTATTCATTATATTATTCATCAAAATAATATAATAGAAAACCAAATAAAATGTGGCTACACTATAAATTTTGGTAAATGATTAGCAAATATAAAAATTAAAAATTTTTGGAATGCTTCTCTTAATGAGACAGATGGACTTCTGTCCCGGCTTTGCCATGAATCTGTGAATGAACAGTTACCTGCTAGAATGTGACAGAGTTCAACATCAGTCATACACCTATTTTTTCACTTGTTCAGTTGGAAGCCTTGAGAAACCTTGCTTACATAAATAAGCAGATAGGAATGGAAAGAGTCTTTATGCAATTATTTGAACTCTTTCAAAGTTATAGACCAAAAAGCACAGATTTATATAATAAAAGTTATTGTAAATGACCCATCTGCTGACAATTGGATTTGTTCCACCTTCAGTTTGTTCAAATGAAGAATTGAAACTTATGTGACTTGTAGTGGGATCTGATATCCAGGAATTAAAGACAGTCTCACCTGAAATACCTACTTCAGTATTTTAAATTATCCCCTTGTTAATCCCTGGAGATATGGATCTACGGTCTATAGTAAGATGCAAGATTGTTGAAAGGGAACCTCTTGTGAAGTGGGAAAAGGGCTATTCTAAATAGGGACTCTTTGATCTCATGCTAGATCTTAGGAAGATGATATTTTGGAAACAGTCCAGGTATAAGTTAAAGATCTGAAAATTAATTTCTTTAAAACCATCCATGGGAAAGTTCTGAGTTAGGAATTCCAAAGGCCTGCCTTCCACCAAAACAGTGAAACCACTGGCAAAAAACTGTCAAAACCACTCTTTATAGAACTCTGGAAAAGCAGCAAGCAGTAGAGCACATATCCAAGAAAAACTGCTGACACCAATAAGAAAAGCTTGCTCCAGGGTGCTTTAGCTTATCCTGGTTCCATCTCCTGCTTCCCTTGAAAACTCACAGCTGCTGTTGCCAGTGTGGTACTGCACAGATCAGAAATGAAGATATTCTCAGAGAGTTGGAACTGCTCATTTTGATCTGTCAGATTGCGCCCCAGAAGGCCAGCTCCAAAGGATTGCCATTCTCTCGTCCACCTTGGAACTCACCCCAAACTGAAGCACCACCTCAGAGCAATTGTTGACAACATGTACAGCAAATGCTCCAGGCCCAGCTGCCAAAGGGAATGGACAGTTGCTGGGGAAAACAACAGGTTAACCAAAACCTACTGGGAGAAAAGTCTGGGAATAAGATGTTTTAGGCAACAAGGGCTTTGGAAAATTGTTACACATTCCTGGGAATCTTGAAGGCTGCACACATGCCCAGGGCTCTGTGCACCCTCAGAGAAGAGCTCAGACAGCCCTAAGCTCACCCTTGGCTGATCATGAGGTTCAGCACAGGCAGGAAGTGAAGGTTAAGACTGGTTGGAAACCACCTGGCTGAGCATTGAAGGAATGACCTCAAAATGCAAAGACTTCCTCTGCAAAAATTAGATTTTTATTTTATTTTATTTTATTTTTTTAGACAGAGTCTTGCTCTGTCACCCAGGCTGGAGTACAGTAACATGATTATAGCTCACTGCAGCATCAAACTCTTGGGCTCAAGTGATTCTCCCACCTCAGCAGCTGGGAATACAGGTGTGTGCCACCACACTCAGCTAATTTTGAATTTTTTGTAGAGATGGGGTTTCACCATGTTGCCCAGGCTGGTCGTGAACTCCTGGCCTCAAGTGATCTACCTGTCTCAGCCTCCCAAAGTGCTGGCATTACAGACAAGAGCCACCACGCCCGGCCAAGATTAGATTGTTTATTTTTTTTTGAGACGGAGTCTCACTCTGTCACTCAGGCTGGAGTGGGATGGCATGATCTCGGCTCACTGCAAGCTCCGCCTCCCGGGTTCATGCCATTCTCCTGCCTCAGCCTTCTGAGTAGCTGGGACTACAGTCATCCACCACCATGCCCAGCTAATTTTTTGTAGTTTTAGTAGAGACAGGGTTTCACAGTATTAGCCAGGATGGTCTCGATCTCCTGACCTCGTGATCCGCCCACCACAGCCTCCCAAACTGCTGGGATTACAGGCATGAGCCACCGTGATGGCCAAGATTAGATTTTTTTGAATCCCAGTATTTAAGGAAATATCTGTCTAGTTGTTAGCTGACCACTAAACTAATGGAACAGAGACTTCAAAGAATATAAACTTTAAAATGAGTTCAGAAAATGTACTAAACAAACAACTACAACAAGCACAACAACAAACCCCTGGGAGAGCAAAGAATTTCCAGTTTCCATGTTATAATATGCAAAATGTCCACAGTTCAACAAAAATGTAGGAAGAATGCCAAAGAAAAGAAAGAATGGCCCTTACACAGGAGAAAGAAGCAATCAATAGAAACTGCCTCTGAGAAAGCCAGACATTTGGAATCACCAAGCAAAGGTTTAAAATCAGCTTTTTTTTTGAGACAGTCTCACTCTGTTGCACAGGCTGGAGTGCTGTGGCACAATCTCGGCTCACTGCAACCTCTACCTCTGAAGTTCAAGCAACTCTCAGGCCTCAGCCTCCCAAGTAGCTGGAACTACAGGCACCCACCACCATTCCCAGCTAATTTTTTGTATTTTAGTAAATATGGGGTTTCACCATGTTGCCCAGGATGGTCTCGAACTCCTAAGCTCAGCCATTCCGCCCACCTTGGCCTCCCAAAGTGCTAGGATTACAAACGTGAGACACCATTGCCGGCCTAAAATCAGCTCTTTTAAGTATGTCCAAAGAGCTACAAGAAACCATGTTCTAAAGAACTATGGTGAGGATGAAAACAGTATCTCACCAAATAGAGAATATTAACAAAGAGACGGGAATTATAAAAAGAAACTCAGAAGTTGAAAAGTACAATAACTGCAATCAAAATTCAATGGAAGGCTCACCAGTGCATTTGATCAGGCAGAAGAAAAGAGCTGACACCTTGGTTTAGGTCACAGCATCCCAGTTGCTGCAACTAGATTTTTTCCTTTTTTAGGAATCTCAGGGTCCAAGGATTGTAGTCCCACTGGTGTTCAACGACACAAGATCAATGTGTGTCCATGCAGTACATTTAATTCTGAACCCCCATTTGGGGGTGCTGTCAGGCTTACAGATGCCTTCATGAGATGCTAGGGTGTTCCCACTGCTCATTACTAGGACAGAGCTCCAGCTGCCATTTCAATAAAAAATCCCAAAAAGTCAACTAAATTCAACTCCTTCATCTGCACTCAATGAGCCTGTCTGCCCAGTGGGGATTGTGGACAGAGCAGAAGCATTATGACACGTTATGTGTTGGAGTTTTTAGTGCTAAGTTTGTGTGATGAGAATCGCTGAACCCTCCGATGTGTGGTGAGTCATTAAATTGTCTCCCCTGCCACTGAATAGATTCCAACATAGCCTGGCCACATGTCCAAGGGTGTGGGGGACAGAGGGGGAGCTGAAGCACTGATGCTCCCTGATCCCTCTGGTGGAGGGGTCCAGATGACTGAGGTGGGTGCATACAGAGGGTGGGGGCAGGAAAATGCTGGGGTGGATGTTGGAGAACCGACACTAGTGCAGCTAACCCAAAATCACTAAATCAGGGATTTCAGATGGCATCTATTGTTAGGGAGATGAGAATCCTCATGTGAGATGAGTCAGGTTCTCCCGGGAACATAGCAATGTTCCATCTCTACAAAAAATAAAAACATAGCCGGGAGTGGTAGCACACACCATTCCTGAACACTAGGGCTAATAAATAATAAAACCCTATATTTCCATTTTATTGCCAATCACATGGAGACATAAACATCTTCCTGATGGGAGCCATAGCCAAAGTCTTTCCATTTGCAAGAGCTCAGACCTCCCTGCATTGCATGCAGGTTGACCAGGGAGACTACAAGAGGGGGCAGGGGCGGGATTCATGGCAGGTGAGCCTGGGAGCAGAACAGAGAGAAGCACTGTTGTACCGTGGCTTCTTTTTTTTTTTTTTTTTCCAATTTTGCTTTTTTTTATATTATACTTTAAGTTCTAGGGTACATGTGCC
Organism: Pongo pygmaeus; assembly: GCF_028885625.2. NCBI lineage: Eukaryota > Metazoa > Chordata > Mammalia > Primates > Hominidae > Pongo > Pongo pygmaeus. Next base: position 32,066,675 of record NC_072392.2, on the reverse strand, counting down.
CAACGTGCAGGTTTCTTACATATGTATACATATGCCATGTCGGTGTGCTGCACCCATTAACTCATCATTTACATTAGGTATATCTCCTAATGCTATCCCTCTCCCCTCCTCCCACCCCACGACAGACCCCGGTGTGTGATGTTCCCCTTCCTGTGTCCAAGTGTTCTCATTGTTCAATTCCCACCTATGAGTGAGAACATGCGGTGTTTGGATTTTTGTCCTTGTGACAGTTTGCTGAGAATGATGGTTTCCAGCTTCATCCATGTCCCTACAAAGGACATGAACTCATCCTTTTTTTATGGCTGCACAGTATTCCTTGGTGTATATGTGCCACATTTTCTTAATCCAGTCTATCATTGTTGGACATTTGGGTTGGTTCCAAGTCTTTGCTATTGTGAATAGTGCCACAATAACCTTTGCCCACTTTTTGATGGGGTTGTTTTTTTCTTGTAAATTTGTTTGAGTTCATTGTAGATTCTGGATATTAGCCCTTTGTCAGATGAGTAGATTGCAAAAATCTTCTCCCATTCTGTAGGTTGCCTGTTAACTCTGATAGTTTCTTTTGCTGTGCAGAAGCTCTTTAGTTTAATTAGCTCCCATTTGTCAATTTTGGTTTTTGTTGTCTTTGCTTTTGGTGTTTTAGACACGAAGTCCTTGCCCATGCCTATGTCCTCAATGGTATTGCCTAGGTCTTCTTCAAGGATTTTTATGGTTTTAGGTCTAACATTTAAGTCTTTGATCGATTTTGAATTAATTTTTGTCTAAGGTGTAAGGAAGGGATCCAGTTTCAGCTTTCTACATATGGCTAACCAGTTTTCCCAGCACCATTTATTAAATAGGGAATCCTTTCCCCTTTTCTTGTTTTTGTCAGGTTTGTCAAAGATCAGATTGTTGTAGATGTGTAGTATTATTTCTGAGGGCTCTGTTCTGTTCCATTGGTCTATATCTCTGTTTTGGTACCAGTACCATGCTGTTTTGGCTACTGTAGCCTTGTAGTATAGTTTGAAGTCAGGTAGCGTGATGCCTCCAGGTTTTTTCTTTTGGCTTAGGATTGTCTTGGCGATGCGGGCTCTTTTTTGGTTCCATATGAACTTTAAAGTAGTTTTTCCAATTCTGTGAATAAAGTCATTGGTAGCTTGATGGGGATGGCATCAAATCTATAAATTACCTTGGGCAGTATGGCCATTTTCACGATATTGATTTTTCCTATCCATGAGCATGGAATGTTCTTCCATTTGTTTGTGTCCTCTTTTATTTCGTTGAGCAGTGGTTTGTAGTTTTCCTTGAAGAGGTCCTTCACATCCCTTGTAAGTTGGATTCCTAGGTATTTTATTCTCTTTGAAGCAATTGTGAATGGGAGTTCACTCATGATTTGGCAGTTTGTCTGTTATTGGTGTATAAGAATGCTTGTGATCTTTGCGCATTGATTTTGCATCCTGAGACTTTGCTGAAGTTGCTTATCAGCTTGAGGAGATTTTGGGCTGAGATGATGGGGTTTTCTAAATATACAATCATGTCATCTGCAAACAGGGACAATTTGACTTCCTCTTTTCCTAATTGAATACACTTTATTTCTTTCTCCTGCTTGATTGCCCTGGCCAGAAATTCCAACACTATGTTGAATAGGAGTGATGAGAAAAGGCATTCCTGTCTTGTGCCAGTTTTCAACGAGAATGCTTCCAGTTTTTGCCCATTCAGTATGATATTGGCTGTGGGTTTGTCATAAATAGCTCTTATGATTTTGAGATATGTCCCATCAATACCTAATTTATTGAGAGTTTTTAGCATGAATGGTTGTTGAATTTTGTCAAAGGTCTTTTCTGCATCTGTTGAGATAATCATGTGGTTTTTGTCTTTGGTTCTGTGTATATGCTGGATTACATTTATTGATTTGCATATGTTGAACCAGCCTTGCATCCCAGGGATGAAGCCCACTTGATCATGGTGGATAACCTTTTTGATGTGCTGCTGGATTCAGTTTGCCAGTATTTTATTGAGGATTTTTGCATCAATGTTCATCGGGGATATTGGTCTAAAATTCTCTTTTTTGGTTGTGTCTCTGCCGGGCTTTGGTATCATGATGATGCTGGCCTCATAAAATGAGTTAGGGAAAATTCCCTCTTTTTCTATTGATTGGAATAGTTTCAGAAGGAATGGTATCAGCTCCTCCTTGTACCTGTGGTAGAATTTGGCTGTGAATCCGTCTGGTCCCGGACTTTTTTTTTTGGTTGGTAGGCTATTAATTATTGCCTCAATTTCAGAGTCTCTTATTGGTGTATTCAGGGATTCAACTTCTTCCTGGTTAATCTTGGGAGAGTATATGTGTCCAGGAATTTATCCATTTCTTCCAGATTTTCTAGTTTATTTGCATAGAGGTGTTTATAGTATTCTCTAAAGGTAGTTTGTATTTCTGTGGGATTCTTGGTGATATCCACTTTATCATTTTTTATTGCATCTATTTGATACTTTTGTCTTTTCTTCTTTATCAGTCTTGATAGTGGTCTATTGATTTTGTTGATCTTTTAAAAAAACCAGCTCCTGGATTCATTGATTTTTTGAATGGTTTTTTGTGTGTCTACCTCCTTCAGTTCTGCTCTGATCTTAGTTATTTCTTGCCTTCTGCTAGCTTTTCAATGTGTTTACTCTTGCTTCTCTAGTTATTTTAATTGTGATGTTAGAGTGTCAATTTTAGATCTTTCCTGCTTTCTCTTGTGGGCATTTAGTGCTATAAACTTCCCTCTACACATTGCTTTCAATGTGTCCCAGAGATTCTGGTATGTTTTGTCTTTGTTCTCATTGGTTTCAAAGAACATCTTTATTCCTGCCTTCACTTTGTTATGTACCCAGTAGTCAATCAGGAGCAGGTTGTTCAATTTCCATGTAGTTGAGCAGTTTTGAGAGAGTTTCTTAATCCTGAGCTCTAGTTTGATTGCACTGTGGTCTGAGAGACAGTTTGTTATAATTTATGTTCTTTTACATTTGCTGAGGAGAGCTTTACTTCCAACTATGTGGTCAATTTTGGAGTAAGTGCGATGTGGTGCTGAAAAGAATGTATATTCTGTTGATTTGGGGTGGAGAGTTCTGTAGATGTCTATTAGGTCCGCTTGGTGCAGAGCTGAGTTCAATTCCTGGATATGCTTGTTAACTTTCTGTCTCATTGATCTGTCTAATGTTGACAGTGGGGTGTTAAAGTCTCCCATTGTTATTGTGTGGGAGTCTAAGTCTCTTTGTAGGTCTCTGAGGACTTGCTTTATGAATCTGGGTGCTCCTGTATTGGGTGCATATATATTTAGGGTAGTTAGCTCTGCTTGTTGAATTGATTCCTTTACCATTATGTAATGGCCTTCTTTGTCTCTTTCGATCTCTGTTGGTTTAAAGTCTGTTTTATCAGAGACTAGGATTGCAACCCCTGCCTTTTTTTCTTTTCCATTTTCTTGGTAGATCTTCCTCTATCCCTTTATTTTGAGCCTATGTGTGTCTCTGCACGTGAGATGGGTCTCCTGAATACAGCACACTGATGAGTCTTGACTCTTTATCCAATTTGCCAGTCTGTGTCTTTTAATTGGAGCAGTTATCCCATTTACATTTAAGGTTAATATTGTTATGTGTGAATTTGATCCTGTCATTATGATGTTAGCTGGTTATTTTACTCGTTAGTTGATGCAGTTTCTTTCTAGTATCGATGGTCTTTACAATTCGGCATGTTTTTGCAGTGGCTGGTACTGGTTGTTCTTTTCCATGTTTAGTGCTTCTTTCAGGAGCTCTTGTAGGGCAGGCCTGGTGGTGACAAAATCTCTCAGCATTTGCTTGTCTGTAAAGGATTTTATTTCTCCTTCACTTATGAAGCTTAGTTTGGCTGGATATGAAATTCTGGGTTGAAAATTCTTTTCTTTAAGAATGTTGAATATTAGCCCCCATTCTCTTCAGGCTTGTAGAGTTTCTGCTGAGAGATCCGCTGTTAGTCTGATGGGCTTCCCTTTGTGGATAACCCAACCTTTCTCTCTGGCTGCCCTTAACATTTTTTCCTTTAATTCAACTTTGGTGAATGTGACAATTATGTGTCTTGGAGTTGCTCTTCTTGAGGAGTATCTTTGTGGCATTCTCTGTATTTCCTGAATTGGAATGTTGGCCTGCCTTGCGAGATTGAGGAAATTCTCCTGGATAATACCCTGCAGAGTGTTTTTCAACTTGTTTCCATTCTCCCCATCACTTTCAGGTACACCAATCAGATGTAGATTTGGTCTTTTCACATAGTCCCATATTTCTTGGAGGCTTTGTTTATTTCTTTTTATGCTTTTTTCTCTAAACTTCTCTTCTCACTTCATTTCATTCATTTGATCTTCAATCACTGATACCTTTCTTCCAGTTGATCAAATCAGCTACTGAAGCTTGTGCATTCATCACATAGTTCTCGTGCCATGGTTTTCAGCTCCATCAGGTCATTTAAGGACTTCTCTACACTGGTTATTGTAGTTAGCCATTCATCTAATCTTTTTTCAAGGTTTTTAGCTTCTTTGCGATGGGTTCGAACTTCCTCCTTTAGCTTGGAGAAGTTTGATCGTCTGAAGACTTCTTCTCTCAACTCATCAAAGTCATTCTCCATCCAGCTTTGTTCCGTTGCTGGTGAGGAGCTGCATTCCTTTGTAGGGGGAGAGGCACTCTGATTTTTAGAATTTTCAGCTTTTCTGCTCTGTTTTTTTCCCCATCTTTGTGGTGTTACCTACCTTTGGTCTTTGATGATGGTGACGTACAGATGGGTTTTTGGTTTGGATGTCCTTTCTGTTTGTTAGTTTTCCTTCTAACAGTCAGGATCCTCAGCTGCAGGTCTGTTGGAGTTTGCTGGAGGTCCACTCCAGTCTGTGTTTTCCTGGGTATCAGCTGCAGAGGCTGCAGAAGAGCGAACATTGCTGAACAGCAAATGTTGCTGCCTGATCGTTCCTCCAAAAGCTTCATCTCAGAGGGGTACCTGGCTGTGAGAGACATCAGTCTGCCCCTACTGGGGGGTACCTCCCAATTAGGCTACTCAGGGTTCAGGGACCCACTTGAGGAGGCAGTCTGTCCGTTCTCACATCTCAAACTCTGTGCTGGCAGAACCACTACTCTCTTCAAAGCTGTCAGGCAGGGACATTTAAGTCTGCAGAGGTTTCTGCTGCCTTTTGCTCGGCTATGCCCTGCCCCCAAAGGTGGAGTCTACAGAGGCAGGCAGGCCTACTTGTGCTGCAGTGGGCTTCACCCAGTTCAAGCTTCCTGGTTGCTTTGTTTACCTACTCAAGCCTCAGCAATGGCGGGCGCCCCTCCCCCAGCCTTGCTGCCGCCTCGCAGTTCGATCTCAGACTGTTGTGCTAGCAGTGAGTGAGGCTCTGTGGGCATGGGACCCTCCGAGCCAGGCGTAGGATATAATCTCCTGGTGTACCGTTTGCTAAGACCATTGGAAAAGAGCAGTATTAGAGGGGGAGTGACCCGATTTCCCAGGTGCCGTCTGTCATGGCTTCCCTTGGCTAGGAAAGGGAATTCCCTGACCCTTTGCACTGCCTCACCCTGCTTCAGCTCATGCTCGGTGGGCTGCACCCACTATCCTGCACCCACTGTCTGACAAGCCCAAGTACCGGTACCTCAGTTGGAAATGCAGAAATCACCCATCTTCTGCATCACTCATGCTGGGAGCTGTAGACTGGAGCTGTTCCTATTCAGCCAACTTGGAACCACCATTCCCATGGCTTCTTTGTCTCTGCTCTGCTTTGCCTGCATCATTATGGACTATCCTGAGGGGAGAATCTGGATGAACACAGGTGGTGGCCGAGTTCTCCACAGCCCACATGCAGTGAGTGAGGACCTGCCTCTTCTCCTGAATGGTACCTCTTTAGCCAGCAGATGGGCACATTTGTCTCTCAGCCTGGATCTTCTAAATGTGTCCAAGAAGTCTCAGTGCCAGTTGTTTCTCCAGGACTCTGGGAGGCTGTGGCAGTTCAGGGGCTGATTGGGAGATCAGCTCCTTTCCAACCTTTCCCTCTATGAATTCCGACTTCCATGACGCCTGTGTCTTCTCAGAAGACATGGGAGAGGTTTCTTTTTCTCATCCAGCCCACAGCCTCAGCAAGGGATCACCCATATCAGTGGCTATCATGGGCCCAGGCATGAAGTGACCACAGGAGTTGGGGCTGCATGAGACACTCACCTTGAAGTTGGTGGCAGGTGTGTCCTCAGGGGAGTCTTGTCAGCCAGCACTCCAGGTGTGGGGTGGAGGGCAGGGCAGCCTTCAAGGACAGCAGAAGAGCGGGTTGGGTTGGAGAGGGCACGGAGGAATCACTTATGTATGCTCCCCAGTTTTAAACCTACTAAAATGTTTATAGGATAGACCTGAACAGTCTGATCATTTCAAAAGGGAAATAAAACTCTCCTTACAATCCTTGTCCTCAAAACCCAGTTCTTTCTTGGTAATTATCCTTTGATCAAATTTGAAAACTGAAAATGATGTATGGAGAGCTTTATTTCCTTAATTTTAACGTTTCTAGAGGAGAAGGAGTGTAGTAGATGGAGCAAAATGTAGGGTTCTGTGGCAATTTTGAAGAACTGGAGAGACCAGATTTGATCGTGAGGCTTCTATAACCCATTAGCGGATACACAGGACAAAGACACGAGAGCAGCAATGGTGACTGATGCTGCAAGGCCCCAGAGGACACTGATAACAGAGGCCCCATTGCAGGAGGGGTCTGCATGAGCTGCCCTGCAGTGCAGCAGGCTGAGCTTCTGCTCTGAGCTCTGTCCTTAGCCCCGCACACACAGGATTGTGCGCAATGAGGGAAGCTGCACCAGCCAGCCCAGGCCTGTGGAGTGCTGGGCGTTGCTTCATCACTCTGTGTCACTCCATAAGGGAATGTTCATGTGTATTTGTTGAACTTCGCTCTCCAGAAGGCCCTTCAAATATTAGTCCATTGGATCTCTCAACTCTCCCAACAGATTGTTGAACCATTTCACAGAAGAGGAACCTGAGGCTCCTATGAAGGAATAGTTCACCAGAGTCATGGTTGATAGGCCACAGGTCATGGGGATGGCTTGCCTTGGGATGAGTGTGTAGATTGACTTGAAATTTCTAAGGAGGGGAGTTTAGATATGTATTCCCAAAACTTACCATCGCCATCTGGAAGTCTGAATTACCATCTTACTGGGAACTGTCAAGGTGACACCACACTAGAGCTCATGTGATATCTGTTTATGATGAGGTGGTTGTGTGCTCAGGGTGCACACATATCTCTGAGTGGGCATGAGGCACATGCCAGGTGGGCACAGAGACATCCACCTGGAATCCCAGCATGGTTTGAGCCCCTCTACACATAGCTCTTTCCTTGGTGCTGGGAAGTCAATTGTCCTCCCCGACCCTTGGGAGGGAAGTCCTGGCTGGCCCAGAATGTTTCAGATATTTTAGGTATCAGTAACCTTTGAGGACATTACTGTGGATGTCACCCAGGAACAGTAGGCCCTGTAAGGCCCAGCCCAGAGATGCCATGCTGTAGAACAATGGTCCCCTGGGCCTAGTGGGTGAGTCTATCAGCACTGATTGATTTATTCATTTATCTTTAATAATTTCAACTTTTCTTTTCAATTTAGGGGGTCCATATGCAGGTTTGTTACATGGGCATATCGTGTGATGCTGAGGTTTGGGGTACAATTGATATTGTAACAAAGTAACAGGTTCACATGGTACCCAATGGTTAGTTTTCCAACCCTTCCCCTCTTGTCTTCCTTCCCCCTCTTGAATTCCCCAGTGTCTATGGTTCCTATCTTTATGCCCACGTGTACTCAACATTTACCTCCCACTTGTAAGTGAGAACATGTGGTATTTGGTTTTCTGTTCCTGAGTTAATTCACTTAGGATAATGGCCTCCAGCTGCATCCATGTTGCTGCAAAGCACGTGATCTCGTTCTTTTTATGACTGTATGGTATTCCATGGTGTATATGTACACATTTTCCTTATCTAGTTCACCATTGAAGGGCAGCTAGGTTGGTTCCCTGTCTTTGCTATCGTGAATAACTCTGATTTATTTTTTGAACAAGTGTCCAGGGCAGCCTCGCCACACCCCTCCTTTCTCAGCCCTCAGTCACACTAGTTCTTTCACAGCACAAAGGACTACCTGAAGGAAGCTTGTTAATGTCTCTACATCTGGCTTGTCACCCACCAGAGCATCATCTTCCCATTGCAATGTCATGCCTTTCTGGCGGCTAGATCTCCAATACCCAGAACACTGTGGCTATCTTTAAAAATAAATCACTAGATTAAATTTTTACCAAGCAACAACTCTGTTCTGAGCACGAAGCTAGCGTTTGAGAGCATAGCAGGAAGAATAACTGGCCCTTGCCTTTTTCTTGCAAAACTGAGATTGTGCTGGTGGAGCTTTCATTGATTGGATTATTATGAAAATAAAGGTCAGCCAGCTGTGGAATCTTCCTTCACTCTGCTCTGAGCCTGGCCATGCAAACCAGCAACATGAGCTCCCACTGCCTGGGGATCCGAGGCAGGACTCCCTCCTGTCCTGTGAGGGACACTGGCATCCTTGGGGTCAGGGCTCCCTCCTATCCTATGAGGGATGCTGGCGTCCTCCGGGTCAGGGCTCCCTCCTGTCCTGTGAGGGACACTGGCGTCCTCAGGGTCAGGGTGTTCTTTCCTGGCTGCCCTTGGAGGCCCACCTCGTTCTTCCTCAGGAGCCTGCCCTGAACCTGAGGCCCATGCTTGGTTCTGGCATAGGATTCAAATCCCTGCAGCTTCACTGCAGAGCAGGAGCTCTGCCAGTCAGAGAGAATTTCCCAGCTGGAGCAAAGACAGGGCTGTGGAGGACAGGGAAGGTCCTCCCTGGGGCCTGAATCCAGGTGAGCCGCAGACGGGTGTGCTCTTGGGAGGACCTGGCCAGGGAGGGAGCAGGGTCTTAGTGAGCGCGGTGCGGAGTTCCAGGAATGGTGTTTTCAGGTAGTATGGGGGCTGCTGGTGACCGGTTCCTTCGAAGTCATATTCCTCACACGTATCAGTCTCCCTTCCTATATGTTCCTGTCCTCCTGGGAGTCGGAGTTTCCCGTTACAGCCTCTGCCCTGACCCTTGCCCTTGGACCGTTTCTCTCCCCTTTCATCCCTGATATCCCAGATCTATTCTATTTTTCCTCTTATAACAACCCTGAAAATGTTGTCTGTCAGTTTCCTAAGTTGTGTTTCCACTCGCTGGTGTACGGAGTGTCAGGTTCTACCCCGTGCAGCCGGGTGGGCCTCTCCTGCTCCTTCCTGCTCCTGTAGGTTTCATCCTCCACCTCCCCCAACAGTGGCTTTTAGCTGCCTGGGGCCGCCCACCTGACCCTGGGACGAGTGCGGAATGACCCCCTCTCCACGCGGAGACCTGAGCGGGAGGAGGCAGGGAGGGGCCCAGGCAGCGGGAACTGGGAACAAGCCGCCCGGCAGGAAGTTTCCGGTGCCTGGAATTTTGGAAGAAGCTCGACAGAGCTCAAAACCTCCTGCTAAACAAAAGTTAAGGCGCGCATCCGGTTCTGTTTCCCACCTGCAGGTTCGGCATTCCTCAGTCAGGCAGGTGGGAGGCGGGAGCGGGGTCGGAGAAATGGTGGAAGGCTGGGGTTGCGGGGTGCAGAGAGTGCTGAGCCATGAAGACTTGGGGCAGCGAGGCCGAGCGATGGCAGAGCATGGGGAGGCGTCCAGGCTGCGGGGGAGCGGGGACTTCGGAGCAGTGACCCTGGGGGACACTGAGCACAGGGCCAGGGCGGCGTCCAGGGGTCTCGGGGAGGCCTGGACTAAAGAGGCCTGGGAAGAGAGATGTGGAGAGGTCAAAGGGCCCTGGTGATTCTGAGTGAGGAGCAGGGGATTGAGTCCCCCCAGAACTGAGTCCAACGTTTTTCGGGGGAGGGACAAGGAAACAGTGAGGGGGTGGGGGCCACGAGCCACTGTTCGAGGGACAAACCCAGCTCAGAGGAAATAAGGCACGGGGGTGAGGTGACAAGGGACATGTGGGTGACAGGGCCATGAGATGAGGGGTGTCAAGGTCGGGCCAGGAAAAGACCAACTCATCAGCCAGGGGAAGTGGGGACCCGGGGAAGCAAGACATGGAGGCATGAGGGAGAAAAAGGGAGGAGGGGGAGCTCAGCAAATCAGTCACTGCCAGGCGCCTCTAGGAGCCTGGTTTTGTGGCACCTTAGTCATGTTTTCAGAGAAGAGGTTCATAGTCTAGAGGATCCCATGGCCACATGGACAACGCTGGAAGGAAGTGGAGTGAAGAGCTGGGGTGCCTCTGTGGCCTCACTTCCTTGTGAGGTTCCCACAGGCCCTGTGGGCACACAGCCCAGCCCTGCCCTGAACTCGGAGCCTGCCTGGGTCCTGTCTCTTCCCTCCTGAGCTTTCTGTCTCAGCTGAGCTGTTCTTGCCTGCACCTTAGCACCTCAGGCTGAGTGGCAGGGAGAATCCTAAACTGGCCCTCAAGATTCTGCCCCCTGGGGAACAGTCCTGTATATAGAATCCTTTTCACCAGGGTGGCCTGGACCTCTGAATACTTTGGGATCTCACTCCCCAAGTTACATGACTTTACATTGTAGTTAGGGGGTTTTGAAGATGTAATTACAACCCCTAATCAGTCTACTGTAAGGTCATCAAAAAGGAGATTTTCCTGAAGAGGCCTGGTCTAATCAGGTGATCCCTTTCAAAGAAGGGCTGGAGGCTGGGCATGGTGGCTCACGCCTGTAATCCTAGCATTTTGAGAGGCCAAAGCAGGAGGTTCACTTGAGCCCAGGATCACTTGAACCCATCTCTACAAAAAGTATAAAAATTAGACGGGAGTGGTGGATGCACGCCTATAGTCCCAGCTACATGGGAGGATGACGTGGGAGAATCACCTGAGCTCAGGGAGGTTGAGGCTGCAGTGAGCTGTGATTGCACCACTGCACTCCAGCCTGGGCAACAGAGCAAAACCCTGTCTCAAAAAAAATAAAAGGAAGAAGAATAAAAAAGTGGGGTGGAGGTCAGAAGCAGAGGGGGTCAGCGTGATGCAAGGCAGACAGTCTCCTGGAGGCCCTGAAGAGGCCAGCTCCTGTGCTGTGCAGCTGTGCCACCGCTGTGCCGCTGCTGTGCCACTGTGACGCTGTGCTGCTGTGCCGCTCTGCCACTGTGCCACTGTGTGGAGGGCCTCCAGGAAGCTTTCTGAAGCTGCTGCGTGTGTGGCAATTGGTTACATAGCAGCAGAAAACAAATGCAGCCATCTAGTCCTCCCTCTCCTACCCCACCCCTGGATCTAACCAGTTCCTGATATTCTGTAACCAAGGATCACCCTGCACGCTCCTGGACAGCCCTGGTGTGAACCCTCACTCACCCTGGGTGGCTGAAGATAGTTTGGGATAATAATGATAATAGTGGCTCCTGATACCTGTTGGCCACTAACTACTGTGCAAGTATTTTACACCCATGAAGCCATCCCATTTTCACAACAGCTGCATAAGGAGGCATACCTAGAAGAGGATCTAGCAGTCTTCCAGTTCAACTTCATTTAGACATCAGGAACCCAGGCCCAGAGGCACAGCTCATAGTTTCCACGCCCCACAGGGCGCTGTTTTCAACTGTTAGGACAATCCAGAAGACCCAGAGGGGGCTCCTATGTGCTATGAGCAAAGCAAAAACATCCTTCACTCACAGACTCTCCCCAGGCTGAGCCTGCAGACCCCCTCTTGTGATAGGGTCAGAATTCAGTTTTTAAAGAGCTTAGTGTGTAGATACTATTGATGATCTTTGGGAGCTGAAGTGTTCTTGAACTCCAGGCATAGTAACATGTTTTAGGTTCATTTATTTGAAGCATCATGAAAGGAAAATATATGTTACACCTCAAAAGGAGTTTAGATTCTCTATAGTTATAACTACAGTATAGTCACATGACTATTTTCCAAATTTTAAGCTAAATATTCAGTGTGATAAGATACTCATTTTTGTACATGTTATATCTACTTAACTATTAAAGCTGGTCATTTATTACCTCACATGCAGTGTTAAGATAATGAGTAAATTGTTCATAAATTTTCACTACTATTATTGGGAAGCAACATGGCATGTAATAAATCATCTTTTTTATACGTAGAATGAAATCAAGGCTAGGGAAGGTACATACTACTCCATTCATGCTGTGTGGCTAAGAATGGATTTCATTGATTGTGTATAATGTAAAGATAAGTACTAAAAATATTTGTAGGATCAATACTTGAATGTTCATAAGCAAGATGTCACAAATATCCCATCATTCCTACAAATTAAAATAATTTTAGTATAATTTTGAGACAGCACATTTATAAACATGTGCCAAATAGAATGTAGCCACCTAGCACAGTGACTGGATTGGATGTAGTACATCCCTGGACTCCTCCTATGTGTTTACTGGAGATGTTTGGGAAGTCATCTAGTCCTTTGCTTGTTCATATTCTTTATCCATGTATTGGAATTTTGTAGTAACTGCTTAGCTGATGTGTTTAATGTAAGTTACAGAATTGTCTATTAAACATGCCGTGCTCATTACCTATTATAGAATATTGATTTTTTTCTGTATCTTTGCCCTTCTTTAAAACATTCTAGTACTTTTACTTTTTAGAACATGCATGAGAATACATAGCAGGAGGAGAGCAAAGATGACACCAACTTTTTTCATTTCTTAGCCCTTTTGATCTATGTTATGGCTGAAGATATAGATGAAAATTAAGGCTGAGATATCTGATATCCTGGTATCTTTTGGGCACTTTTAATCTGTTGGGAATTTTAATTGTTAGATATTTTACGTCTGATTATGTGAACATATACAATTTAATGATTAAAACATTATAAATTTCATGCTTAATAATAAATGTCTTTCATATATGACTCCATCAAATCTTTAAACTTAAAAAAATGAATTAACTAAGCTTCTGGCTTTCTAAAATGGAAGCAGGAGAGTCACTCACATCCGCTAAAGGTCAAGCCACAGAATGTTCCAGTAGACTTGGATAAACAACTGAAGCCAATGTCCACCAGCCTTCAGCATCTTTCAGCTGGGAGTAGCCTCATTAACTGACCAATCAGAACGAGTTTACAACTTCGGATTTCTGCCCAACAAATCAACTGCCTTTAAAAATAACTTTTGTGGAAATCCTCGATTCAAAAATATTTCCTGTGCTTGCCTTACAGGACACTCTTCAGGGCCACCCTGACTCACTGTACCCGAGTTGCAATTCTTTGTTTCCCAAATAAATGCTATTTCCTTTGACCTCCATGTCCATCTTTTTTAGTGAACAGTACAGTATCTTAACTGTTATTGGTATCCATTATTAAGACTGTTGGACCTTTCATTGCTTCATAGAATTATCTTTATCTTGAGCAAGAAAGTGAAAATTATCTATAGTTTCTTTAAAATAGTAATTAAAATAGTAATATTTTAAGCCACTCAAAATAAGAAAAAGTCAAAGTTCACAATAAAAAGATCCTGATTTACCTGAATAAGACTTGAAAAGTGAAGAATAATTCCTTCTACTTGAAAAAGGTGTTGACCCAGAATCCACCTCGGATGACCCTCTAGAGCTGGCAAGTCAGCATCATCCCCAGTGCACCTGTGACTGACGACACATCTTATCCAGCTTCCGTAGGGATATCAAAGACACAGGATACAGTGCTGGAAAGGGAAAAAGTATCAGTGCAAAAGCAGATTTCAGGATTTGGAGCACGGAGGCAAGTGCCCTCTCCTGGCATCCCTGCATGGGGCCATGGTGAGGAGGCTCTGCAGTCTTCCAGGAGGACTGGACCATGGATAGGAAATACCCAAGACATGGATTCTCTGGGGACATGGGCGATTCCAAAAGCACTGAGGAGTGTGTCCCCAGAGACGCAGTCCACTGGGTCCATAGTAAAATCTCATGGCATAACCAACGTGGAAGCCAGAGACTAAAAATCTGTAACATCCTTGGTGTCCATGGACCTCGAAGCCAAACACAACAGCCCCACAGGCATCTGCCATCCCGGCACAGAGAGCTAGGGGCGAACTTCTAAGGGTAAAGGAGGCTTCTTCCCTGTCCAGATGTGTTGACGGTTGGGTTTACAGATAATGGAGGTGTCTATGTATGTTGTCATGAAAATATAAGGCAAGTGGCAGCAAATATGATTTAGTGGTCCCAGAAATTCAGTGCTGTGTGCTTTCTGCATGACATTAATTTTAATTATGTGGACACAGAAGGAGAAAATTTAAAACTTAAATGTCTTATTATTGCTAGAAAAATAAAAGTTTTTTCCCTATGAGTTAGAAATCTTGATCTCTGCGTTTTTCTATGGATCGATTCTCAAAGTTTGTGCAAATACAGTTGGTGTTTCTTTCTAAGTGTCTATGAACTAAGGATGTAATCAACTCCTGCATATGAGGTAAAGGGATGAGGCAAGAGAGATCCAGCAACAGGGTGTGGTTTTTTTTCAATCTTTGGCAACATTTTTCTTCGTGATGTCAAAAGTAGTGAACTCCCTGACTAGGGTTTCAGACAAGGGCTGTTCTAATCCACCAAACACCAAAGGGCTGGGGAAGAAGTGATTTGGATATGGATAACCAGTGTCACCTACAACATGGAATGGAGGGTCATCAAAGTGGTCTGAGTCACTTTAGTATGTGGCTGGAGAGATGTCAGAACAACAGAAAGAGCCCTCAGGAGGCATCCCCACCCAAGGTCAGTGAAGCTCAGTGCAGCTGCGGGGTGTGGGGTCATAGGGTGACCAGGTGACAGGGCTGATGGGGAGGAGAAATGCTCTGTTAAGGGTGTTGTCTCTGTCACTTCTTCAAGAAGCAGCACAGTCTCAGGCACATGCTCCCTCCTGTCCCCCACTGCCCTCCCACCGACCCACTGCAGCTCTTCCAAGCTTCTTCCCTGCATTCTAGGACCTCCCCTTCCTCCTGAGCCCCTGTGGCCTCTATCTTACTCCCTCTCCCCAGTTCTTTGTACCTTCCTCCTCTCCCTCACTCATCTCCCCTCCCATGCAAAGCCCCTACTGGTTCCCCCTTCCCCACTTCACCTCCACTCACACTCCATCTTCACCCTCCATTCCAGTCCTTCCCTTCCTCTCCTCACTCTGACTCCCCTGGTAAACTCACTTCCCATCCCCTCTGTCCATGTCCCTGCCTCAGTTTACCTCCCTTCCCCTCTCCTCACCTTCCTTGGATGCACCTGACCACTCCTGCCTCCCTCCCCTTCATGCCCTTCCTTTCTTCTCTCTCCAGTTCCATCTCCTCCAACATGCTCCCCTCCCCCTTTCCTTCAGCCTCTGTTGACCTCTCCACCCTCCCAGTCCCCTGCACTCTCCTGCCAAGGCCATCCTTCCCAGCCATCCCCACCCTCCTCACCTCACCTCGGTTGGCTCCATGTCCCTCAGCTCCCCTCCCCTCCCTCTTCCCTGTCCGGAGAGCCATCTGGGTTTCCTTTCCAGTCTCCCTCTGCTCGTGTGCTTTCTTCCCCTTCCCTGACTTCCCCTGCTTTGTCTTCTCCTCAGTTCCCCGCCCTCCCTCTCTGCACCTGCCCGGTTTCCCCCATCTCCCCTCCATGCTCCCTTCCTCGGTTTCCCTCCCCAGCTCCTGAGTTGGGCCACCTCAGCTCAGCACCCTACTTCCTGTGCCTGCCCCTGCCTGCTGCCCACCCTCTCTGCACACAGCTCACTTCTCCCTCTGACCCTCTTGCTGAGCAGGTGGCTCCCCCACTGCCCTGGGTCTGCCCACCTTCCCCAGCCCCCGCAGTCAAGGCTCTCCAACTCCACACCACCGGGGTGAGGGCAGAGAGGCACCCTCTCCAGGGCTCTGCTTCCTCCAGCAGGTCCCAGATCCTCCCTCCAAGCTAAGCACCATGGCCCATCCCTGCCCTGGGGGTGACACCACAGGGACCTTCTGCCCACCTTTCCAGGCTTTTCAGAGGCCTCGAAGCTGTGGTCAGGCAGGCAAGTGGGGAGCAAGCCAGGGGTTACAGATCCAGAGCTTGCGGCAGTCCAGGCAGTGGGGGCTGTGGTCCCCTGTGACCACTTCTGTGACCTTGCCACTTGAACCCTCCAGGGCCTATGTCCTCACCTCCAACGTGAAGATCAGGCTGGGCCATTATTGCAGAGCTGTGCTGAGTGTTGACAAAGGTGCGTGTCACGTGTTATTACAGGTAGCTGGTGTTTCCTGAGCATTTGGAGACAACGCTCTGTAAAATACTGTGAACTAACCGCAGAGCTGGGCACAGCATGCTTCATGATCTTATTTTATACTGACGTGTTTTGTCATCGTGCTGTCAAGTATTCTCCAGCCACATCATTTGTTTGTAGTTTGACCTGCAAAGGAGGGCGGTATCACCCTCCTTCCTGCTGTGCTGATTTCAGCGAGGGCCGCCGGACCAGACCGCCCCGCGCGCCCCCTGTTGACTAACCCGGGAACCGCTCGCCGCCTGCCCTGAGCCTTCCAATGTGGGCCGGACTGGGCTGCCTGCGGGGAGGGGCGGTGCCAGGCGCCTGCTGGGAGGGGAGGGGCCAGGCGCCTGCGGGAGGGGAACACGCCCAAGATCCCAAGATCTAGGAGTAGCTCTGTGCAGGACGGAGCCAGAGTTCACACCCCTGGCTTGACCTGCAAGTAATGTTTTTTTTTTTATACTTTAAGTTCTAGGGTACATGTACACAACGTGCAGGTTTGTTACATAGGTATACATGTGCCATGTTGGCTTGCTGCACCCATCAACCTGTCATTTACATTAGGTATTTCTCCTAATGCTTTCCCTCCCCCAGCCCCCCATCTCCCCGACAGGTCCTGGTGTGTGATGTTCCCCAACCTGTGTCCAAGTGTTCTCACTGTTCAATTCCCACTTATGAGTGAGAACATGCGGTGTTTGGTTTTCTGTCCTTGTGATAGTTTCCAGCTTCATCCATATCCCTGCAAAGGACATGAATTCATCCTTTTTTATGGCTGCATAGTATTCCATGGTGTATATGTGCCACATTTTCTTAATCTAGTCTATCACTGATGGACATTTGGGTTGGTTCCAAGTCTTTGCTATTGTGAATAGTGCTGCAATAAACATACAGAACTACATGTAAATTAACCGGTGTGTGTCAGGCATAGATACCAGCCAAGAAGAAAAGACAAAGTCGGCGGGGGCAGCTCCAGGACAGCGATGACCTGGGTCACTTCATTCTGTGCCTGGGGAAGAACCAAAGCCACTTGGAGATTAATGCCATGACAAAAACGAGGGAAGACGTGTGCAGTTGTGGGTTTCATGTTTACTTTCCACGACTCTAGAGGATTTGTCCACCTGTTCATACATAAACCAGTGCCCAGGGCCCCACTTCCCAGTGAGGTCTCCATCTCCCCCATCACCCCACCCCCTGCTTAGCTCCTGGCCCACCCCAACCATCCCTTCGTTGATGAGTTGGTGAAGCTGCCCCCTTTTTCCTCCCTATACCCTGTCTTCTCTCCCCCAGATCCTGCTGGGCCACAGTCTTTGGTCTCTCTGCCCCACCTGCCCCAGGACCCCCCTGGTCTCTTGGGTCCTCACCTGCATGCTCCCGAGCGCACCTCCAAGTTGATCTGCCCTTCACAAGGCTGGCCCCCTGCAGCCCACCCCTCACCTGCGGCACCAGGGCCATCCACTTCCTCCATTCTCCTCACACCCCCGAAGTGACTCAGAGCTCCCCTGAGCAGCTGGGCTGGAGTCCTCCCACCAGCTCCCTCAGTTATACCTGCTCCCTTCCCCTAAGACCCAGCCCCCCCGGGTCTCCAGACCCATTCATGGACGTGGCCTCCTAGGCCTCTCAACACTCACCTCCCAGCAACCCCTCAGCCCTGCCCTCCCCAGGCACCAACTTGGGACCCCCACAGAGGCAGAGACACCTATTCCCACTTGGGCTCATGTCACCTCGGCTCACTGCGGATGCTGAGCCTGTGAGCCCAATCTTGCTCCATCCCTCCAGTTCCTTTCTCCAATCCAAGTCCTCTCAGACCTGTGGTGTCACTCCCGGAAGCCATCTGGACACCCAAGGCACTGCCTAACGGAGATGGCCATGCTCTTCCCTGTAGGGATGGACAAGGGACACCTGCAGTGTGCAGGTCACAGTCTCAACCTTTGGAATGGTGTGGCAGGCTGTGCCCTACCAGGGCCCCCACCAGGGCCCCTGAATGGCTGCTCCCCATCAGTCACAAGAAAGACCCTTGATGATCATCCCCACTGCCTCTGAGATGGGCCTGGAAAGGCATGAGCTTCTCAAGCACCTGGGTCGCCATCTGGGAAATGGCAGTCATGATCAAGTCAATCCCTTGTGCCCCAGAGACACTGTAACTCCCCAGTAGAAACCCAGAGGGACTGAGGCCACCCTGGGCAACATAGCAAGGTTCCATCTCTACAAAAAATAAAAACGTAGCCAGGAGTGGTGGCACACACCTGTAGTCCCAGCTACTCAGGAGGCTGAGGCAGATGGATCACTTGAAGCCAGGAGTTCGAGGCTGCAGTGAGCAGTCATTTTGCTACTGCACTCCAGCCTGGCTGACAGAAGGGGAGGGGAGGGAGAGGGGAAGGGAGGGAGGAGGGAGGAGAGGGAGGGAAAGGAGGAGAAAGGATGGGAGGGAGAGAGAGAAGGAGAAGAGGGAAGGGGAGGGCAGGGGAGGGAGAGAGACAGAAGGAGGGGAAGAACAAGAGGAGGAAGGAGAAAGAAGGAAGAAGGAAGAACAAGAATCCTAGAGAGTAAAGAGCCACCAAGGGTATCCCCACACTCTGTGCAAGCGTCTATCTGCCTGAAACAAACATGTGTAAAACTCACTGTAGGCAGCACAACCAAGACAGAAAATTAGACCTGAGAGCAGCCTCTGTGGTCTTTGAGAGGGACCCAGGGGATGACCAGAGGCAGGGAGGCTCCATGGGAGGGAGAAACACAAGTGGATGGCCTTCTCTGTGGCTTCCAGCCTGGGGCAAAGGGTGGTCAGTCTCCAGATGCCCAGTAAGGGAAGGGCTCGTGTGGGAAAAGGGAAATTGAAAATCCTGCATAGCACAAGGGAAACACCCAAGGCTCCAAAGGGTCATTACTGTGATGTCTGTAGCATAACATCCACATCGCTGTAACATCCACAGGGGCCTCCTTAACACCATCAGGCTCTGGAATCGGAGAACAGAAGCTTCATAGCTGGAGCTGAAGTGGATCTGCATACAGACTAATCTCTGTTGTGCAGCTTACTATTATCCCTCCTTTAGGGACATGGTCATTTTAAAATATTTTATTTTGAAATAGTTATAGAACTGATGGAAAACTGCAGCAGCAGCATAATGGGCAACTGCTCCCTTTGCCCAGCTCCCCCAGGGCTTCTAGTTTTGCCATGTGTCCCCACCTCACTGACCAGCCCCAATAGACGGCACCAAAGGCAGGCAGGATCACACACTCCTCTTAGCTCAAACCACTCAGGGTTCCTTCTTGCCCCTCACACCCTCTCCATGCACCCACATTCTCTGCCCAAGGGTGGCCTGGCCCCCAGGCCCTGCCCATCCCCGGCATGTGGCTCCTTCCACTCAGGCTGTGGATCTCATGTATTGCAAATGTAGTTTAAACTTTGAGAATGGCAATTCTGGTTTCTAGGAAAAACTGAGGATCTAGGCCTTTGCAGTCATGCACATGTTCGTATTTTAAATACAGGCCAATGAGCTGCTGCCTAGTGTGCCTACCAGAGACACACCTGTTGTTAAACTACAACTGGATTTACTGTTTCATTCTGCAAGAATATGCCATGGTGCTGTGAAGGGTGCAGTGAGAGGCTTGGAAGAGCCTTGCCACAGGCTGTGTGTGTGTGCCAGCTGGCCATGGGTGGACTAACTGGAGAGGGGCTGGCTCTCAGTTGAGCACTGTTAGGAAGCAGGAGGAGGTATGTATGCACTGGAATCTTCATAAACCTCATCCTTCGGGAGGCCTGACACGGGCAGGACAGGCTGTCACCAAGGCCAAAGCAGCAGTCACCATGTGGGCTGGGAGAGGACACGGCTGGCACTCCTGGCCTGAGAGATGCTCCCATCTGTCTGTATTCAGACAGGATTCTGGAGTGGCTTGTCTTTGTCTTGATCGGACCATCTGGGGTCTTGCCTGCTGCTGGTGTCCTGAGGGATGGTTTCTGTCCTCCAGGAGAGCTCCACAACTTCACTGAGGGTGCCAGCCCAGCTCCTGGGACACAGCCACCCTCCTCCTTCTCAAGCTTTAATGAGAAACGGGCAGGAGGTGGCCGGAGAACCATTGTCCATCTTCCCGGGTGCTAGGGGTGTCTGCTCGCAGTTCCGGTCTAGGGCAAAAAGAGAAGGGAAGGGAAAATCTCTCAGAAAATAACGGAATCACAATGGGGCTGCAGGCGAGATGAGCAAACTGGGCTGATAGCATCCAGGGCGTTAGCAAAGAAAAAAGCACCAGTGTTCAGGCAGCCAGGGAGCCCAGCCGCTCTCTTAGGGCCAAACCCTCCCAGTCCCTCCAGGCGCCACCCTTGCCCCGCCCTGCCCCAAGAGCACACCCCGCGCCCCTCCCCCAGTCCTCTCCCTGCTGGGCTGCCCCCTCCCGCGGGTGCATCCCTAGTCAGTCTCTGAGACCGTCCAGAGGTCAGCCCCTGGGATCAGGCTTGCAGTGTTGGGCCACCCTCCTTGCCAGATGCCGCCCTGGAGAGGGCGAGGGCGCAGAAAGGACTGAGCGTCCCGGGTCACTGCGTGGCCCAATGGCATGTGAGCACATTCCAGGAATACGGAAACGAGAGGAGTAGGCATTTCTACCGTCTAAGGCATTTTGCATGAAATCCCGTGGCACTGGAAAAGTAGTTGAAACAAAGTAACGCTGGCTTTTAGGATGCAGATAAAGGGATAAGCGGCGTAGGACTCAAGTAGGAGGGTTCCATGCACACCAGGCGCAGCCCAGCGGGGATTTGCCTGCGCGTCCCAGCGCACAGGGAGGTCGCCGAGTCCCAGGGAAGCCCCCTGGGGTCGCGCTACACACTCGGGCAGCCTCTGCTCCTGCCTTACCGCTTTGAGGGCACGTGCTCCTCCGGGGAGGCACAGCTTCCTCCAATTTCCCACTTCCTCATCCGGCCCTTAATTCACTAAAGACTAACAGGGAACAATGTTCATTACCAAAGTGGGTGCTCCCCCTAGCGTAGCACAGAACGCGGCGCTGTTCTCACTATTGAATTGGAATAATATTTTTAGTATCAAAAATTAATTCAAGAAATCTATTACAGTTCATTTTCCAGAGAACAAGGGTAGCAAAAATAATATAGGTTTGTTTCTTAATTTCTTTATGACACACATCACTGGTTCATGTGATAACGTGTGGATTCTCACCCGGAAGACACACGAGGAAGAAAATCACCCATATTTGAAACTCTATCTCAAGTCTCTCAACATTTCAGGCTGTGCTCATTCACACACTACAGAATGATGAATATTCAGAGGAAACTTTTGCAGAACAATTAAAATTGCAAAATCGGAGCCGGGCGCGGTGGCTCATGCCTGTATTCCCAGCAGCACTTTGGGAGGCCGAGGTGGGAGTATCGCTTGAGCCCGGGAGTTCAAGACCAGCCTGGGCAATATAGTGAACCATCATCTCTAAAAAGATAAAAATAAAAATAAAAAATTGCAAAATTACCTAAAATAAAATGTATACATTGAAATGCACACAATTATTATGAGAATTAAAGTTAATATTAACAACATATGACATGAGCCACAAGATTTACATTAAAATAGTCTAGTTGACAATAACTTGAATATTTAAATAAAGTCCTCTTTATCTCTAAATAATATATTTACAGTCTGCCATTATATGAATCACTTAAAATTCAGATGAGGATATTAATCAATATTGACAATTTCTTCAGGAATATCAAGTGAATAATAATGATTTTACTTTTTGATTTCATTTTGTTTTTGACATAAGATCTTGTTCTGTTGCCCAGGCTGGAGTACAGCAGCAGGATCGTGGCTCACTACAGCCTCTGCCTCCTGGGCTAAAGCAGTCCTCCTACTTCAGCCTCCTGTGTAACTGGGACCACAGACGTGCACCACCAGGCCCAGGTAATTTTTTATTTTTTATTTTTTGGTAGAGACAGAGTCTCATTATGTTGCCCAAGCTATTCTTGAACTTCTGGGCTCAAGCGAGCCTCTCACGTCAGCCACCCAAAATGCTGGGATTACAGGCATGAGTCACCATGCCCAGCATAAAGATTTTATTATGTGGAAATAAAAAGACATTAAAATATAACTTGAAATAACCCATTTCTTGCAAATGTTTATTTTTCCACCAGTTAATCAAATAGTGCCAACACTAGACACCAACCCCACTTCCATTGGTAATCCCACTAACACACTCACCAAGACTTCAATTCCTGACCCCCATGTCTCAGGATACTCCTCAATAGCCATTGCAGTAGTATATCCAAAAACAACCATCATACCCCCTAGATAAATTAAAAAAACCTTTAAACCCATGTAACCTCCCCCATAATTCAGAATAATAACACATCCAACTACACCACTAATAATCAATACTATACCCCCATAAATAGGAGAAGGTTTAGAAGAAAACCCTACAAACCTTATTACTAAAGCCACACTTAATGATAATAAAGCATATGTGATTAATCCCACGTGGATTACAACCATGACCAATGATATGAAAAACCATCATTGTATTTCAACTATAAGAACACCAGTGACCCTAACACGTAAAACTAATCCACTAGTAAGTCAACCACTCACTTATCCATCTCCCCGCCCCATCCAACATCTCCATATGATGGAACCTCGGCTCACTTCTTGGTGCCTGCTTAACCCTTCAAATTAT
Source organism: Pongo pygmaeus (assembly GCF_028885625.2). Taxonomy (NCBI): domain Eukaryota; kingdom Metazoa; phylum Chordata; class Mammalia; order Primates; family Hominidae; genus Pongo; species Pongo pygmaeus. Next base: position 32,043,843 of record NC_072392.2, on the reverse strand, counting down.
TACAGGACTATTCCTAGCTATACACTACTCACCAGATGCCTCAACTGCCTTCTCCTCAGTCGCCCACATCACTCAAGATGTAAACTATGGCTGAATCATCTGCTACCTCCATGCCAGTGGCAACTCAATATTTTTCATCTGCCTCTTCCTACATATTGGCCGAGGCCTGTGCTATGGCTCATTTCTCTACCTAGAAACCTGAAACATTCACATCATTCTCCTACTCACAACCATAGCAAAAGCCTTCATAGGCTAGGTACTCCCATGAGGCCAAATATCCTTCTGAGGGGCCACGGTAATCACAAATCCACTGTCCGCCATTCCGTACGTCAGAACAGACCTGGTCCAGTGGGTTTGAGGTGGTCATTCAGTAGACAATTGTGACACTCTCACACAATTCTTCACCTTCCACTTTATCCTACCTTTCATTATTACAGCCCTAGTAGCCTTACACCTACTATTTCTCCATGAGACAGGATCAAATAACCCCTCAGGAATCTCCTCCCACTCCGACAAAATTACCTTCCACCCCTACTACACAACCAAAGATATACTAGGCCTATTTCTCCTCCTTCTCATCCTAATAACACTAGTACTGTTTTCACCTGACCTCCTAACTGATCCAGATAACCACACCCTAGCCAACCCCCTGAATACTCCACCCCATATTAAACACGAATGGTATTTTCTATTCACCTACGCAATCTTATGATCCATCCCCAACAAACTAGGAGGTGTACTGGCCCTCCTACTATCAATCCTCAACCTAACAGCAATTCCCACACTTCACATGTCCAAACAACAAAGCATAATATTCTGTCCACTAAACCAATTCCTATATTGACTCCTAATTACAGATCTCCTTATCCTCACATGGGTTGGAGGACAACCAGTAAGCTACCCCTTCATCACCATCGGACAAACAGCATCCGTACTTTACTTTGCTACAATTCTAGCCCTGATACCGCTTGCCTCCCTAATCAAAAACAAAATACTTAAATGGACCTGCCCTTGTAGTATAAACCAATATACCAGTCTTGTAAACCAGAAATGGAGACTCTCTCCCAAGGACAACTCAGAGAAAAAGTACTTGACTTCACCATCAGCACCCAAAGCTAAGATTCTAATTTAAACTACTCTCTGTATTCTCATGAGGGAGCCATTTTGGGTACAACCCAAGTATCGACCCATCCCACAGTAATTTTATGTATATCGTGCATTACTGCTAGGCACCATGAATATTATATAGGACTATAATTGCTTAACTGTACATAGTACATATCAAACCAAACTCAACAACAACTCCTCCCCACCACGCTTACAAGCAAGGACTAGAATACCTTAACTAACTCTAACACATTAAACCCACCCTCCAAAAGCAACTTCTCAACCACAAGCATACCAACAAATACTATATATCCTTAACAGAACATAGTATATCTAATCGTTCATCGTACACAGCACATTCCAGTTAAACAAGTCCTCGTCAATACGGATATCCCCCTCAGAGAGTGGTCCCTTGTTCACCATCCTCCGTGAAATCAATATCCCGCACAAGAGTGCTACTCTCCTTGCTCCAGGCCCATAATACTTGGGGGTAGCTATAATGAACTGTATCCGGCATCTGGTTCTTACCTCATGGCCATAAAGTCAAGACTGCCCACATGTTCCCCTTAAATAAGACATCACGATGGATCACGGGTCTATCACCCTATTAACCAGTCACGGGAGCTCTCCATGCATTTGGTATTTTAATCTGGGGGGTGTGCACGAGATAGCATTGTGAAACGCTGGCTCCGGAGCACCCTACGTCGCAGTTTCTGTCTTTGATTCCTGCCCCATCCCATTATTGATCACACCTACATTCAATATCCCAGGTGAGCATACCTATCACAAGGTGTTTATTAATTCATGCTTGTAGGACATAACAACAATCAGTAAACACACCCGCAGCCGCTTTTCACATCAACTCTACAATAAAATTCCGCAAATCCCCCCTCCCCCATCTTTAGCCTCATCAACCCAGGAAAACACATCTATGCCAAACCCCAAAAACAAAAGGCCTTAATCCAACTCGATCAGAGCCCAAATTTTTATCTTTAGGCTGTATGCATTTTTAACAGTCACCCCTCAACTAACACGTCTTTTTCCCTCTTAGCCTCACTTCACAGACTCTACAAATTTAGTTACCCCTTTTTCAGCCATCCCATTCAACGCACACCCAACGACTGCTAGACCGACACCCTAAACTAACCCAACCCCAAAGGCAAGGCTTTCCCCCCTACCCATTGCTTGTACGCCCATCCCCTAGCCTTGCTTACACTGCAAAATCACACAGTCTATGTAGCTTAATTACCCAAAGCAAGACACTGAAAATGTCTAGATGGACCTACACTGCCCCATAGACAAATAGGTTTGGTCCTAGCCTTTCTATTAACTCTTAGTAAGATTACACATGCAAGCATCCCCGCCCTGGTGAAATAACCCTCTAAATCACTACGATCAAAAGGAGTAAGTATCAAGCACTCATTAATGCAGCTCAAAACACTTTGCCTAGCCACACCCCCACGGGAGACAGCAGTGATAAACCTTTAGCAATAGACGAAAGTTTAACTAAGCTATACTAACTTCAGTGTTGGTTAATTTCGTGCCAGCCACCACGATCATACGATTAACCCAAGCTAATAGAGACCGGCGTAAAGAGTGCTTTAGATTATCCCTCAATAAAGCTAAATTTCACCTAAGTTGTAGAAAACCCTAGTTGATATAAAACAAACTATGAAAGTGGCTTTAATATTTCTGAATACACAATAGCGAAGATCCAAACTGGGATTAGATAGCCCACTATGCTCAGCCCTAAACTTCAACAGTTAAATCAACAAAACTGCTCACCAGAACACTAGGAGCAACACCTTAAAACTCAAAGGACCTGGCGGTGCTTCACATCCCTCTAGAGGAGCCTGTTCTATAATCGATAAACCCCGATTCACCTCACCACCTCTCGCTCAGCCTATATACCACCATCTTCAGCAAACCCTGACAAAGGCCACAAAGTAAGCACAAATATCTACATAAAAACGTTAGGTCAATGTGTAGCCTATGAGGTGGCAAGAAATGGGCTACATTTTCTACCCCAGAAAATTCTATGACAACCCTTATGAAACCTGAGGGTCCAAGGAGGATTTAGCAGTAAATTAAGAACAGAGTGCTTAATTGAATAGGGCCATAAAGCACGCACACACTGCCCATCACCCTCCTCAAGTATATTTCAAGGACTATCTAACTAAAACCCCTGTGCATTTATATAGAGGAGATAAGTTGTAACATGGTACATGAACTGCAAAGAGCACTGGGATAAACCAAGGTGTAGCTTAACATAAAGCACCCTGCTTACACCTGAGAGATTTCAATTTAATTTGACCACCCTGAGCTAATTCTAGCCCCAAACCCAACTAATTCTACTACCAAATAACCTCAACTAAAACATTTACCCAAATAAAGTAAAGGCGATAGAAAGTATATCTCGGCGCAATAGACATAGTACTGCAAGGGAAAGATGAAAAAACATAACCAAGCATAAAATAGCAAGGACAAACCCCTATACTTTCTGCATAATGAATTAACTAGAAATAACTTTACAAAGAGAACCAAAGCCAAGACCCCTGAAACCAGATGAGCTACCTAAGAACATCTAAAAGAGCACACCCGTCTATGTAGCAAAATAGTGGGAAGATTCATAGGTAGAGGTGACAAGCCTACCGAGCCTGGTGATAGCTGGTTGTCCAAGATAGAATCTTAGTTCAACTTTAAATTTATCTACAGAACCACCTAATCCCTTTGTAAATTTAACTGTTAGTCTAAAGAGAGACAGCTCTTTAGACACTAGGAAAAAGCCTTGTAGAGAGAGTAAAAAATATAACTTCCATAGTTGGCCTAGAAGCGGCCATCAAGTAAGAAAGCATTCAAGCTCGACGCCCAACCACCCAAAAAATTCCAAACACATATCTGAACTCCTCACATCACATTGGACCAATCTATCACTTCATAGAAGAAATAATGTTAGTATAAGTGACATGAAAACATTCTCCTCCGCATAAGCCTACATCAGACCAAAATACTTCACTGACAATTAACAGCCCAATATCTATAAATAATCAATAAAACCATTATTACCCACACTGTTAACCCAACACAGACATGCTTACAAGGAAAGGTTAAAAAAAGTAAAAGGAACTCGGCGAATCTTACCCCGCCTGTCTATCAAAAACATCACCTCTAGTATTACCAGTACTAAAGGCACCGCCTGCCCAGTGACATATGTTTAACAGCCGCGGTACCCTAACCGTGCAAAGGTAGCATAATCACTTGTTGCTTAAATAGGGACTTATATGAATGGCTCCACAAGGGTTCAGCTGTCTCTTACTTTCAACCAGTGAAATTGACCTGCCCATGAAGATGCGGACATAATACAACAAGACAAGAAGACCCTAAGGAGTTTTAATTTACCAATGCAAACAAGACCAAATAGACCCGCAGGCCCTAAACTACCAGATCTGCATTAAAAATTTCGGTTGGGGCGACCTCGGAGTATAACCCAACCTCCGAGCAACATGTGCTGAGACTATACCAGTCAAGGCGAATATCCACATACAATTGACCCAATAATTTGACCAACGGAATAAGTTACCCTAGGGATAACAGCGCAATCCTATTCTAGAGTCCATATCAACAGTAGCGTTTATGACCTCGATGTTGGATCAGGACATCTCAATGGTGCAGCCGCTATTAAAGGTTCATTTGTTCAACGATTAGAGTCCTATGTGATCTGAGTTCAGACCGGAGTAATCCAGGTCAGTTTCTATCTATTCTACATTTCTCCCAGTACGAAAGGATAAGAGAAATGGGGCCCACTTCATAAAGTGCCCCTCCCCCATAGATGATATTATCTCAACCTAATACTGTACCCACACCCACCCAAGAACAGGGTTTGTTAAGATGGCAGAGCCCGGCAATTGCATAAAATTTAAAATTTTACAACCAGAGGTTCAACTCCTCTTCTTAACAACATGTCCATAACTAACCTTCTACTTCTTATTGTACCTATCCTAAGATCTACGGCATTCCTCACGCTAACTGAACAAAAAATCCTAGGCTACATGCAACTATGCAAATGGCCCAATATTGTAGGCCCTTTGTAGGACTATTACAACCTTTTGCCGATGCCATAAAACTCTTTACCAAAGAATCCTCAAAACCCTCAACATCAACCGTTACCCTCTACATCACTGCCCCAACCTTAGCCCTCTCTATTGCCCTTCTATTATGAACTCCCCTCCCTATACCTAACCTCTTAGTTAATCTTAACTTAGGCCTTCTATTCATTCTGGCTACATCCAGCCTAGCTGTCTACTCTATCCTATGATCAGGATGAGCATCAAACTCAAACTATGCCCTGATCGGCACATTATGAGCAGTTGCCCAATCAATTTCATACGAAGTTTCCCTAGCTATCATCCTATTATCAATCCTACTAGTAAGCGGCCCATTCAATCTCTGCACCCTCATTACAACACAAGAACACCTCTGACTACTCCTACCATCATGAACTCCAGCTATAATATGATTTATTTCCACACTAGCAGAAACCAATTGAGCTGCTTTCGACCTTACCAGAGGAGAATCAGAACTAGTCTCAGGCTTCCACATTGAATACGCTGCAGGCCCATTCGCCCTATTCTTTAGAGCCGAATACATAAATATCATTATAATAAATGCCCTAACTGCCATAATCTCCTAGGTACAATACATAATATTCACCTACCACAACTCTACACAATATGCTTCACCATTAAAACCCTACTCCTAAACTCTCTATTTTTATGAACCCGAACAGCATACCCCCGATTCTGCTACGATCAACTCATGTATCTCTTATGAAAAAATTTCCTACCACTTACACTAGCACTACTTATATGATACATCTCAATATCCGCTACAATTTCCAACATTCCCCCCCAAACTTAAGAAATATGTCTGACAAAAGAGTTACTTTGATAGAGTAAATAATAGAGGTTTAAATCCTCTTATTTCTAGGACCATAGGAATTGAATCCATCCCTGAGAATCCAAAATTCTCCGTGCCACTTGTCACACCCTATCCTAGAGTAAGGTCAGCTAAATAAGCTATCGGGCCCATACCCTGAAAATGTTGGTTATATCCTTCCAGTACTAATCAATCCACTGGCCCAACCTGTCATCTACTCCACCGTTTTCTCAGGTACACTCATTGCAATATTAGGCTCGCACTGATTTTTTACCTGGACAGGATTGAAAATAAACATACTAGCTTTTATCCCAATTTTAATTAAAAAAATAAACCCCCACTCTACAGAAGCCACTATCAAATACTTTCTCACACAAGGAACCTCATCTATAATCCTCATAATAGCTATCCTGTCTAACAATGTACTCTCCGGACAATGAACCACAACCAACACCACCAAACAATACTCATCATTAATAATCACAACAGCCCTAGAAATAAAACTAGGAATAGCCCCTTTCCATTTCTGAATCCCAGAAGGCACTCAAGGAACCCCTCTAATATCCGGCCTACTTCTCCTCACATGACAAAAATTAGCCTCTATTTCAATTATATATCAAATCTCCCCATTAATAAACATAAACATTCTCCTTACCCTTTCAATCCTACCCATTATAGTGGGTAGCTGGGGTGGACTGAACCAAACCCAACTACGTAAAATCCTAGCATACTCCTCAATCACCCATATAGGCTGAATAATAGTACTAGCATACAACCCAAATATCACCATTTTCAACCTAATCATCTATATCATTTTAACGACCACCACATTCCTGGTACTCAACTTGAACTCTAGCACTACAGCCCTACTACTGTCCCACACCTGAAATAAACTAACGTGACTAATACCCGTAATCCCATCTACCCTACTATCACTAGGAGGCCTTCCCCTACTAACTGGCTTTCTACCCAAATGAATTTTCATTGAAGAATTCACAAAAAATAACAACCTCATTATCCCCACTACCATAGCCATTATTACTCTCCTTAACCTATATTTTTACATACGCTTAATCTACTCTGCTTCAATTACACTATTCCCCATATCCAACAACGTAAAAATAAAATGACAATTTGAAAATACAAAATCCACACCACTCCTCCCCACACTCACTGTCCTTACCACCCTCCTCCTACCAATCTCTCCACTTACACTACCCACCTCATAGAAACTTAGGTTAAACGCAGACCAAGAGCCTTCAAAGCCCTTAGTAAGTTAATAATACTTAATTTCTGCTGCACCCAAGGACTGCAAAACCCTACTTTGCATCAGCTGAACGCAAATCAGTCACTTTAATTAAGCTGAGCCCTTGCTAGATCAATGGGACTTAAACCCACAAAAATTTAGTTAACAGTTAAATACCTTAATCAACTGGCTTCAGTCTACTTCTCCCGCCGCAAGGGAAAAAAGGCGGGAGAAGCCCCGGCAGGATTGAAGCTGCTTCTTTGAATTTGCAGTTCAACACGAAAGTCACCTAAGGGCTGGTAAAAAGAGGTTCAGCCTCTGTTTTTAGATTTATAGCCTAATGCCTTGCTCAGCCACCTTACCCACTAATGTTCGCCAACCACTGACTATTCTCAACAAATCATAAAGATATCGGAACACTATATTTATTGTTTGGTGCATGAGCTGTAGTCTTGAGCACAGCCTTAAGCCTCCTTATTCGGACTGAACTAGGTCAACCTGGCAACCTTCTAGGTAACGACCACATCTACAACGTCATCGTCACAGCCCACACATTCGTCATAATCTTTTTCAAGGTAATGCCTATCATAATTGGAGGTTTTGGCAATTGACTGGTCCCCCGATAATTGGCGCCCCCGACATGGCATTTCCCCTCATAAATAACATAAGCTTCTGGCTCCTCCCCGCCTCCTTTCTACTACTGCTCGCATCTGCTATGGTAGAAGCCGGTGCCGGAACAGGTTGAACGGTTTACCCTCCTTTGGCAGGAAACTATTCCCATCCAGGGGCCTCTGTAGACCTAACCATTTTCTCCCTTTATCTAGCAGGTGTCTCTTCTATTCTAGGAGCTATTAATTTCATCACCACAATTATTAACATAAAACCCCCTGCCATATCTCAATACCAAACGCCCCTCTTTGTCTGATCTGTCGTAATCACGGCAGTCCTACTCCTTCTCTCCCTTCCAGTCTTGGCCACTGGCATTACTATACTGCTAACAGACTGCAACCTTAATATTACCTTCTTTGACCTGGCCGGAGGTGGGGACCCTATCCTATAACAACACCTATTTTGATTCTTTGGTCACCCCGAAGTCTATATTCTCATCCTACCAGGCTTTGGAATAATTTCTCACATCGTAACATATTATTCCGGAAAGAAAGAACCATTCGGGTACTTGGTATGGTCTGGGCTATAATATCAATTGGCTTCCTAGGGTTTATTGTATGAGCCCATCATATATTCACAGTAGGGATAGACGTAGACACACGAGCTTACTTTACCTCCGCCGCTATAATTATTGCCATCCCCACTGGCATCAAAGTACTTAGCTGACTTGCTATGCTCCATGGGGGTAACACCAAATGGCCCACTGCAGTACTCTGAGCCCTAGGATTCATCTTCCTTTTTACAGTGGGCGGCCTAACCGGCATTGTACTAGCAAACTCATCATTAGACATCGTACTACATGATATCTATTATGTTGTGGCCCACTTTCACTACGTTCTAACAATAGGAGCTGTGTTCGCCATCATGGGGGCCGTCATCCACTGATTTCCCTTATTCTCAGGCTACCCACTCGACCAAGCTTATGCCAAAATTCACTTTGCCATCATATTTTTAGGTGTAAATCTAACCTTCCCACAGCACTTTCTCGGCCTATCTGGGATGCCCCGATGTTAGTCCGACTACCCTGATGCATATACCACATGAAATATTTTATCATCTGTAGGCTCATTCATCTCCCTGACAGCAGTAATGCTAATAATTTTCATAACCTGAGAGGCCTTCGCTTCAAAGCGAAAAGTCCTAATAATTGAGCAACCTTCCACTAACCTAGAGTGGCTGTATAGATGCCCTCCACCCTACCATACATTTGAAGAACCAGTCTATATAAAACCTAGACAAAAAAGGAAGGAATTGAACCTCCTAAGGCTGGTTTCAAGCCAGCCTCATAACCCCTACAAATTTTTCAACAAGATATTAGAAAAACTATTTCATAACTTTGTCAAGGTTAAGTTGCAGGTTAAACCCCGCATATCTTAATGGCACACGCAGCCCAGCTAGGTCTTCAAGACGCCACATCCCCTATCATAGAAGAGCTAATCGCCTTCCATGATCACGCCCTCGTAATCATCTTTCTTATCAGCTTTCTAGTTTTATATGCCCTCTTCCTAACAATTACAACAAAACTAACACTAACATCACAGACGCCCAAGAAATAGAAACCCTTTGAATGATTCTACCCGCCATTATCCTAGTTCTAATTGCCCTTCCATCCTTACGTATCCTGTACATAACAGATGAAATCAATGACCCTTCTTTTACCATTAAATCAATCAGACACCAATGATACTGAACCTATGAATACACCGATTATGGAGGATTAATTTTCAACTCCTATATACTTCCACCACTATTCTTAGACCCAGGTGACCTTCGACTTCTTGAAGTGGATAATCGAGTAGTCTTTCCAATTGAAGCCCCTGTTCATATAATAATTACATCACAAGATGTCCTACACTCATGAACTGTCCCCACATTAGGCTTAAAAACAGATGTAATCTCCGGACCCCTAAACCAAACCACATTCACCGCCATACGACCAGGAGTATACTACGGTCAATGCTCAGAAATCTGCGGAGCTAACCATAGTTTCATACCCATCGTTCTAGAACTAATCCCGCTAAAAATCTTCGAAATAGGACCTGTATCCACTTTATAGGCTACCGCCCACTCTCTTAATAAGGTTCACTGTAGAGCTGACCCAGCATTAACCTTTTAAGTTAAAGACTAAGAGAATCACTGTCTCTTTACAGTGAAATGCCTCAACTAGACACCACCGTATGACCCACTATCATTGCATCAATACTCCTCACATTATTCCTCATCATTCAACTAAAAGTACTAAACACAAACTATCATCTGCCTACCTCACTAAAAATTATTAACATGCAGAATCACAATAATCCTTGAGAGTCAAAATGAACGAAAATCTGTTTACTTCATTCATTGCCCCCACAATTCTAGGCCTGCCAGCTGCAGTGCCAATCGTTCTATTGCCCCCCATGCTGATTCCAGCTTCCAAACACCTTATCAACAACCGATTAATTACCACTCAACAGTGACTAATTCAACTCACCCTAAAACAAATAACAACAATACATAACATTAAAGGATGAAACTGATCCCTTATGCTAATATCCCTAATTATCTGCATTGCTACAACCAATCTCCTCGGGCTCTTGCCCCACTCATTCACACCAACTACCCAACTATCCATAAACCTGGCCATGGCAATCCCCCTATGAGCAGGTGCAGTAATTACAGACTTCTGCTTTAAAACCAAAAATACCTTAGCCCATCTCTTGCCACAAGGCACACCCTCACCCCTCATTCCCATACTAATTATTATCGAAACCATCAGCCTATTTATCCAACCGATAGCACTAGCCATGCACCTAACTGCTAATATTACGGCAGGCCATCTGCTCATACACTTAATCGGAAGCGCCACACTAGCACTATCAACTATCAACTTCCCCACAACCTCAATCATCTTCACAATTTTGATTTTACTGACGATTCTTGAAATCGCTGTCGCCCTGATTCAAGCCTATGTTTTCACACTCCTAGTGAGCCTCTATCTACATGACAATATATAATTACCCACCAATCACATGCCTATCACATAGTAAAACCCAGCCCATGACCTCTAACGGGCCCTTTCAGCCCTCTTAATGACATCTGGCCTAGCTATACGATTCCACTTTTACTCTACCACCCTACTAACACTAGGCCTACTGACCAATGCACTAACCATATACCAATGATGACGTGATGTTGTAGGAGAAGGTGCATACCAAGGCCACCACACAATACCCGTCCAAAAAGTCCTTCGGTATGGAATAATTTTATTCATCATCTCAGAAGTCTTTCTTTGCTGGGTTCTTCTGAGCATTCTACCACTCCAGCCTAGCCCCTACCCCTCAACTAGGAGGACATTGACCCCCAACAGGCATCACTCCACTCAACCCGCCTAGAGGTCCCACTCCTAAACACATCTGTATTACTCACATCGGGAGTTTCAATTACTTGAGTTCACCATAGCCTAATAGAGAACGATCGTAATCAAGCAATTCAAGCACTACTTATCACAATCTTACTAGGCATCTACTTCACCCTCCTAAAAGTTTCAGAATACTTTGAAGCTCCCTTTACTATCTCCGATGGTATTTATGGTTCAACATTTTTTGTAGCTATGGGCTTCCACGGGCTCCACGTCATCATTGGGTCAACATTCCTTACTGTTTACCTTATCCGCCAACTATTATATCATTTTACATCCAAGCACCACTTCGGCTTCGAAACCACCACTTGATACTGACACTTTGTAGATGTAGTTTGACTATTCCTATATGTCTCTATCTACTGGTGAGGATCTTACTCTTTCAGTATAGACAGTACCGTTGACTTCCAATTAACTAGTTTCGATAGCACTAGAAAAAGAGTAATAAACCTGGCACTAGCCCTAACAGTCAACACCCTCCTGGCCCTATTACTAATAACTATCACATTTTGATTACCACAACTTAACGTCTACATAGAAAAGTCTAACCCTTATGAATGTGGGTTTGACCCACTATCCTCCTCTCGCATTCCCTTCTCCATAAAATTCTTCTTGATTGCTATCACCTTTTTATTATTTGACCTAGAAATTGCCCTATTACTACCCCTACCGTGAGCCCTCCAAACAACCATTCTACCACTAACAGTTGTATCATCACTCATATTAGTTACCATCTTAATCCTAAGTTTGACTTATGAACGATCCCAGAAAGGGTTAGGCTGAGTCGAATTGGTAAGTAGTTTAAACAAAAACAAATGATTTTGACTCATTAGATTATGACAGTCATACTTACCAAATGCCCCTCATCTACATAAACATTACATTAGCATTTACTATCTCACTGTTAGGAATACTAATCTATTGCTCACACCTAATGTCCTCCCTACTATGCCTAGAGGGGATAATATTATCTCTATTCATCATAAACAACCTCATAACCCTAAACACACACTCTCCCTTAATTAACATGATCCCTATCACCATATTAGTCTTTGCTGCCTGCGAAGCAGCAGTGGGCCTCGCCCTACTAGTCTCAATTTCTAACACATATGGTCTAGATTACACACATAACTTAAACTTACTCCAATGTTAAAATTAATTATCCCTACAATCATACTACTTCCAACAACATGACTCTCTAAAAACTATATCATTTGAATTAACATAACCACTCACAGCCTAATTATCAGCTCTATCCCGCTGTTATTTTTCAACCAGGCCAATGTCATTCTATTTAGCTACTCTCTGTCTTTCTCCTCTGACCCCCTGACGACACCCCTTCTAATACTAGCAGGCTGACTTCTACCTCTTATGATCATAGTGAGTCAATGCCACTTATCAAACAAGTCCCCCTTATGGAAAAAACTTTACCTGTCTGTACTAATCACCCTTCAAATCTCCCTGATCATAACATTCACGGCCACAGAACTAATCATATTGATTATTAGTGGTGTAGTTGGGTGTGTTATTTTTCTGAATTATGGGGGAGGTTGTATGGGTGTAATGGGTGTTTTAATTTATCTAGGGGCTATGATAGTTGTTTTTGTATATGCTACTGCAATGGCTATTGAAGAGTATCCTGAGAAGGCAGGAATTGAAGTCTTGGTGAGCGTATTAGCGGGATTAGCAATGGAGGCGGGGTTGGTCTTATGAGTGAAGGAGTATGATGGGGTGGTGGTAGTGGTCACATTCTTTATTGAACAAACGGTGCCTTAAATAACTTCATACAAATACTACTGGGAAACTTAGCATTTTATTAAAATGTTTAAATTTCATATTTTTCAAAGTCTAACATATTAGTAATTATATATTCTTTTTATTCAACTTTAAAGTTCTATTCAAAATAGCAATTTATAATTTTATATTATTAAATGTCATTCATACAGTTTAATAATTATTTTATGACAGCATTAATGAAACCAGTACAGACAGTATAATGTTCATGATATTTTTATTTATACGTTTAACATACACATACATAATTCAACATTAATGGCTTCCTTAATTACCATTAATATTATAATTTTATATTATCATTTAAGGTTGCCCTTCTATTTTAATATTAGATGTTTTAGCATCCATCAGTTCTATCAAGCTCTTCTCACTGGTTCTTCTTTGAATTCCAGACCTGGCCACAATCTTCTCTTCTAAAATTCTAAAATCTGAGGGCTCTTGCTGGCTGGGTGCTGCTGGAAGAACTGTAACTTGGTTGTTACCTCAACCGTATTTTATTTTAAATGTTTTAATTAAAAGAAGTTTTTAAAAATGTGGAAATCCCTGAGAATATTCACTTCTTTAAATACAATGGGAATAGGTATGGATGAAGTCTGTTTCTCCTCATTTGATCCAGGGGTGCTTCTGAGAACTCTTCCAAGTGCCAGATCCTGGGCTGCTGGCAGCTTGGCCCCAGTGGCAATTCAGTTACCCCATCATGGCTGGGGCACCAGGGGAACCCCACAGGTGGGCGAAAATTACCGTAGATTAAAACCTAGGCAGTTTAACACAAGCAGCCAGCACCAACATCATGGTACTCGATCTTCCAACTTCCTGCACTACCAATTCTATGTCTCATCACATTCTCCTCTGGCCTCTCGGTCCCCAGCACGCAGGCTTCAGCCTCTGTTTCTGCTGAAGCCCTTTCTTCATACACCCTAGAACACAGAACATAAGACAGAGAGAGAGACTTTAGTAGGAATGCTGACATTTAAAAACTTATCAGAGATATGAAAAATCAACTACATGAAGTATGGCGGTATATTAAGGCTTTGTGAATAAAACACAGTAAAGGGTGGGTGTGTAAAGCTATTTTCCAATCATCCTTCCAAACCAAGGCTTTTGAGGGCACAAGTCCTCCCAGCAGGTGGCAGGATGGGCCCAGCAGTGTCTTCAGCCCATTGCTGTCATGAGTTAGGAAAGGCTGAATTCTATTTTACATACAACATTTATTTAATTAAAGATTCAAGCTACAATACAGTTCTTCATAAAACACTAAAATATTCTGATTATCGATATTTTTCTGTTGCTTTTTCTCACGAAACATGAGATTTGCCTTTGTGAAATCTGAAGTTTCCTGTTCTATCAATGAGAAGGTGTATCAAATGGATAGTCCATCCAGTGTATCCAACATCAATTACAAAATGTCTCCCTTTTTCCTAATTTTGCCTTTTTTTTCCCGTTGTCATTCTTGAGTCTCTGTTAGTGCACTGAGGAAGTGAAGACGTGTACTTAAAAGAAATGCCAACATCTGCTGAAGATCAGATTCCATATTTTGTATTTTAGTTGATGTAATGATGACTTTAGTTATAATGACTTTAGCTGATGTAATGATTCTAATGAACAAGAAAGATTTTGTTTCCCATTTTAAAAGATACCATTAAATCATGCTGAATATTTTTCAATTTATTATGGATATGTATTCAAGGGGTTGCCATTTCATCTGCTTCAGTCTTCCCTCTAAACTAATCCTAAGACATACCTAGGCTGAATTAATATCACATGAAAATTCATCACATGATGTCCTACTAGGTCAAAAAGTATAAAAACTGACATGGAGAAAGACTTCATTGAAACCAGGACAGAAAGACACTAAGGCACACAGTGCTCAGAGCGGCATGCTGACAAGATCTCTGATGGGAGGCCATTGCCTGGACACCTGCTGGGTTTTGTCCTGGACACCATTCATTCACTTGAACATGTTTGGTACACAGGGTATTTTTAAATAATAGGCAAAATAGAATGTGTTCTTCAAACCTTGTGGATTTTATACTGAAAACTTCCAGAGATATATCTTAGGTAATTATAAGACCAAGCACAACAACA
This sequence comes from Pongo pygmaeus, assembly GCF_028885625.2. Taxonomy (NCBI): domain Eukaryota; kingdom Metazoa; phylum Chordata; class Mammalia; order Primates; family Hominidae; genus Pongo; species Pongo pygmaeus. Next base: position 32,028,607 of record NC_072392.2, on the reverse strand, counting down.
ACAACAAAATCCTAACTTGAATCCATCAGTTGCAGATTTCATGGCTGACTACATCAAGAGAAAGTTGCAAGCTCTAAAAGCTGGAAGGCCAGTCAATATCAGGAACTCCTCAGAAGTGAAGGAAAAGCAGTTTAAATTTGTTTAACAAAACCATGTTTTCAAACTAACTTTAATTTATGCATGAGGGCCATTAAATTTGTTCTTTTTAAAAAGGAAACTTCTTAATTCGAACTAAATCATTCATTATTCACTGTGATACAGGTTATATACCCTTAGGTTCCATGTGATTATTCACATGTTCAGCTGACAGAAAGGAGAAAAAGCTATTCTAATGACTTAGCTTCGCTTTGACTCACTGGTTTTTATCTCACTTTAACTTCCAATCTCGGTTACAGAGAGTGTTAAAGCTGGAAGAAATAACATTTTGGTAGATGATAAAGGATAAGTACGAGTCATTTCAAGTTGTTGAAGCTTTCATTAAATAAAGCAGGCTATTTGAAATCTTAAGGCTATTTAAATAAAGGGCTAAGACTTTTCTGTTTTATTTACTTAAGAGCTTAAAAGATACTGTTGAAAATTTAACAGTTAATCTATTGTAGGGTGTGGTTAGACATTTATTTTGACAGTGCTCACTGAAAATTCAATTATACCCCCAGAGTCAAACTTGCCCATCATCAAAATGTCTAAAGATCTGAGTGTTTACGGGGTAATAACAAACCCCATACTAAACAGTTTGCCAGAAATCTGTCACTACAACATCTAAACAGAACAATTGGGTGGTTGTCTAAGACACCTAAACTCAATATGACATTTCAGCTAAAAAGAGTGAACTTGTACCTAAGCACTTCATGCAAGTTACCAAAAGAGCAGATATTCTTTAATAAAAAAGTACATTTGTAGAATCAAAGAATCTCAGTGTTGTAAGAAATATTTGAGATCATTTCAGTTAGGCTTTTCATTTCTTAAATTCAAAACTGAAGCTGAGATTAAACAGCTAATAAAATGACAAAGCTGATCTATGATATTGGTTTGGGCAATGATTTCTTAGATGTGACCAAAAACGCACATACAACAAATGAGATTACATCAAACTGAAGAGCTTCTATACAGCAAAGAAAACAATTAACAGAGTGAAGAGTGACAACTCACAGACTGAGAAAAAATATTTGCAAATCATATGTCTGATAAAGAACTAATACACAAAATATACAACGAATTCAACTCAATAAAAATAAAACAAATAACCCTGTTAAAAAATGGGCAAAAGACCTGTACAGATATTTCTCCAAAGAAGACATACAAATGGCCAGAAGAGATATTAAAAGGTGTTCAATATCACCATTGATTAGGGAAATGCAAATTAAAATGAGATTTCACCTTACTCATTTTAGAATGGCTATTACAAAAAAAATGAAAGACAAGTGTTAGTGAGGATTTGAAGAAAAGAGAACACTTGTAAAATGTTGGTGGGAATGTAAATTAGTGCAGCCATTATGGAAAACAGAAGGGAGGTTTCTCAAAAATAAAAATATATAATTACTATATGACCCAGAAATTCTACTTCTGGGTGTATACTCAAATGAGTTAAAATCAGTATGTTGACTAGATATCAACACTTCCATGTTCATTGCAGCATTATTCACAATAGCCAAGATATGGAAACAATCTAAGTGCATATCAAGGGATGAATGGATAAAGAAGATTATATATACATATTTATAGTGTATAAACACAATGGAATACTATTCAGCCTTTAAAAAGGAGAAAATTCTGTCATTTGTGAAAACAAAGAAAAATCTAGAGGATCTTATGTAAAGTGAAATAAGTCAGGTACAGAAAGACAAATACATCATGATCTCACTTACATGTGAAAAGTAAAAAATGTCAGACTCAGAGAAGTAAAGAGTAGAATGATGGTTACCAGAGGCTGGAGGAGGCAGGATAGACAGAAAGAAGATTAATTTGTTAAATGGTACAAGGTTCAGCTAGATAGGAGAAATAAGTCCTAGTGATCTATTGAGCCATAGGGTAATTATAGTTAATAATAATGTATTATATATTTCAAAATTGCGGAGTATATTTTAAGCACTCTCACCATAAAGTAGTGATAAATATGTGAGTTGAAAGATATGTTAATTCACCTGATGTAAATGTTCCACAACGTATACATACATGTATCTAAACATCATATTGTATGCCATAAATACATACAATACTTAATTATCAAATAAAAAGTTAAGATGGAGCTGAGCCAAGAATCCAAGACTCTGAATTTAGATTTTTCATTTTCTATTATGCCAAAGTGTTTTCTGAAAATTAAAATTGAATATGGTATGTCCAAAAGAATATGTCATAAGAAGACAGGAATGGGGGGACTGCTGCATATAATCTCATATTTTTAGTCAGTTGTGTAAGATATTATTAGGAGAAGAAAATCAGATACTTTAAGAAAATTCTTATAACTCCTGTAATACTGAAATTTTATGGCAAACCTAAAACCTTCAAAATACAGTTTTTTTAAAAGTGAATCATATATACGCAAAGTTTTTATTGATATTATTAAACAAAATCTTTCAAAGTAGCAAAACATAAGTATATGTTTTAGACTGTACTATGCAGAATAGCAGAATGGTGTCAATTGCAAAAAATCTTTCAAAAGACATAAAAATTATTGAAGTCTCATCCCAGCTCTACTAATCTATGTCTTAGCAACCTAGTGTAATTCCTACAAGTTCTGAACACTGCCTTTAATGTATCTGCATGGTTCCCATATCATTTTATAAACTTCAAATATTCACACTTTATAATTGAAACAATATACAACTTTATTATTAAATAAGCTGTGGGATGATATTCTCCATCTACCCTATAAGGATACTATCTTCCTGTCAGAAAATCTGAGACTCTCCAATACATATTTACTCCACAGATCTTTTCCTTTTTTGTTTTTTTTGAGACGGAGTCTCTCTCTGTCGCCCAGGCTGGAGTGCAGTGGCACAATCTTGGCTCACTGCAAGCACTCCCCAGATCTTAACTGTGGAATCTCCAGACCATGTGCAGTCAGTAATCCATTATTGGTTTTGCCTCATGTGCCCTAACCACCTTCTCTTTACCTTCTATTTAAGCCCCAAATAAAGGTTACTATTCTTGGCTCAATTCTCCAAATCCTTTGAAGGTAACTGGTGACACCATAGCCTTTCTTTATGTGCCACCTTGTGATCCAGGCTTCCTAGTTATCTATGAATATTCACATCAGGTTACCTGGACTCCATGGAGGCAGCACCAACAGAAAACATAATTGGGATATACACCACTTTTAGACTTTCGAATACATGCCCCACCTTATAATGTGTGAACTGATTATTCACTTCTAGACATTCAACTTTCAAACAGGTATGCTCTGTATTAAACACCAACATCCTCCTTCCCTTTCACTCAAGGGACATCGGGAAAACAAAAAGATGCAATGCAAAGTTCACATACAAGGATAGTTATTTGTGATAATGGTGACAATGATCCCTATTTCTTTTCCTGCTCTTATGAATTTGCAAATGTCCTACAAAGTGTATTAAATGAGTCTGTGAAAGTTCATCTAAGTCCCTTAGTATTATTATTTTTTAACTCTCTAGAAAGTCCTAGCCACGTAGCTCAAAGCAAAATAGAAAAGATCCAAATCATTCATAGGACAAGTGTTGAGGCAACTTTTAATTACTAAATATATTTTTAGCCATTTAAAACTAAAAGAAAAGTAACGTCTGTAATCCCAGCACTTTGGGATGCTGAGGCAGGCGGAACACAAGAACAGGAGATCAAGACCATCCTGGCTAACACGGCGAAACCCCGTCTCTACTAAAAAAATACAAAAAATTAGCCGGGCGTGGCGGCAGGCGCCTGTAGTCCAAGCTACTTAGGAGGCTGAGGCAGGAGAATGGCTTGAACCGGAGAGGCGGAGCTTGCAGTGAGCCGAGATCGCGTCACTGCACTCTAGCCCGGGCAACAGAGCGAAACTCCGTCTCAAAAAAAAAAAAAAAAAAAAAAAGTAACAAAACTCTTTTACTCCTTTTTATGATTTAAATTTTATTCTAGGTTTGAAAAGTGAGATATATATCACTTAACAGTCAGGAAGCGTGTAGTAATCTCAATCTCTGAACTGACATTACCTAAAACAGAGATGTTCGTTTTCTCATACTCATCTCTAAAATAGAGGTAGACAGAGAAAGTGCTTCTTTTTCCGAGACTGTAATGAATTCAAACCTATTCATTAACTTTATAGCAGTTATTTTGGTTTCACAGTGAAACATAAAAAGTTCTATCTTAATGGAAAGAAAACCAAGTAGCTATCTAAGTAGTTGATGAGAAGGAATTTGTTCTAGTGTTTTAAGCACATAAGGGATAAAGCAAGACTTAGAAATATTTTTGTTAGACGATTTCATTTTAATAGTATTTTCTATTATAACAGAAATGACCTACAGTAAAATAATTCAAAATACCCTTACTTCTGAAGGTTATTTCCACATAAAATTGTAACATTACCATGATCTAAATTTAAATAAAATTTTCTATTGATGTTAAAAGTTTGATAATATACAGTTTGTTAAAGTGGTTTGATCACTATTTGGGTACGATCGACGTCAAACCACAGAGGTGTTTAAATGAACCAAAGGCTTTGGTTTATTTCTACAGCTTTTTGTCTAATTTGATTAATAACTAGTATACCAGTCATTCATATATAGTCATAACTGGCCAACCAAGGTTTACTTGGTAGGAGGGTGACAGTTTACCCTTTAATACCACCTGATCAAAATACTCAAGATGTTCTACACAAATAGCAACAAATTGTTTATTTCTAAGAACATAATTTTCCTTTGATAGGAAGCTCTCAACATTAATTTGGAGTCACATTTTAATTTTATAATGTGATAATTCAATAAATGGTCATTAGATATTGGCTTATCTGGAAAATTGCAAAAAATCAAACTTCTGACAATATCCTTTAAAATAATTAACTCAGCTGGAAATAGTTAAACAAGACTTAAAAATACAAATCATAATGGCCGAGCATGGTGGCTCACGCCTGTAATCCCAGCACTTTGGGAGGCTGAGGTGGGCAGATCACGAGGTCAGGAGATCGAGACCACGGTGAAACCCCGTCTCTACTAAAAATACAAAAAAACTTAGCCGGGAGCAGTAGCGGGCGCCTGTAGTCCCAGCTACTCGGGAGGGTGAGGCCAGAGAATGGCGTGAACCCGGGAGGCAGAACTTGCAGTGAGCCGAGATCGCACCACCGCACTCCAGCCTGGGGTTGACAGAGTGAGACTGAGTCTCAAAAAAAAAAAAGAAAATATAAATCATAACGTGAATATTCAAATGATTGTACAGTGTAACAATTGTATGCAAATAATTAAGAACGGTGACTATAATAAAAAAGTTTAATAGATTTGACATCAACATTTAAACAATATAACTTACATATATGAAAATAAGCCATCAAAACTTGAAGCTGTCAAATTGTGAAAAACAGTAGTAAACAATAAAAATCACTTACTCATTGGAAACACTGCAAAATGTCATGAAATCATTTCAGAAATGAAGGTACATTAATGAAAAATAATCATAGTTTTAAATTCAGTCTCACCTCACCTTTAAGAAACAGTGTAAAACAGCAATAAATGGGATAATTTATATTACTGCAATAAAATGCAAATATATATATATTGTGTACTAGCACCCTCTCTTCAATGTATACTTTAACCCAATAGCTTTCTACCACTGGAAATTTATCATAAGAAAATAATGGTGGCTTACACCTATAATACCAGCACTCTGTTAGGCTGAGGCAATAATGTCAGTTGAGCCTAGGAGTTCCAGATCAGCCCGGGCAACATAGGGGATTCTGTCTCTACCGAAAAAAAAAAAAAAAATGCCAGTCATAGTGGCTGGCACCTGAGTCCTTGCTGCTTGGGAGACTCATATGAACCTAGGCTGATGTGAGCAGCAGTATCATTTGAGCACAGGAGGTCAAGTCTGCAGTGAGCTATGATCATTCCATTGCTGCAGCCTGGGTGACAGAGCAAGATCCTGTCACACACAAAAAAGAAAATAATTCAGAATGTGCACAAAAATATATAAAGATATTTCTGAAAGCTGCATTTGTAATACTGCAAAATCAATGCCACATTGAGACAGGGGTACCAAGATTAAGGTAGAGTCACCAGTGACAATGGAAACCTGGAGTCAGAATGCTGTATCTAAGTGGGACAACAGTTTCTCTGCTGCAGCCTACCGTTACCACGCAGCAAAGTTGCTCTATTACTTCTGAATTTTCCACATTCTTAAAGAAAAGCAGAAACTCCAATTTCTAAGACAAAAATCAAGTTACCAAGTATTGACAGAAGAATCACTTTTAAATAATTGTAAACAGTAACAACACACTATAACAGTAAATCTAATTCAGCCTGCTACCAGGCTGTACCAATAGATACAATGAAACTGCATAATATTGGTAAAACAATTGTATGGTAGAAAAATACTGGCATAAAAATGTTCATAGCAAATTCATAAATGGAAAAAGTAGTCTGTTTTATTTAAATAAAAAGGAGCTAAATGAATTGCAGACAACTACAAATTAATAGTTTATACTTTTCAATTTTAGAATTAATGATATATTTTTCTTTATTTTTTGAGTTTTCATTATTGTGATGTATTATGCTGAAATTAGCAAAAAAAAAAAAAAGGTAACTATCTGACTGATACAGAAGTTTGTAATGAGAAGTAAGGTGTGTCCCTAACAAACTCACCTATGAGTCAGTTTGAAGGTAGCAAGAAAATTTTTATCACAGTCGGGGAGAATGGGAACCTGTGATATGTGGCAGTGACATATTGATAACACTGCACTGAGCTGACTTCGGAAGTATTTGTGTAGCTAATGATTTCCAGTGTCATAAAACTTAGGTAAGAACACTGAATATTAGCACTGGTTGATATTTGGTCTCTACAATAGTGAGTATGGTGGTAAATTTTAGATGTCAACTTGAATGGACTAGGGGTTGCCTAGAGAGCTAGTAAAACCTATTAAAGTATTATTTAATATAGTATTGTAGAATATACCTTAAATACATTATGTTACATGTATTATAATGTAACACATTATAATATATTAAAGACATCATTAAATTAATACAGTACTTAGTATAGTATTATTTAATACATTAAAATGGTAACTAACCTTGACGAATCCCTGAGCAAAGCCAGTTAGACCTCATAAGTGGCCTCTCAACCTTGCTTGCTTTGCAAACATAAACAAAACTTGAGGTATTTTTTGTAAATGCCTATATGAAAGAAAAACAGAACTTTCTTTTTCTTTCCAAATAGGAGTGTTTACTATAGTTTTCCTGTTCCTGTATCACATTACACACTGAGTGTGTGGGAGAGCAGAGAGATTTAATTTACAAGTTTTAGATCAAGAGAGCGTGACCAGATCCCAGGTTAAGACAACACTACAGAATACTCATATTAGTAATACTTGTCTTATAAAAAGATATACTCTTCACTGTAATTGCTGCAAACTATAAAATACTGTAAAATAATATGCAGTGTGTTTGTGAAAGGTCAATAACATGCTTATATTTTTGCTGTTGAAAAACTACACAAAAGCAAATGACTAGAACTGTAGATCAATTAGTATCAGTAGAATTATACCATCAAACATTCCACTGAGCTTGAATGTAAGATCTGAAATAATTAAATAATTCCATGGCAGGGCAATAAACTGCATTTACGTTCTCTTTCTAACAATTAGTGCAAGCATATCCAGATAAAGTATATTGATTTTACATTATCTTAAGTGAAATCACCTAATAATTTCTTCAGTAGTCTTTCTTTTAATTTTTATCCTAATTATACATCTGAAAATGATCTTTAGAATTGGTAAAACTCTGATTACATTACATCCTTCGGTTCAGAGTAGCATTGGGTAAAGACATTTTGGCTTCAGACAAATCACTCTTTCATAGTCATCAGCTTTCAGAACATTCTAAGATTTTATTTTCCATCTAAACTTTTCAGTTAATTTTACTATAACTATTAATTGAAGTTACTGAGCAGCAAAGGAACCTGAAGGACACTGCTTTGTTTTGAAAAATGAAGAAAGAAAGGAATGTAAATCCTGTAAATGTAATTCTAATGAAATCAAGATAAAATATCATGTTTATAAAATGAAATACAATTATTTCTAATAACTGTACTTTCATTTCAAATAATTTTCACAAGTTAGTGATGTAGAATAAATACAATTCCAGAAGAATCCAGGATTTTTTTCTATTGCATTTTTTATTAAATTATAGCTGCTTGAAGGCTTTGAAAAATTGAACACCAGTGAAACTGCCCTTCTTTTGTTAATGTGTTTTGTTTTCTTGTTTCATTTTTAATTCAACTAGTCATTCACCAGAAAAAAATTTACTCAGGTAAACTTTTTTGATTATCCTTTCATAGCATTTAACGCACGTTATTTGTTGTAGTCTTTTGTCTATGAATCTATTAATGCTAAGAAACTGAACATTCCTAGGAGTGTCCTAATAAGAAAGAAAAATGAACAATATCAGCTGTATTTTTACTTAAATAAATATTCATATAGTTTACCTTTCAGGATCATAACAAACACTTTGATTATATAAGAAGGTCTTTGTATATACATCAGACTACCAAGAAGTCATATCTGATTTTGTGCTTTTCTACTACTCTTCCCCCAAACTCTTGTTCAAAAAGTTTACTTTTAAAGGGTCTGAACTGTTTGTCAAGCACTGACATCAGCATGTTACCTGAATTAATTCATTAAACTCTTGTGATACTCATGTGGTATTAGCAGTGAAGAAACTGAAGCACAGAAGCTTCAAGTAAAATGTCCAGTTTTAGAGCAACTGAACAGTAGAGTATGGAAGCCCAGTTACTGACCTTGTACCATTGCTCAGTATTGTGAACTGACCTAAAAAGGCCTATGAGATATCAACCCATTAAGATCCATGGCATAAAGAAAATTGTTTGTCCTACAATATCCCAATCTGGATGAAGGCACATAAAGAGAATATGCTTAAGCATGATGACAAAAAAATAAGAAAGAACTGTGAATGCACTTTACAAAACAAAAAGGAACATAAGGGACTTTGGAACCAAGTTGAAAATTAAATATGTTCATGTGCACATAACAAAAGAGTGATCGTAAATAAACTGTGTCAACATTGTACTATGAAGGTGAAACTTTCTTTTTAGGATTAGCTAAACCTTGTATAACTTGTAAAAAAATGCAACCACATATGTTGATGACTAAACCCAATATTTCTTTTGGCTTATATACTAAAAACAGGAATTCCTTCCTGTAATGAAGAAAACAACACAGGCATCAAGGAGTAACAAAATTAATGTCTTAGAATGTAAAATATAGAAACACAAATTAAGCCTTTTTTTTTTACATAATACATGTGAAAACTGCATCAGAATTAAAAAAAAATCTACAGCATAATTGGTTCTGACAATAAGCAATCACATTCTGCTGGAGGTAACTTTAGTAACGTCAAGCTAAAGTCTTAAAATTATGACAGGTGGTATTCATTTAAAATACTCTCAAGAGCTCTTAGAAATCAAGAACACAGTATCTGGACCCTTGATTTGAATCCACACTCAATCTCTTTCTAACTGGGAAATTTTGGACAAAGTTTTAAATTTTCCTGAACATAAAATGCCTAGCTAGCAATAACTTTAGAAAATACTAGGAGTTTGTAAAGTTACAAGAATCAAATGAGTTAATAAATGTAATGTACTTAAAGTAATAACTGGCACAAAATAATTATAACATAATTCATTATTTTTAAAAATATCTAAATTCTCTAGCTTGTAGCTATTTTGAACAGATAAATATATATATATAATTAAAATTTCTAATATGTGTTTTTGATTACTTATCATGTAGAAAAATATAGCTTTCCAGATGAAAATATAGTATCTAATGTAGAAGTCACAAATAATATTTATTAAACTGGAATGCTATGATTTTAAATTGTTTTGAAGCTCATTAAAGTAAGTCCGCACTGGCCAACTTTTAATTTATTAATGAAATTTTTGCCTAGCACAGTTAATCTCCTTTTCTAAGACTTAATTCCCAAATCAATAGTCTTTCTTTTCCCATTTGGAGATGGGTGGGAGTACTGCTCCTTTCTTGCCCATCCCTTCCTCTATTTCCATTATAATAACCAATATGCCCTTGCCTAAGCATATGCCCCCACTTAATAATACAGATTCACTGTACTGTTTCACCAAATGTAACCTGTTATTTTTGGAAACAGGGTTTGTTTAAAAATTTTTTTTTTTAATCCATTTTTTGTTTAAAAATGGGTTTGTTATTCCTTAATACATGCCAAATGTCATCAGTATATTGTGGTCCAGATGTATTCTAAATACCAATTGAAAAACATTCTTAAAGCTAAGAACACACAACATATTTCACAGAAGTGAACAACTGTGAGAAGCCTGGGGATTGTGAGCATTCCTGAAAAGCAATTTTTTTTTTTTGCATTGTGTTACAAGCATTTGCCTATGTTATATGTCTTATAGCTCTAGTTATAAAAATAGAGAATAAATAATATTCCCTCACATCTGTACAAAATAGCAAGAATACACATCTACAGAAGTTTAAAGTATTTACTCTTTTTTTAGTTAATACGTTTCAGAACCTTAAGGAGAGCAAATCATAATACCCATTGATTATAATGTCACATTTTAGTTATTACATTATTACATTTACTTATTACAACTTTTAGAATTTTAGGAGGAAAACAATAATTCTGAGTGTGAAATTTGAATATTTGCACCCTAAAAATTTCCAATTCCATTTTCAATAATTTAGTAGAATGTTTCTTAGAGAAATAAGAAGACAATTAAAAACATGAAAGTACTAGGTTTTCAAGTATATTGCAAAACCATAAATAATATATAATCTATCAGTGGTACAATAATGAATATATTTTTCAATTATATTAAGTTGTAAGAACTCAATGCTCCTAAAATTTTTAAATAATACTATATAAAATACAACTCAAATGATATCAGCTCAAACTCATGTATACATCTTTGCAGCTAGTCTTTTAAAATTAAAAATAATTTAAAATTTTGTCATACATTTATGAACCCATTTTAAAGAACATAACATATCATACAAATGTTAATTTAATACATAATGCATTAGTAAAAACTGTTCTGTATACATATATTATGTTTATGTTAGAAAACTATTTTTAAACAGCAATTAGATTCTATTGATTCATCAAATTATTAAATCACAACACTGCTAAACTCAATTTTTACTCTCCTAAGCATATGGGATCTATGAGAATATACAGTAGAGATAATAATTTGAATAGAATTTAACTTATATGTTTTAGCAAAGAAGAAATAAAAACTGGAATATTATGGGTTTCTAACATGCCTATTTGTTTGTTAGCTGTCCTTTTAAAAATTTCTTTATAGAAACATTTTGAGTGAAGCCCACAGATTATTTAATAACTTATTAGTTATTCAAAAAAGTCTGTCCTTGTTGGCAATGTGGAAAACACCATAGAGCAGGGTCCCCCACCCCAGGAGCTGCAGACCAGTTACCTGCTCATGTCCTGTTAGGAACTGGGCCTCACAGCAGGAGGTGACCTGCCGGACAGGTAATGCTGGGTGGCATTACCACCTGAGCTCCGCCTCCTGTCAGAACTCAGAGCGGCATTAGATTCTCATAGGACCAGGAACCCTACTGTTAACTGCGCATGTGAGGAATATAGGTTGCACACTCCTTATGAGAATCTAATAACTAATGCCTGATGATGTAAAGTGGAAGAGTTTCACATACCCCCCATCCCCACAACGCACTCACCGAGCCATCCCTGGTCTGTGAAAAATTTTCTTCCACAAAACTGGTCCCTGGTGCCAAAAAGTTTGGGGAATGCTGTGTTAAGGTGAAAAAGGGTACATGTGGTAATTGTAAAAAAAAAAAGTTCAATAAATATAGGAAAAAACTCTAACATCATATGTGTATATGCGGACACATACACTTACATATACATGATTTTCTGATTTGAAGAATGTATGAAAAATGAGAAAATGACATTGAAAACCCTTTTAAGGATCATAGTTAAATATACTCTCGCTCTCTCTATATATGTATATATAATATATAGTATATATATATTTTATGTAATATATATTTATATATGTATGTATTATATATAATTATATATTTTTATATGTATATATAATATATAATAATATATAATATATATAATATATATGATATATAATACTTATTTTATATATAATTATATATATACATTTTATATAGACAGGGTCTCACTATGTTGCCCAGGCTGGTCTTAAACTCTAGCTCGAGTGATCCGGTCTTGGCCTCCCAAAGTGCTGGGATTACGGGCATAAGCCACTGTGCCTGGCCCATAGTTAAATTGTCTTAAGCCAAAACTGATCATTGTACTTCCTTTCTCTTCCTCGCTTCATTCTTGAAAGGAATTCAACACTGAAAAAGAGGTGGAGACTTAACTGAGTCATTCACAAATAAGAACTTTAGAAAAGTAAAAAAACATAGTTATATAAATCATTTCCAACGATTTGTTCATCTTTAAAACATAGGCCAATATTTCTATTTTACCCAACTTTACTCAGCTGTAGGATGCAGTCCAGAAACATCTTAGTGTAAGAGTATTTTTTCATAAAATGTAAGATATTTTATTTAAATTGAATGGCTGATCAACCATAAGAATTCCACTGTAAAGTATCCAAAGAAGTACAATTCTTACAAGACAATCATGAAATAATAGTTTTAAGAATTAAAGAAAAAGTAATCGCTTTTCACCAGGAATCAAACTTTTAGTTGGCATAGCATAAAATAATTTCTCACACTGGCAAAAGAAAAACCTCCAGAAACCTGCAGGCAACTGTCCTCTCCCCACTCCCACTCCTAAAGAAAATACGGGCTGGACAGAGGCACCATGATGTCTCCTGCCTCTTGGATTTCCTCTCTGTACCATAGAGATGTCTTCTAGTCTAATCCCACTCGTAAAGTTGAGCAAATGGCATACCAAGAAATGGCATACAAAGACAGAGGATCTAATATGTGTTTGACCTTTCTGAAGCATCTCAAGTCCCTGGATTCCACCTCCTGTTCTCTGTATTTTCAAACATGTTCTCGAACACGTGTTTGACCTTTCGAAAGCATCGCTAGTCCCTGGATTCCACCTCCTGTTCTACATATTTTGTAATGTTAATGTCCAATTTCATTGTTAAAATGTGAGTTTCTACACAAGTTGATTCTTATTTATACCTGAAGACTTTGAATAGGCTCTGGCACTCCCAGACATGGGATATCAAACAGATGCAGGCCTTAAGTAGGTCATAGGACTGGACTTACATAAAAGTGGCTGTGGTTTGTGAGACTAGGATGTAGTGGTTTTTTTTGTTGTTGTTGTTTTGTTTTTTCATTTTGTCTAAGGACTTGAAAACCTTTAGGGGAGATGTGCGTTAAGATTTCTCTTCTTCTAGTGATCTTCTTTTAAAACATAAATCAATCCTGTTAAGGAATCCATTAAATTACTATTAGTGTGAATGGACTTTTTTAGGTAGAATGGATGAATTCAATGTAAATGCAAATGCAGTATGTGGAAGAAGAGCCATTCTCATTCTATGAACATAGGACAGGGATGAGAATATATATAACACTATAGTTAATGAAAATATGTATTTCTGATTTATTTGAAATCAATTTAAGAGATTACATATATATATTTTATAGATATAATATGATTTTCATCAGAGCGCAGAGGATGAAGAGAGAAAAGAAAAGATAGGAGTGGTGGCTACTAGATCCTCTTGGGGGATTATTTTTAAAAAGGCAGTTTTTGGCAATAAATGGACACTAATACCTTCTAATAGGTATCCATTGGCTTGCAGAAAAAAAAGTGTCAGAAAATTTATCATTGGAGAAAAGTCAATGTTTCCATTAGTATTAATGTGGCTAAAGATGGCTCAAGGGTAAAATTATTCAAAATACTATGCACCACAATAGTGCCATCCTGTAGACTACTCTCTCACCCTGTGGGGACAGGGGCTATGTGAAAGGAAAATGAATTTCTAGAGCAGCAAAACAAAATTCTTTATTTTTTTTACATAGAAATTGATTGTGTTTGCTACCAGTGATGTAATTATTTTACAAAGAAGCCCTTGAACTATGGCAGAAATTCTGGATGCTCTGTCACTGTGTGTCAATCTCAATGTATCAATCATAACACGTGTGATTTGGGGTTAATATGAAGCAAAAACAAACTTCTCTTAGGTTAAGTATATTTTCCGAGATTTAAACTAGTTTCCTAATTTTTTTCCCCAGGTTTCCAAATTCTTAGTGTAACACCAACCAAATATCAAAGAGATTATTAGAGTTTCAATAAAATAAATAAAATTAAAGAATAAGCTTATAATTCACATTATTCCATTACATGCATTATTAGAGAGGACATTTCATTAAAGCATGCAAGCTGCATTTTTTTTAAATTTCGACACGTAGATAATTTAAACTAGAAGCCAGCCAACACTTTGATATAGCATAAGACAACTGGGAAATGTCAGTTGACTAAAGTGGTTATTTAAAGAAAATAAGCAAACACAATATTCTTTTTGTTTATTGATATGTGATGCTGTACTGTTATTGGGCAAACTTTTTAATTAATAGAAATCTCTAATGCTTACGACGATAAAAGCATGTTCTGTAAAACAGCACTGTATATGAAAATAGTACAAAAGCGGGAGATTAGAACTCTGACACCACAGTGTCAATGAACATCACACAGATTGAAGATCACAGTAATGAATGACCAACATCTTTAGGCTGGAAAGAGTGGGAAAAATTAAGAATTTCATGGAGATGTTATTTTCAAAAATAGACTCAATAAAATGACCAAACTCACCATTGGGTTCAGAATGTGATCAATCATCTCTTTCACTTTTATGTTACCTTTGTGGAGTTTTATTAATGGAAATGAAGAAATTTACTAGAAAAAATGATTGTAGGCACTGTTAAATTTACTTTCTCTTTGTATAATTTCATGAAAGTGACCTGAACTGCTTTGCAGCATTAGTAGGGAAAAAGATAAATATATGAAATTAAAAGGTGAGAATAAATAAAAAGTTTTTATCTCTCCAGTAAGAAAGTGATAATCATAATGTTTAGTTAAAGCTATCATCTAACCAAACCCGTCAGTACACTGATTTTTTTTTAACTTGAGATTTTAATAATGCTGAAGCATTTCTGTCACCTCAGTATTAGTGCTTCCTTGTTTAAATCTCAAAGGGTCACCATCCAAGGCTGCAAGTATACAAATGATAAAATTTTGGTATTTGAGAATAACCATCTACTAATAGGACAGCCATGACAATAATAATGGCATTGATAGAAGAAAACAAGAAAATTTCAAGAAGATAAATACTAGGGCAGGTTTTTAGATTAACATGCAAGTATGATACCCTCCCTCACAAAAATCAAGTTCATTAACACTAAGCCTGTAAATTTCATAGAATACTTCTTGAACTAGGAGAACTGGAATCACCCATCCTGTTAGAATGCAATTAATTCGACCCTCTTGAACCAGTATCTTGTGTGTTAGGAGTTGTAAATCTCAACTGTTAAGCATCTTCAGGCACTAAACAAGATCTGAATACTAACGGGTTCATTCATTTCACTGATTACTGTATGCAGATATGAAATTCCAGGCACTAATTTTTCATTAAACCACTCTCTTAAGGTTAACTTGGCTCTCTCTTTTCACCTATGAATCCATATGCTTACCACGTAAATTGTAATATTGATTTTTAACATTTCCCCACAGTTCAAAAATATTGTTTGCAAAAAATCAAGGGCCTTTTCTAACAATTCATGTAATTCCTGTTATTAGCTAATGTGTTAAGAGTAGGGAACAATTAAACATACTGTATACAAAATCTTACCATGCTGAATTGCACCCAAGATATTAGTTCTGTCATCCTTCTAAACTAAATCCTCACAACTAAAAAGGATCAGATACTTAAATAAAAACTTCAGGCAAGGTAGGAAAGAAGTCTTTTATCATCCCTGTATATTGCAAAAGTGTTCCATTCTTTCTAAATTCACATTATATTTATTAATGAGCAGCACATAGAAAGAAAGAAAATGAGAGAGACAGAGAAAAAGAGAAGGAAGGAAGGAAAGAAGGAAAGAAGGAGAGAAGGAAGAGAAGATAAGGAAGGAAAGAAGTCAGGACAGAAAGAGAGCTAGAGCTAGAGATAACGATGAGAGAGATAAAAGAGAGAAACTCTAATGTCTTTGATATCCCCTAATTTAAAAGAGAAGGATGTGACCCCCCCACTGTTTACATATAATGGAACAAGCCAAATGTACATTCACTACATGTGGACAGTAAGAAAACTTGCATGGGGAAAACTTTTGGGGGGAAATGAAGGTGATTTCCGAGCTGCTACTGCAGTTGTATATGACACTGACATTTATTTCCCATAATTCTTGCTCACAGGAAACACATCCTTTAAGAAACTGAATAAAATCAAGTTTGACATTCTCATAATCTGCAAGGTATCAACTTCCCTGAGAAGCTCACATTCCCCCAAAACACACACATATATGTAAGGAGCGAGACATTCAGGCGATGAGCTGTGAAAGGTACTTCCACATTGTGTGGGTGGCCAAGGATTTGGTTATTCCTGAACCTGAATCCGAAAAGCGGGGGTGGGGTGTGCGATGACAAATGAGGGTGAGAAGAATGTTTCCATGAAACCAGACACCCTTTTGGAATCTAGGCTGAGAATCAGGATCCCACCCCTGTGCCTACCGTCAGGCGCCAGTAAGCAACCGCTGGCGTCCTCCCCTCTGCTCCTTCCGCAGCAGAAGACATAGGAATCGCGAATAGCCAGGGAGCTTAGGTCCCGCCGAGAGCTCCTGCCAAGCGCTTCTCTCTCGACTAGTTATCAATTGAGAAAAAAAGGATCAGAGACACACAAGGATGGTGATCAAAATCCAGTGTCAGGCACCAGGGTCCCAGAAGGTTCCGGTTCCTCTTCTGCGCCCTTACCCAGCTCTTTTCGCCTGGCAAAGGGTCACCCAGGGAGCCCCCAGCAGCAGATCCTTCCCTTTTGCTGCTCCTGATAGCACCAATCTTCGCCGCCACTGCCACACTGCGCGCCCGCTATCCACTCACCGCACACCCAGAAGGCCTGGCGGAGACAGCGCAGGGGGAGGAGGGTGGATTAAAAGGATAGATTTTTGGAAGGGTAAGGGAGAAAAACTTTGATGTTGTAACCACACACAGGACTGAGAAGAAACCAAAACAAGTTGCAGCTTCGGGAGCGGGGAGGACGCTTTCGCCAGCTCGGGAAAAAAAAAAAAAAGGGAAATCACCCCCTACCAAAATCAGGGGGAGGAAGCTTCCTGCTCCTTGAGCGATCACTGAGCGCACCTCGCAATCTCTGATCTTCGAACCCACTGAAAAAGCACAAGGCATGGGGAGTCCTGTTGGTTCACGCCCGGGGTGCGAATACCAAAAGCACCTCCCTCTGGAAAGGCTGCAGGAAACTCGAGGCAAAGACAGAGGCAAACGCAACGCTGGGAAGAGCCAGGGGTGCTGCAGTCTGCAAAAGCAGAGACGCGTCTCCCTTCGGGCAAACTGACTGCTACAAAGTCTGTTCCCTCCTGCGCAGAGACAGAGACATTTAAAGGCCTGAACGGACGTCAGCACCAGTCGAGCTCGCTGGGTGAGCGCCAGGTCTCCCCGCCCCAAGGATAGCGCGCACAGGGCGATCTACTGCTCGCGAGATAGAGTGGCTTACTTGGGGAGAAAACAGAGCTGGTGGCGCTGCGGAGTGTCAAATCCTGGAGCCCATCGTCAAGACGTTATGCTGGTGGCAGTTCTGTGAGTGCACTTGCCGAATTGAACAGAGCCAGAGCTGCGTGGAGAGAGGTCTGACCACTCTGCGCGCGCACCCAATATTGGGTTACCAAGGAGCTCAACACCTGGTTTTTAGAAAAAAACACTTTTCTCTTTAGCTCTGGTTTGAATCAGTATTCTGATTCGTTTCTCAAAGTTAGTTGAAATCCACCGAGATGTCTTTTACAAGAAAGGGATTAGACTTTCCCGTCTTGAAATTCCAATCAAGATAATACTTAATCTTTCCTTAACCCCCACTGTCTACTTCCTAACTCAGTCACAATGGATGATAGTATTCAAGTGTTTCAAATGACCATTACCCTGCATTCTAAGACGATTTGCATACTTAGACGCCCTTTAGTAACTGCAAATTCTATTTTTTCAACTTCGTTTGCCAGCTGGCTTCAGATCAGGTTCAGTCAATGAAAGCTGGTGTGTAGGAAATTGGCCGGTGCCCAGAGGGTAACAGCTAGGTTGTTCCTCCTCCTTTGCCTCTGCTATGGGTGACATCTGCACCATTACCTGTCCTCTAAGTGGTTCTAGCTTCCATCAGGGAACGCTGCCTCCTTGTCTTTAGTAGCTTGACCTTCCCCCTTTATACTTTCAACCTGTTTCTGATTATAATTTGACTTCTCATATAGAGTAATCAGAGGGAGACAATTTACTGATTTCAACCAATTACTATTCTCTATATTTTATTTATTTATCATACTATAAGACTGAATTTTATGTGTATTTAAGCATGATTCAGCCACTCAAAATTTGACCAAAGCAGCGTTGGTATCTTCCAAAAGGAAGGTCAGATCCTGATGTGTGGTAAACTAATTACTATGAGATCTACGACCCACAGGCTTAGGGTTTTACTTTGATGACTGTTATTTTTATAATTCTGAGTATCAGTGTTCAACGTATTTGATGGCTATCCTCATCAAATGATCCTAATTTATTTATTCACTAATTTATGTACTCTTTGAAAATATGTATTGACATCTTCTGTATCCCTGTCCTCATACATATCTCAGTTTTGTTGCAACAGAGGAAAGCATATGGTGAAACAAGGAGTTGGCCCCTTCTTGACAACTTGTGCAGATACAAGTGCTTTGAATGGGGAAGAGCCTGGGAATGCAATTTTCTTAGTGTGGTGAGCTATTCTGCAATATTATAACATTCAATAAAGAGCTGCAACTCAAAATGAATAAGATAAATTGAAGTGTTGTGATTTAAGTGCAAATTAAACTCTCAAAAACATTAAAATACAGGTTTTGCCTGAAATTAACAAAGCAAAGACAGAGTGTAAATCTTATGTGGTAATTAGATTGGTCCATGGTAAAACTGAGGTAGCCGGTAATTTATTTTTCTATGTTGGGGAAGAAATTTAAAAACAAATATAGTAAACAGCAATTAATGTTTTATGATTTATAAATAAAGTTCTATTTTTAAGATTGAAGCCTCTCTTACCATCCTCGAAGAGCCATTTCAAGCCTTGAATCTCTCAGGGCTTCAGTTTGAATTATTATAACTTTCCAGTTTGAGAACATTTTTCATTTATTCAACACTTAAATTGTATGAGATTATATTTTCAGAAACAATTATTTTTATTTTTTATATGAAATAAAAGTGGACAAAATATTAACTGATAATTTTAAAACTATTATTACAACAAATACAAGGCATATTATAATTGTCAATAAAAAGAGAAATGCCTGTAAAATTATAATAAATCATTCAAATATCTTAAAAGCAAAATGCATAAAAGGTAGAATGTATATATTTTCAATTGAATGACCGTTTTTTAATTAAAAGAAATAAGAGGATTCTTAAAACATTCAATTAGAAACTAGGGATTTTCAGCTTTTCCCCTGATTCTATTAGAAATGTAAAACAAAATAAATTTAAATTCAAAAACATGACAGACCCTTCATAATGTATTCTCTGCCTACTCATTCCATGTCACTTCTAATTTCTCCCTCCATACAAAATACGTTGAAATCATACTAAATCTTTGCCTTCTGTGCTTTTATTGTAACACACTCCGTCATCTTTGCAGTTGCAATTTTCTGTTCATATAATTTGCCTTCTTTCTTCCATTTTATGGCTTAGCATCTTTCTATCTTTCTTGGATCATCTAAGGTTTAGCTTTCTTGTGGAAATCTACATTGGCTGCACTTCCCAGATATTCCCATTGGGCGTTGATTTCCTCTTATAGCACTTCCTCCACTGCGATGTGTTGCCACACTTACTAACATAGCTAACCTGTTACACAGTAAGAACTGTTAGGGGAGAGTTAGGATAAAAAGACTAAAGTGGGTAGAGTTAGGGTTTGGGTTACAATGCTAGCTGTATCTCGATTTGCTAGCATAGCATACATACTAGTCAACAAGTATATATGTATTGTGTATATCTATAAATAAATCAATAACAACTTTTAAAACATGGACCTTTGGTTTGTATCTTATAAAAAGCTTCCCTAAAATGTATGAAAGGTCTCACTGACTTTATGAAATATACATTGCTCTGATTTCTTATTTATTTTCATTTATTTATTTATTTATTTTGAGACAGAGTCCCTCTGCCGCCCAGGCTGAAGTGCAGTGTCACAATCTTGGCTCACTGCAAACTCCGTCTCCTGTGTTCAAGCAATTCTCCTGCCTCAGCCTCCCGAGTAGCTGGGATTACAGGCGCATGCCACCACACCAGCTAATTTTTATATTTTTAGTAGAGATGGGGTTTCACCATGTTGGCCAGGCTGGTCTCAAACTCCTGGCCTCGTAATCCGCCTGCCTTGGCCTCTCAAAGTGCTGGGATTGCAGGCATGAGTCACCATGCCTGGCCCCTTGCTCTGATCTTAGTCTTCTTAGGCTCTGGTCCTTAATATTTGAGAATGTCTGACAGGACCCATGAATTTTATTTTTTTAAAATTGTAAATGCCCAAAATTTGCATGCAGTTTGTATGGAATTTTGCAAAACGTATGGAAATCCTGAAGTCTGGCTTGTTTTTTTTTTTTGGCAGGGTCTCATTCTGTCACCCAGATTGGGATGTGGTGGTGTTATTGTAGCTTACTGTAACCTTAAACTGCTGTGCTCAAGCAATCCTCCAGGCTCAGCCTCTGAGTAGCTAAGATTAAAGGCATGTGACACCATGCCCAGCTTATTTTATTTTATTTTTTTCAGAGACAAAATCTTGCATTGTTGCCCAATCTGGTCTGAAACTCCTGTCCTCAAGTGATCCTCCTGTCTAGGCCTATTAATCCCAAAGGGCTGGGATCCCAAACGTGAGCGGCTGTGCTCAACCTTGAGGTTCTGGCTGTAATCTGGCTGTTACTTATGGAAAGAACAGAAGTTCTTGGTATTACCAGTCATTCTTCTTGACAGAG
The DNA here is from genome assembly GCF_028885625.2 of Pongo pygmaeus. NCBI lineage: Eukaryota > Metazoa > Chordata > Mammalia > Primates > Hominidae > Pongo > Pongo pygmaeus. The sequence continues at coordinate 32,007,231 of NC_072392.2, read as the reverse complement.
TCACCCCACAAGCCTGAGAAGAATATAGTGAAGAACCCAAAATGAGGTCATTATGGCAGAAGAGAATTGATAGTGCACATTAAAAGACATTACACACTTTGGGTGATTCAACTAAATCATAGTCTGAAATGCAGTTACTAAGTGGTAATGTTCAAAACATCATCTATTAGTCAAAGTTACAAGAAAAGTCCTGGTTATGTTGGTAAAAATTGATATCTGTGATTGTCCATCTTCAAATGATTTGTTAAATATTTATTAAGATAAAAAAATTACATTTCAAAAGTATTTATATTATTTGTCAATTCCTCCATAACAAATTATCCCAAAATAAGGTATAATAATAAAATTAAAAAAAAGATGAGAAACATATCCTTCGCTACAAAAAAAACAAAAAACCTTTATTATCTCAAAGTTTCTGTGGTGCAGGAATCTGGGCGTGGCTTAACTGGGTCTTCTATTCAGAGACTCTCACAAGTTATAATCAATCTCACTCACATGCTTGATGGTGTATTCAGTACTTTGACAGCTGTTGTCCAGAATTCCATATAATGTGAGCTTCTTCAGTATGGGAAGGTTTCTTCATCAAAATGTGTGAAGCCAAAAAAAAAGAGCCATTGAAAAGAGTCCAAGACAGAAGTCACATCTTTTGTCAACTAATCACAGAATCAACCTCTCATCATGTTTGCTGTATTCTATGCAACAGCAGCAAGCCTATAGATCCAGCTGACACCCATGGGGAGGGTATTAGACAAGGGTTGGAATCCCAGGAGATGGAGACCATTAGAAACTATGTTAATCGCTGATTACAGTAGTTTGCCAAAGAATCCTGAGATAATAATTCTGGGCTCAAAGTTCTTATGACGCACTGAGGCAGGACAATAAAGGAACAGAAAATAATACTATATTAATTTTAATGATTTACTAATACCAATATACTGGTATAACGTACCAAAATAGTATACTACATTTTTGGTAATTTGTCCAGGAGTAATAGAAACAAATCCAAATATTAAATATCAAAGCACATTATAATTCTATGATAATTAACTCTGTAATTTAAAAAGTCTAACATACGAATATACTGAAAAAGAAAGTTTTAAAAATATACTTTATTTCCTAATGTATCAAAATGGAGACTTCACATATGAAATTAGTAAAATATTTTTGACCTAATAATTTCATTTTTAGCTTTTCTCTAAGAAGTCATATTGTTTGCAAAAATGTTATGTACCTAAGGAGTTTATAACACGCAGTTGTAGTCAGGAAAAATTTTAAATTAAAAATGTGCAATAAATATATGTAAAAACAGAATAATATAGGCATCTAAATAGCCCTACATAAAAAGGCAAACATAAAATTACAAATTAGCATTAACCAAAAATATGCTGTGAAGTACATCCCTTGATTACATTTACTTCTTTTGGAAAAAATAAAAATAATTGTATTTGCTAGTAAGAGAAGGTAGAACATTATTTGCCTATTTGTTTTCAGAAGTAAAACAAGACATTTATGTTTTCAGAACATAATGCAATATAAATACAATATTTTCTAAGTAATAAGTAAACAATTACAAATACAATATTTTCTAAGTAAAACAAATACAATATTTTCTAAGTAATAAGGTTGAGACAAGAAAAAAACAGCAATGAGTCAAAATGTCTATTTACATGCTTTTACAGGAAAACAAGACTTAGCTACTTTCTTCCAAAAAAAAAATTAAGTAGAAATGTTATTGTTTTACTAAAAGTAAATACATTTTACATACTTCTCTCATAATTTTAATCTGGAGTTCAGTTATGGTGATCATATTAGTCAGTGTTTTCCAGAGAAACAGAACCAATAGGAGAGAGAAAGAGACAGGGAGATGAAATCAGGCATTGTTTAGCATGACTATGGGGGAAAAGACATCCCAAGATCTGCAGTCAGCAATCTGGAGACTCAGGAGAGATGGTGGCATAGCTCCAGTGTGAAATCTGGCAGGCAGGTTTGACACTCAATGAAAGCCAAAGTTTCAGTTTGAGTCTAAAGGTGGGAAGGGACCGATGTCCCATCTCAATGCATTCAGGTAGGAGGAAGCTCCTTTTTACTCCTAGGAAAGTCACCCTTTTTATTCTATTCAAGACTTCCACTGATTGGATGGGACCCACCCACATCATTGGGGAAGTCTACTTTACTCAGTCTATGAATTCAATACAGAAAAAGATATACATAAGATGTCATTTAAATTTTTTAAAAATCATTTCTAATCAAAATGTAGCATTTTAATTGTGTTTTTAGAGTTTTGTAAGTGTCCTTAATTTTTCAGCTTATTCTTAAAAAATCAATTTCACTTTATTCAAAATTCCCTTTTGGAAAACATTAAACAGTGGCCCATATAATCTTAGACTTTACATGCTTTTTGATAAATATAACATTAAAAGTAGCATGTGTAGTAATTTAAATTACATATATAAGATGTACATATATTATTCTCCAGAGGAAATAAAACTGTTAAGAACTCTGATTTAGTTAAGGTTCTCCAGAGAAACAGAACTGATAGAAGATGTGTGTGTGTGCGTGTATACATATATACATATATATATGTATATATGAGAGAGAGAGAGAGAGAGACAGAGAGCGAGAGAAGAGGTGAAGAGAAGACATTTATTAGGAGAATTGGCTTATCTGATTTCAGAGGCTAAGAAGTCTCATAATAGGCCATGTGCAAGCTGGAGAACCAAGAGAGTTGTTAGCATGGCTCAGTCCAAATCCAGAGGCCTTTCCAGACTTTACCACTAATCAATGCACTATATTTAGAAAGATATCATAGTAAGTCTCTATTTCAATTTAAGATTCTCTATTTTCAGTGACAATGAATGACAAAGGGTCAAATTTTATAATTATTGTGAAAAGAGATTATAGAGAAAGGGCCTGGATAATACAAAAATAGAAGAAAGAACCATCCATCTGGGGCAGAGAATCAGCAGTGATATTACTTGAAATATGGAAATTAATAATATGTATGGTTGAGTTTAAGGTCTAAAACATAAAAGTTAAATCTAAATCTAAAATACATTATTTAACTCTCTAGAATATATCTACTCAATTATATGAAACAAGCAGGCTGATTGTCAATACTTTATCAATAATAAAGGTTTTTCCAAATAGTATTGAAAAAATATCAAAGTGTCTTAAAAAAAAGCCTTAGACCATGAACCGTAGAGAAAAAGGCAAGGTTTGCCATGAAAAGTGAATAACCTTTTTACTTCCAGTTGTGATGCGATCATACAAACCATGAGCACTTTCATTTCAGTGAGTTATGCCAGTTCTTGCTTTACCTTGTCAAGATTACATGTATGATTATATAAGCCAAACATGCTTCCAAGCTGTAACTCACACCAAAATAATAAAGACTGTGAATGAACTGACTATATTTTATGCAAAACAAAATCTTACACTTATTTTAGATTTGAAAATATTTGGGCAATAGGTTAATTAGATCTCTTTTGAGTGTTTTGTTTGGGATGTGTGTGCATATGAATATGAGTGTATGTCTTTGTATGTGTCATCAGCTCAACCTACCTTGAAGAAAAAATATGATAAAATAAATAAATAAAATATATATTATCAGAAGTCAGTGGAGATAAAAAGTACAAAATTTGATGAAGATCTGTCTTGTTTATCATTACACAAGAAAGGAAAAAATTGGAATATAAGACAAAAATTATTTTTTTCATACTAGATACTTTTGAACACTGCCCAACAATTTTTCATCCATTAAAATAAATATGAGAATCAAATATTTCAAAGCAATGCTATAAAATACTTGTATGTAGAAGTTTGTTGATACCCTCCTCAGCATCCTGTTCATGTCTTATTTTATATCAGCACAATTCACAATTGCAAAAACATGTAACGAGCCCAAATGCCCATCAATAAGTAGATTAAGAAATTGTGATTTAAATAAATAAATAAATATATGAGAATACTATTCAGCCATAAAACGAAAAAAATAATGGGATTCACAGCAACCTGGATGGACTCAGAGACTATTATTCTAAGGGAAGTAACGTCAGAATGGAAAACCAAACATCATATGCCCTCGCTCGTATTTGGGAACTAAGCTATGAGGATGCAAAGGCATTAGACTACTACAATGGACTTTGGGGACTTGGGAGAAAGGGTGTAGGGCATGAGGAATAAAAGAATACAAATTGGATAGTGTATACTGCACAGGTGTTCGGTGCATCAAAATCTCACTAATCACCTCTGAAGAACTTATTCTTATAATCAAACACCACCTGTTCCCTAAAAACCTATGGAAATAAAATAAAATGAAGAAATTTTCTGTATGCATACCACATATTTTTTAACTTTTTTCACAGGTTCATTGAGACATAATTTATATATAATTTAATTCACTCATATAAGGTATAAAATTCAATTTTTCAGTGCATTAAGTGGGTGAATATGCAATCACCACAGTATAATTCTAGAACATTTTTATGCTCCTTAAAAGAAAGCTTGCACCCATTAGCAATCTTTCCTCATTTTCCCCACTCTTTCTTTAAACCCCTCCCAGCCCTAGGCAACCATCCATCTTCTTCCTAAGGATTTGCCTATTCTGGAAGGATTTGCCTACCCTGGACATTTCATGTAAGCGGAATCATAATAATATATAGTTATGTGTGACTCGCTACTTTCACTTATTATGTTTTCAATGTTCATCCTTTTTGGAGCATGTATTAATACCTTTTTCTTTTTCATTGCCAAGTAATATTATATTTTATGGACAGGCCACATTTTATTAATCTACTCCTCAATTGATGAACATTTCTGTTGTTTCCTACTTTTTGTTGCTATAAATACTTGTATGCTACTTTTTGTGTAGACGTTTGTTTTAATATTTTTGTGTATACATAGGAGTGAATTACTGAGTCACGTGGTAATTCTATACTTAACCTTTTGAAGAACTGTTTCATTTTTCTGCATGTTGCTTGCCAATTATCCCAGCACCATATATTGAAGAGTGTCCTTTCCCCACTTTATGTTTTGTTTGCTTTATCAAATATCAGATCTGTAGATTGTTTTGGGTAGCATTAAGATTTTGACAATATTATTTTTTGAATTCATAAATATAGGATATTTTTCTATTTATTTATGTCACTTCCAACTTCTTTCATCAATGTGCTATAATTTTCAGTATACACATCTTTCACACCCTTCATTAAAATTACTCCTTAGTATTTTATTTACTTATATGTTTGTTTTGATGCTACTATGAATGTAATTACCTTATTAATTTATTTTTCAGATAGTTTGTCATGGGTGTTTAGAAACAAGAATACTATTTGTATGTTAATTTTGTAACTCTCAACTTTATTGAATGTGTTTATCAGCGTTAACGGGTTTTTTTGGTGGAGTCTAAGATTTTCTTTACTTTAGGATTACATTTTCACAAAACAGAGACAATCTCACCCCTTCCTTTCCTATTTGGATGCCTTTCATTTCTTTGCCTTGTATAATTACTCTGGCTAGTAGATTACATACAATGTTTTCAGCATTTGTAATGTGACATCAAATCCATCTGTTGTAATACATTGATTTTCACTTTTCAACTTGAAAACCTGGACATTTATCACTACTCTCCCTTTCTCTTGGTCTAGTCCTTATTAAAAAAAAAAACCTACCAATCTATACTAGAATAATTATTTTTCTATAAAACAATTTCAAAGACATTTTAAAAATTTAACAATTTTCAAACTTTCTATGTCAATGATTTTAAACTGTGGTCTCTCAAAACAAATCCAATACCTTTAGTAGAAGAAATTATATTAATTCTTACACTATCGTTGGGTCTATCCAACAGTTGATATTAATAGATATGCTTATTTATTACCTTGTTCTAACAGTTGTAGTGGAAGTCTTGAAAATCAAGTAAAAATTTGTAAAGATTATAATTGCACAAACTCCCTTTCATGAGTCACACAGTTAATCCAAAATATTATTTCTAACTTATCATAAAGCCAACAAGTAAATATGACATAGTGTTTAAAAATAATCCTAATAAGTATATTCTAAAAGTGAAACATTAATTGATACTATTTATTGAATATCTCATTTATTTACATAGAAACAAAGGAATCAAAAGCATATTATGTAACATGCAAATGACTAAAAATACTTGAGATAGCATTGCTACATAAATGCTATGTAAATGCTGACAAAAGTAAAAATGCCATTCGCTACATTTGCTGAATATATTGTGACACATTGTAAGTATTCTAAAGATATATCACTAATGCTTGGGTCAAGTGGGCAAAAATGATTCTAAGTATTTAATTGCCGAAAAATTTAGTACAGAGGATAGTATTCATGTGATGGAAAAATTTTAAGTGGAACTCAGAGATTAGAAGCAGCAGGAAGTTTTAATAAGGTACCAGGTGCAGTGTATAGGATACAAGACAGAAGTGTAGGTAAAGTCTCACTCTTTCCAGCATAGCTAGGAGACATGGCTAACTCCACCTGTCCCCAGGCCTCATCTAGAAGTTGAACAGCTCCAAACCAGGTAAACAGAACAATTTTCCAAAGTCAATCAATTTATGACATTAAAGCACTTCTAAAATTTAAACTCTGACTTAAATTAGACAAAATGGATAAATTTTGATGATTTTTCTTTACCAATGATTTTAACACTGTCTTTATTTCCCAAAGATTACTGAAGGCATGTGAAATCATTGGAGATTCTATTTTTCTGACAAAATATTTAAGAGCCTTCCTTTTCTTCTAAGCCAAGTAATTAGGGCTCCTTTGTATATACATCACATAAACAACACTTCTAGACAGGAAAAGATCTAGCAGTTGTAAGTTTTTCTTTCTCATTTTATGAACCCTAACACAACTTCCACAGACCATCTATGACATGAACTTTCTGACTTTTCCTGTATTTCCCTCTTTCATAATTAGTCATTCTACATTAGGACAAGAATTTGCCATACAAGATCCTCTCTCATATAACATTTCTTTCCTTCATAACTTTTCTTACCATAAATACATCTTCATATCCACAACTTTCTTTAGATCTCTCTCCCTGACTGATTTCTGATGCCCACCCAAACCTAAAAGGTCAGATAACACAAAGCAAAACAGAGGAGAGCTTTAGATTTTGAGAGAGATCTGTCTGCCTGAAGTTCTTGGGATTCCATGAGGACAACAGAGGTTTCTCCTAAAATGGGTTTTGTAGCACCTTCTGTTTTTCTTTAAAGAGTCCCAGTCTGTCAGAAATTACCTTAGTTCCTCTCATGTGGGCACTGAGAGGCAACAAGACAGACTAGGGAACCGCTGGCAACAAGACAGACAACTGAGCAGAAAAAGAAAAACTTACTACAGTCCCCATTGTAAAGATGGATAAACTGAGGCACCATGGAGTTTAAAAATTCATGTTTACATAGAGTTGGGCTCCACAGCTCACTCTCTTAACCATCCTGTAATTTTGCCTAATCTATGCCCAGTCACTGATGCACCTGTATGGTACCTCATGGCCCCCTTAGAGCTTAGAACCTGGGTTTCATTCCTGCTCTACAGCTATATAATTTAACAATTTTCCTCTGAATTTGTTGGATTCTAACCCTATATTTCTAAAATTTTATTAATATTACTGAATCTTAAAGGGAGCTTTAAGATGTCTTTAGTCTTTAGAAATATTAAACCTATAAACAAAGGACTATATGAAGTTAAACTGTATTCAAATTTCTACATGTTTTAAGACATTGAGGCAACATATTAAGAAACACACCTAAGAAACTGCAACCAGTCTACTCTGGACAAAAATTTAGATACAATCTCTTCAAAATAAGCTGCCTAGTGGTATTTATACACATTCTTCCATGTATCAACAGTATCTTACATGCTCATAGCCTTAAAAATAACTAAAAAGTGTCAGAATTATAGGCCTTACACATTTCTGTTGGCTTGAAAAAATGATACAAAATGCATAAACTTCTAGAGTGATCAGTTTAAAAAAGGAGTTCATACCAAAGGTAGTAATACTAGGAATCAAAGAGGGCTAAACACTGCAGGTTCTTAAAGGCGAAAGTTAATAAAACCTTGTTTTTGGTTGTGAATCTTTGCCTTACAACATTATACACATAATTCTCCCCCCTTCTTTTTCCTCTTGCAAAGATGTGGTGATGAACCAGGTTTGCTCATGCAGATGACAATACTCTTGAAAATCATGGCAGAGAAAAAAAATGAAGGGATTATGGTTCACTTAATCATCTCATAAATTAGAACTTATTACCCCTGTGACTCTTGCATAGCTCCAGAAAAAAATATGTGAGAGACAAGAAATGGCTGTTTCCTACCAATATTTTATGTGATGCTTCATTTTTGATTCCTTGAATAACACAACACATTAGCCTATTTATGCCAGAGGTTGCAATTTTTTGAATTTTGGCATAAGTGAAAAATCAGACCTTGTCGATGACATTTAGCAGTAGGATATAAGTAATTCCCACATGCTTAGCATGGAACACTAGGCAAAAGTAGATTAACACAATTATGAAAGCATAGCTATTCAAGTAACTAATTATACAACTTTTTTTTTCCTCATCTCTAAAACATAGTAAGGGATCAGTTATTTAAAAAATACAGTGACAAGTATTTTATTTTTAACTCAGTTTTGGTTTGTTAAGGCCATTGTTTGGCATAAAAAAAATAAAAACAGGAGGAGAAACAAGAACACAAACATGAAATAGAAGCAGTAGTAAAAGCAAATGAAGAGGAACAATGAAATGAGAAGAAAATATACAATGGAAGAAAGGAAAAAGAACAGGTGTGGGAATTAAAAGGCCTATTATGATACCTTTTATCCCCTCCTTGATTCATAAAATTTGAGTAACTCCAAGAGTATCACAACAGAAAACAAGCAAAAGGATACACAAATAGTCACCCCCTAAATTTTGTTAAGAATGAGATAATGCTGCCATTCACACCTAGCTGAGGCACCAGCAGGAGGAGGGCACCCTCCAGAGATTGCAGGAGAAGGGGGAGGACTCTTTGCCCTAGAAGTACCACCACCATTGCCACTGAGGCCTTCGTTACAGCACCCACAGTTTCCTCCCCACCCCAGAATGAGATGGGCCCTGCCGTGCTCCTACTCCCCCTTCCCGGCCCCCAGACTTCCTACTGCTACCACCACTGGTGCCGATGCTAATACAACCACTGTCACCCTCAATGTACCAGCCCACCCCACCAGGCTCCTACCACCTGGTCCCCGTGGGTGTCCTCCTACCGCTCCAGTGGAGCTGCAGTCTCCATCTCCACCACCAACTGCATGAGAAAAGCTGCAGAGCCACGTCATCTGCTCGACCATACCACTGGCGACTCCTCCTTCTCCTTCTGCAGCCTGGCTTGGAGCAGCCAGGCAGGCAAAGCCAGAAAAGCCCAAAACGGGACTCAGGCAGTGGAACAGTTAGAGCCTCACCTTGTCATGCTGGTGCCTGGGTGGCAGGGATCAGTTTCATTGAAGGCACTCACACCCACCTTCCAAAGTCCAGCCTCTCCTTCTGGCTACAGCTGGCCAGGAACTGGGGTCTGGGGTTGGAGTGAGTGCCTTCACTGAAACCGGCCCCTGACCAAGTCCAGCTGGCCAGGAATTGCTGGGCCCACCAAGGCTGCCCTCCTCAGGGAGCCCGAGTAGGAGAGACTCAGACCCCACCAGCCCTCCCCACCCAAGGGCTGATTCCCATTCCTGACACCTCCACCCCCACCAAAAGTGCCCTGTACCCCACTTCCCCCATGGTGCCTACTACTCCCTGCCCGGTAGTCCCATGTGGTCTTCCCAACACAGAGCATGAGGGCGGGCCGGGAAACCACAGTGGGTGTGGGGGCCCTGCCGTGCAATCTAGCTCGAGTGGGAGAAAATTGCCTTCTAGAGTCTGCAGTCTGGGAAGAGAACAATCCCTTACTTGGAAACAACCAGAAGGAGGCCACTGCTGTCACTGCCGCTGCCACCTCCTCAGCTCGCCAATGCCGCTGGCAGTGTAGCCCCCATAGCACCCCTAATCTGCCCTCTGTCACTAATAGTGTAGCCCCCAGATAGCACATCCAACACACCCTAGTTTCAGGCAATGTAAACCCCATATGCCCCCCAAAGCACTCCCCCCACACCTCAGGGAGCATACCACCCAGTAGTGCTCACAATCTGACCCAGCCACCCGGCAGTTCAGCTCCTGATGGCGCACCCCCCAGTCACTGGCAGTGCAGCACCCAACAGCGCCCCTAAACCACTGCCCACTGCCAGCATTGTAGCTCCGGATAACTCCACCCAACCCACCACCTGTCGTGGGCAGTGCAGCAGAAGATAGTGCACCTAATCCTTCCCCAGCCACCTGCAATACACATTAGTGTACACAATCTGCCTCCCCCCATCATCTCTGCCACCAGGGGGAGTATAGCCCCAGATAGCCAGCCAACCTGCCCCACCACGAGCAATGCAACACCGGAGAGTGCCCCCAACCAGACCACTGCCAGAGGCAGGGTAACCTCTAGCAGTGAGCCCCAATAGGACACCCAACCCTTGTCCCCAGAGGTGTACAGGGCAGCCCCGGAAAACTCACCTACCCCATCACATTTCTACCACTGTGGCCAAGCGGCAGTCTCCGATGTCACCACCAACCACAGCGAGGCAAGCCATGGTGGCACAGGCTCCAGCCTCCAGCATGTGGTGGTGCCTCTTCCTTCTAGTCCTCCAGCCCGGCAGGAGAAGCTCCTGCTGCCGGCCGCCCTCCTACTGCTCTGTTGCCACCACCAACCACAGCGAAGTAGTGTCCCAGGCTCCATCCATCCTCCAGCCGCCGAAAGGTTGCGGCCTCTTCCAATTTTGCAAGTTGGGCACAGAGTAGCTCCTCCACTTGACACAGAAGACCCTGAAATGACGTGACGGGACCTCAGCATGCTTTATATACCGAGGTTAATGCAAATGTGGTTCCTGGACTACATGTTCTGATTGGACGAGAGAAAAGCCTCTAGGCCTACTCTGATTGGACTTTATTTTCATGCTGTGATTGGTTGTGTTAAGACTTGCTCTCATCCAATCAGAACATGATCATAAAGTCCAATCCAGAGTAAGCCTGGAGGTTTTTTCTCATCCACTCAAAACATGCAGCCCAGGAACCTCCATGGGCATAACTGCAGTATATAAATGATGCTGAAGAGGGATGAGGTTTTTTCAGGTTCTTCTATCTTCCTGTGGAGTTGTTCGCTGCATAGTGTAGCGGACTAGGAATCAGGAGTCACTGGCCCCGTATGCTGGAGGCTGGAACCGCGGGAGCGCCGCTCGCCTGGCTGCGGTTGTTGGCAGCGACGGAGATAGCAGCGAGGCTGGAGCGGTAGGAGAAGGAAAACAGTTTTGGGATAGATGGAGGGGAATAAAGAGGGTAGATAGTGCCAAAGGGAAAAAAGGATAGCTTAGTCGGGGAAGGAGTTGCAAAAAGTTGGTGGGGAAAAGTGTTTTTGGGTAGATGGAGGCGGAAAAACAGGGTGGCAAGCAGGACAGAAGGAAGGTTTTGCAGAAAGAGGGTGGGTAAAAAGTTTAAAGGTAGGTAGAGCGGGAAAACAGGGTGGCAAGTAAGAGGAGGAAAGGGGGAGGTGATGGGGGAAAACGGGGGCGAGCAGTAGGGAGAGAAGGTTTTGTGAAAAGAAGGGTGGGGCAAAAATACAGTGGGGGGGACAAGTTTTTGGGTAGAGGAGCAAAAGAGGGTAGCAAGTGGGAGAAGGAAACAGAGGGTAGCCAGCAGGAGGAAGACAAGGTTTTGTGAAAAGACAGTGGCAGAAAAGAGCGTGGAGAAAGAAAAGACAGTGGGTGAAAAGTGTTTCGATAGATGGAGTGGAGAAAGAGGGTGACAAGGAGGAGGAAAGACGGTGGTGAGAGAGAGCAGGGATAGAGTGTTGAGAAAATGATGGAAAAATAGTTTGGGGTAGATGGAGGGCAAAAAGGGTGGCAAGCAGGATGGGGAAAGAAGAGCACGAGTGGTAAAGGGAAGAGACTTTGAAAAGATGGTGGGGAAAGTTCTGGGGGGTAGATGGAGGGGGAAAAGACAGAGGTGAGCAGGAGTGGGGAGAAGGCTTTGTGAAAAGACCCTCCGTCTGGAGGGGAAATATTTTTGGGTACATGGAGAAGGGAAAGAGAATGGCAAGGAGGAACGAGGGGAAAGATGATGAAGCAAACAGTTTTTGGGTGGATGAAGGGGGAAAAGAGGGTAGTGAGCAGCAGGAGTGGGGAGAAGGTTTTGGGAAAAGATGGGGGAAAATGCTTTTGCTTGGATGAAGGAGCAAAAGAGGGTGATGAGAGTGGGAGGGTGAAAAGAGGGTGGCTAGGGATAAGGGGAAAAGACGGTGGGAAGAAACTGGGGAAAGGGTTTGGGTAGATGGATGGGGAAAAGGGTGTTGAGCAGGAGAGTAGAGAAGGCTTTGTGAAATGAGGGTGGGCAAAAAATGGTGAAGTTTGGGGGCAGATGGCAGAAGAAAAAGTTTGGCGAGAGGGAGAGAGGGCCAAAGGTGGTCAGGAAAAGAAGGTAGGGAAATAATTTTGAGGGACAAAGGTTTGGGGTAGATTTTTTTAGTAAGATCTTTTGTATTTTTGCTTTTGATGAGTTCCTTATTTTGTGTATGAACCCCTTGCCTGATGCATAGTTTGCAAATACCTGCTTCCATTTTCTGGGTTGTTTCTTCATTTTTTAAAAAATTTATTTTAATTTAATTTTTTTTAGAGAGTCTCACTCTGTCGCCCACGTTCAGTGCAGTGGCGCGATCTCGGCTCACTGCAAGCTCTGTCTCCTGGGTTCACGCCATTTTCCTGCCTGGGCCTCCTGAGTAGCTGGGACTACAGGCGCCTGCCACCATGCCCGGACAATTTTTTTGTATTTTTAGTAGACATGGGGTTTCACCGTGTTATTCAGGATGGTCTCGATCTCCTGATCTGGTGATCCACTGGCCTCGGCCTCCCAAAGTGCTAGGATTACCAGGGTGAGCCACTGTGCATGGCCTGGAAACATAACTTTATTTTTTAGTTTTGTATTGTATATATACGTTAATAGCCCTGAGTTTTAATAAAGTTTCCTTTAAAATATGTATCTTATTTTTTAGAAATATACCCTAAGGCATGTGATTAGTTGGGTGGCATGTTCTTTAGTTTTTACAATTGAAGGATTGTCATTCTTTTATACAAAAAAATAAATAAAGGTGAATTTTTATCATATGCTAGAGGAAAGAAGGCAGATACTAAATAATAAATACTGTATGCTTCCATGTAGATAAAATTTGAAATTATATAAAGACAGAATATTTAATCTTTTCTGGGGTTGAAGTGGGGAGTTTCATTGGCAAAGGTCATGCAATAAATGTGTAGGTGAAGGGAATATTCTATATTTGATTGTGTAGGTGATTATCTAGATTTATGAATTTGTAAAACTGAACTGGACTAAAATGTGTGCCTTATATGCAAATTATAATTCTATAAAATTGATTAAAACTAGTTAGGAGAGAATCAGTCAAGGGGAAAAGAGAGAAAATGCATGTGAAAAAATAATGCCAATGCACTAGAATTATCTTTGATGACATTAAATATAGCCTGGCCTTCTCTTAATTCTTTTTAAAATTAATGTAGATTTCTCAATCCTTTGATACTTTCTACTCAACACATCTTATATTCTCATACATGTTAATGTATGACTACATAGGAGAGGACTCTCTTACAGTTGGACTGGAACAGCTTGATGTTTATATCTAGAGATGCGTTGGAAACATAACACTGACCCGTGAGCAAGATGAAAATGGCATGTGCTAGTTAGTGATTCATTAATATGTTGCTTGAAGTTTAGTGCCAACTGGTCTACATCGTTGAGAATGTTTAGTTTGATGGTTTACACAACTTGGCTTAAGAAGTATATGACCAACAATGTATGAGAGAGCCTGCTATAAAGATTTTTCTGCACTTCCATTAAATTATTACAGTAAGCTCAAATCTTGAAGGTTAATATACAGATAAAATGTGTCTGTGAGACTGAGAAAGGATCTTTTAGGGAGAAAGGCTCTGTTCCCAAAAGACAGACTTTCAATGATTTCCTGCATTTTATTTCTGTTGTACTTTACCTTTACCTTTATTAAACACCAATAAGGTGGTTCTTATAGGGTCATAGGCCTTTTTAGTTTTCCAACCTATTCATACTTGGTGCAAACCTGGTAATTTTTTGCATGATAGTATTGGGATTTTACTCTGAGGCTAGGCTTCACTCTGTAAAAACAGCTTTTTGGAATTGTATCATTTTCAGTCTTTCCATCGTGTTCCACTGTCCCAACCACACGCACACCAGATATGAAGACTACGAGCAACCTCAAAAAGTAACACATCTATAGTAGATGTTTCTACCTCTTGTAAAATCTAAGGAAAAGATACTAAAAATGAAGGCATCAGTAAAACAGTATCATTTTAGGTTGACCTTGAGTATTTCAACATCAGTCTGGCTTCGGAATAATACATTAGCAAGGAGAAACGGGGTACTTTTGTGGTTTTTTACACCTGTTATTTCAATTGAAATTGAAAAAAAAAATTAACTTGAAGTAACTAACCATAAAAAGAAGGTTTTATCAGTATTGAAATAAAATAACAAAATGCATTTGTGGGTCTGACCTCAGAACGGAATTTAAATAGTCAATACTACCTCTAACTCATTCCCCCTTCTCTGAACATCAGCTTTATTCTTATTCCATCTTACTTAATTTGGCACTGACAGATACAGACTCATTCTTACAACATATACCATCAGAAAGTGAAACCTTCACACTCTCCAACTCTTGAAAAATCTGAGATGCACTTTGACTGTTCTCAGATCATGGATCTATTGCTTGGATCAAAAAGTACTGCACAGGGAAGTAGATACTATAGTCTCAGACATTACAGTTTCAAGGTTGGAGTGTGAAAGGGATAGCTCCCTAACAAGGGAGTATCATAGAAATGATATTTTCATGGTCATACTTTTGTGAACTGGGCAGACATCCCTTTACGTAAACTACATCTCTACTTTGAACAGATAAATATCCATGCATATACAAAATTATGCAGTAATATAAGCATGACTTTTCATTAAAATTTTTAACCAAAACAGTCTATTTAGGTGAATAAATACTGATACAGGAGATAGTTCTGCTTGAATGATCTTTACCCTTGGGGAGACATACATAAAAGAATGTCATACTTTATTATGATATGACTATCCAGCATTTATGAGTAAACTTTCATAATACATTTCTCCATTGTTTAAAATAAGCACAAAAACCCTTATAGTTAATTAATATCCCTTTTTAATATACAAAATGAATATAAGAAAATAACACAAATGGTATTATGCCAGCACACAGAAAGTGTTCCAGTTAAAAGTCAATCCTGTATTTTGAGAACTTGACAAAATCATAATTGAAAATAGTGTATTATCTTACATGCAGATGTTGTGTAATCAGGGACATCCAAATCAACTTACATCCAAATATTTCACAAACCATGCCCTCAGGAATATAAAAGCACAAAGGGAGCCAGGACTCCAAATAGCCATTTTTTCATTTTCTGAGGTTAGGTACAATGAAGACTGAATTTTCAACATTATCAGGGCCAAAGAGACGTTGGAGCTTAAAGGATAACATCCAATTTCATAGCAATCTGTTAAACTATAAGCCAGTGTAATGACCCAAATGTTCACCATAATAATTACCATCTTGAGTGATGATGCTGTGAATACAAAGGAACACTGCATCTCCAAAATAAACTACATTTATATGACATCAGACCAATTTGATGGAAAGAAGGCAAACTGTGAATGGTAATTTTGTTTTTTAATTGTTTTCATTGTGTGTACTCATATCTGAAAATATAATACCATGTAATTAGAGAAGTTATCATAACAGAAAATAGACTGGAAGCTTTAGCTTTTTATATCAAATATTTTGCACACAAATATGGCGTTTTACTGATGACCTATGGCTCCAAAATATTGGTAGCTATAATTATGCTTTGTAAAACAGAAGCTATGAATGCCTTACTACAGAAAGACACAAAGAATCATTTCCTTACTCATTCACTGCTAGTAGACCCTGAGGCACAGCATTTCCTGCCCAGATACCTGATTATTAATCCAGTTTTTGTTAGGGGTATACTAACATTAAAGGAGATCGTTGTTTAAACCAGTTAATGTAAAGAAATGCTGTAGGAACCGAAATATTCCTTTTAAATTAACAAAAGTGTTCTTTCCAGGTAGACAAAGTTTCATGAGGACCCAAATGTATACTAGAAAATCATTTGATGAATATGGAATTAATAAAGGAATGTTTTGTTATATGGTTTTAGTACTTTGTTGGTGCCAGGTTAAAGACATGTGGCCCTAGATAGGATAACTCTACAGAAGAGAATTTAATTTGTTTACCTGCTTCACCAGAAATCCAACAATTAAGTCAGTGACTCTATTTTCCAATATTCATTTCCTCCATTTTCTCATCTCTTTTTGATTGATGGTATCATTTCATTATTTTATTTTCATTGACATGGAATTCATTTTGTCTAAAATGACTTTTTGACTGTGTATATATATATATAATTTTAAAATCAATGAAAAATATTGTTTCTCTACATCCAAGATTATCCCTCTATATTCTCTAAAGTTGATACTGTGAAACAGTCCAGATATAAGTCTAGGAATGGCAGTATGAAATACTGTAAAACTGGAAGCAATGTAGTAGGTAATCCATAGGGAAAATGAAACTCAATAAAATTGACTGTATTTAGTTAATGTAATGATGCATTTATTTTATATTTTTCATACAAGTATTTTTTTCATATTTTAAAATTTCAAAATTAAGTATACATGTGACTACAGTTCCTCGAAACTTCTTTAAGGTACTTTATCTGGCAGTCACTAGCAGATGTGGTTGTCTAATTCTTAGGTTTTGTTTTCTGCCTCATAATTTTGTTCACATTTGCTGTGGAGATTTTAGAAATCACCCAGATTGTTTGGTACAGGAAGGAAATCAACCACGGGCTGCCTAATTACTGACAATCTTTGTTTTTCCATGGATACATTTTCACCCTTACATACATTGATGGTTTTGGTTAATCCTTTCCACAAACAACCATACGTCCCATGATAGCTTGCTGTACATTAAATCAAACTTTTTATATTGAAAGTGGATAAAGTAAGCCAAGATGTTCCAGAAGAAAATACATTTAGTTCAACGTTTTTAAAAATAAGTTATAGCTTGAAAGTTTCACAGGCAGTCCTAACAAGAAACGACTTGGGAGAAATAGTCCAAATACATGAAACACATAAAAAAATGAATCTATATCAAGTGTAATAAATTGTTCACACCTCAGGTTTTTTCTGCTTTGAATTTTGTCTTGACATTTGACCACATACGTTTCTGTTGTATTCACTTCTAAAAATAGAACAGGAAAGACGTGGACAACAAAAATAGGATATGAATTGAGAGAAAACATGAATTTTCAGAAGAGGAGAAGCACGAAATAACGATAATTAGCATCGAGATATTAAATCTAAACAAACTAGGACATGGTGGTGTGGATAATGATGAAAGCATGCTTTATACGTAAACTAGCAATTTGGTCGAGCGAGTAATTTTGACATTCAGATTGAATACAAATAGTTTAATAAAATTAGACTGCAAACTGCATAGTGTGCTCACATAATTGTTTTTATTTTTTCAAATGTTGCCCTTGCTCCGAATTCAGGTCTGACAGAGGAACAGATGATACAAATAACAGTTGATCCCCTTACATCATCTAGCTAGACAAAACGATGTATATATACTACTACCAATACAAGTTTTCTTCTTTTCCTTATATCACTAATCTTATTTTTAAATTTTATCTATTTCAATTTATATCTTTTATTTTTCTTTTACTACCTAAAAGATGCTATATGGATAACTTTCAGGGAAGCTTGGATTACTGCTGCATTTGTTCAATATGTGACATTTTCCAGTTCCTCCATAATATTCCAGTTAAGTGTGTATGGCCCATTAACCTCCTCCTCCTTTGTGTTTCAGTGCACAGACTTCTCTCATTAATCATCTGTACAACTAAAAATTCAGTTCTTTTTTAAAACTCACGTCAGACTAAAACTTTAGAGATTTGACAGGCACTGGATATTTTTTATTTTCAAAAGAATAATCAAAATGTCTCATAACTATCAAAATGAGGCTTAGATGGGGGAATATGTTTAAGACAGACTTTGACTAAGGGGGAAAAAAGAGAAATAACAAATCCTTGGGTCCAAGTACTCCAGTGACAAGCTTAAAGTATAAATGCGAATCCTTTTAGTTGAATGAGTCACTATTCTAGTTTAAGCAGATAATGCTGATATCAGACATTTTGGTATTTTATATATAATTGGTAGGATTAATAATCCATTTTGTAGAAAATTGGCTCATTTATCTTTGGGATAGCATGAGATACTAAAATTAACTCTAGAAAACATAATTTTACTTCAATATTTCCAGTACATCTATTGGGGCGTTTCATTTTTTAAGGTACTTTTTTTTATAAGTATCTATAAGCATATGATAACAACATCAGCACGCTAGCAAACACACTGTTAAATTTTGTGTAAAGAGTTATTGGCTTATGGATTCAAACATTTACAAGGTTACTATATACCTCACTAAGAAAGCATAATTCATTTATCACTGACTAGATAGAATAGTATGCCTTTTTTTGAAAGCCCAGAGATTATATTAACTTAGAGAATGAATATAAAATTGCTTTGCATTTTATTGCTATAGGAATAATTTTATTTAAATTGCTTAGTGACTTTTTGCTATTTTGATTTTGTGGTGGTGGTGGTTGCTGTGAAATTCCTTCATTCTAGCCATATTTTCTCCTCCCAATTTTTTCATTCATTTATTGATAATACATTTATTAATTCATTTATTCATTATTTAATTCATTTATTATGTGAGTAAACATTGAGTTGGACCACCTGATGTAAATATAAAAAAACTAAATTTTTCTTGCCATCAAGCATAATTGAGGCAGACATAAAAATATTTGACAAATATTATAATTGTTATAGTTGAAGTCACTGTTAAATAACAAAGTAGCACAGTTTGAGCTTAAACTCCACCTAGAGAGTAGAGGAAGGCTTCATAGAAGCAGGGCATGAACGGGACTTTGAAGGTTGAGGAGGCTCACTTAAGAAGGCTGGGGGGGTTGGCAGTCATATGCAAAGCCTCAGAAAAGTATAACCACATGGAGTAATTGCAGAAATTGACATAATTAATTTAATATTGCTTTGAAATTGCATAGAAGTGGTTACATATAAAACTGGATATGTCAGATGAAGGTCAGGTCCATATGTTCAGCTAAAGAGGTTTAACATTGTTTCTTGAGAAATGGGGAGTCATTTCAAAAAGGAATTATATAAATAGATTTCTGTATTAGTGAAATTATCCAAGGAACAGTGAAGATGACTGAGTTCGTAGTCAAAACTGGAGTCAGAGAGACAACAGAATAATTCAATAATGTACATATGGGAGGAGGAGGGTCAATTTAACACAGGCATAGTGTAAATGATGAGCAAAGAATAAATATAAGAAATCATAATAAATTTCAGAGATTATGAACCTGGAGTCAGTATACATACAGGACAAATAGAAGTGGTGGATGCATGAGAAGAAATAGTTTGACAAAGATCAATTTTCTATGAAAGAAGAGGTGCAGTGCACATTTTGCCTTAAAGTAGCTGAGGGTCCTTCAGCTACTATATTTTAACATTCACTAAAATATACAGCAAAATTCTAGGGTAAAGATAATAGAATTAACAAGATTTTATGCTACAGGTATAGCATTAGCAATTTTCAGTGCACAGTTAGTAGTCAAACTCTATCCACTTCACAGTAACTATATTGTATTTAACTAGAAATGATTTTTTTGAGAAATAGATTTTCAATAAAAGTTATCTTTAGCTAAGAAGTGAAAAGAGTGGGTATCTAGAATCTAAATAAAAAAGTATTACTTCTCTATGGAATAATTTTTCTTTCTGTCAAGCAACAGTTGAGTAATGGGAGTTATATTGTCCCTCAGGGGCCAAAACTGGCTATGTAAAATAATAATAATAATAATAAGATTGTACTCATGTATAAAGTACGGATATAAATACAGTAAATAAATACACAGTATAACTGTAGCATTAAAATTTAATGGAAGGCAATGACTTGGAAAAAGAAAAGTTCATGAATGCTCCTTAGGAAAAGGTAAAAAATGAAGTTGAGAAACATTAATCTGATAGAGGGATGTGTCTTCCTTTTTTTAGTGAAGGTATTTCTGAGTGTCGTATGTAATTTGTGAAATCAGCTCTCATACTAAAAGTGACTTAATGGCCACAAAATCACAAAGACTGGTGATCTCCCTCTCTTAACATTCTTACGTCAAGTTCAGTCTGACATTCTGACATAGTCTGCCTGCTCAGTTGCTGTGGAGTTGAACAACTCTGTCGAGTCCATATCCCTAAGGGATCATAAGCTTTTATTTCTGAGTAAGGCGGAAAGTTATTGCCAAGATAATTAGTGTTAGTTATTGGAGGATCATTAATGGCATCTGCATCAAAAATCACTCCAAGTGGGAGAGCTTCCTTTCTCTTATGGAGTTTTCATTTAATAAGCCATGCTTCCACTTAACATCACCAAAGAAATCGGTTGTATTTTATAAAAATTTTTTTAAGAATGTTTGTACATTCAAAGTGAGCATAGATCTTATATAGAGGATATTTTTAATTGTATATTAAAAGTTTTTTTCTTAGCACATATAGTCTTCTGCATAAAGAAGCCAAGAAGAAACTATAATGATAAGACTTCTTTGGTACTATCACATAAATAATGAGTTGTAAGCAAGCTTACAAAATACATATATACTATATAGAATATATAGGCATGCACTACTTAACTAAGGGGGTACATTCTAAAAATTGTGCCATTCAACATAGTGAAACCCTGTCTCTACTAAAAATACAAAAATTAGCTGGGTGTGGTGGCACACGCCTGTATTCCCAGCTACTGGGGAGGCGGAGGCAGGAGAATCTCTTGAACCCATGAGGCAGAGGATGCAGTGAGCTGAGATCGTGCCACTGCACTCCAGCCTGGCTACAGAGCGAGACTTCATCTCAAAAAATAAATAAGGGCTGGGCGCGGTGGCTCACGCTTGTAATCACAGCACTTTGGGAGGCCGAGGCAGGTGGATGACGAGGTCAGGAGATCAAGACCATCCTGGCTAAAATGGAGAAACCCCGTCTCTATTAAAAATACAAAAAAATTAATCAGGCTTGGTGGCGGGCGCCTGTAGTCCCAGCTACTGGGGAGGCTGAGGCAGGAGAATGGCATGAACCCAGGAGGCAGAGCCTGCAGTGAGCCGAGATCGCGCCACTGCACTCCAGCCTGGGGGACAGAGCAAGACTCCGTCTCAAAAATAAATAATAAATAAATAAAATATACATAAATAAAAATTTAAAAAGTGCCATTAGGTGATTATGTCATTATGCAACCATCATTGGGTATACTTACACAAACCTAACTGGTATCACCTACTACATATCTAGGCTACATGGCATAGTCTATTCCCGTCGACTACAAATCTGTGCAACATGTTACTGAACTGAATACTGTAGGCAATTTTAATGGTGGTATTTGTGTATCTGAACATATTTAAACATAGAAAAAGTACCTAAAAATACACTATTATAATCTTATCAGACCACTGTTGTATATGCAGTCTGTCATTTAGACTGAAGTCATTGTGTGGTGTATGACTGTATTGTTTAAAATAAGCAAGTGGCTTCTCTGCCTAACGTATGCATGATGCGAGGTCATGAGATTTGTAATCTAATTCCTCTCATGCAGAGTCACTTTGGATAGATAAGAGCAGCCTAAACCCTAGCTGAGGTTAAGTGCAAATGGGTTTGCACCTTTAATTTCTAAATTCTAGCAAGCAAAATTGTTTAAAGTATGTGAAATTAACAGTCTGACTTTAAGTTGTACTTTTGCTGAATTATTTTATTAACAAATGAATTTAAGGATTTTTAAAAAGTATCAATTGACTGTGACTCAGTAAAATTCCATCCAAGAAAGTCAATTTCTTTCTTTCAGTCTTTTCTTATGCATTCACTAGAGATCTAGATCTGGGGTAGAAAATGTAAGGTTTTCCTTTCTAACATTTTACTTTCTTATATGAGAAAAGTTTTAACTTAGGGTCCATAAATTGCTGCTGAAAGCAAGGGTCTGTTCAGCTGCAAAAATGGTAGAAAAAATATGAATGTGTATTCTTTTGTTTACTTTTCCCCCTTTAGGAGAGATTTTTCAAAGTAGTTCTTGCAAGCATTAACATTTATCTGGTGCTTTTTCGGTTCTCTCTTTCTTTTGTGTTTGGAGGGAGCTAGTATCATTCTTTATTTGGCAGGGGACAGAAAAGTCACCTCCATCACATATTTTTATGGTTCCCCTTTAGCCAGGCTTATGCTTACTGCAGTGACAGCCAATTTCTCTTGCTTAGCACAGGAAGAGGGAAGCTGAATTGCATTGGCTTGCGCTCTCTCCACATCCACTTCTCTCCTCATTGTGCCTGGCCAATACTAAAATCTGTTTGATGAGGCCAGGAAATCTCACATAACCTAACAAATTATATATAATTTTTAAATAAATTTGGTATTAATCATAAATGTTTCATGCTGCAGGCATTACAATGAATTTCACTAGAATATTGGTAATTTAAGAACTGAAACATCTATTGTGCCAGTTTGTTTTTTTCTTAAGTGTAAATTAATAGAATTATTTACTGACGTTATTGGAAGTGATTACGAGAAAAAAACACAAGAAATAAACCATGAGACAAGAACATTATTCCTTTGCATATTTCAATATGGACTGAAATGCAGTGATACCTTTAAAATTTGATAATAAATAAAACCAGAAAACATTGTCAGCAATCTTCTTTGGGGAAGAAGAAAGCATTTACTTTTGCCATAGAGCATAATACATTTACATCATAATAACACCATACCTGTGTCTTTTATAACCTAGAGAATTGAACTGTTACATGATGTCACTTTTTAATAATGCAGGAAGTTCACCTTGAGAGTAAATAGTAGCTAGAGCTCAGTAAATTAACTGAAGGAAGAGACAAAAACATATGAATAGACAACAGAATGTTTTCCCTTGAGGGAGGAGAGCAATAGAATATTCACAGAAAAGCAATTACTGTGAAACATAGTAAGGTATGCAGAAAAAGTGAAAGGAAAGTTGAGTTTAACAGAAAGATGGCAATAAGAAAAATAGGTTATTAAAATGTTAAACTTAACAATAAATACATATCTACATGTAACATCTGTAGATCATCTGCTTCTTGAGTGCATTTATATGCACAACTTACCACTTTTGCTAGATTGTAAACTACATGAGAACAGAATCTGTAATATATTCATTTTAAAATAACTGACATCTCCTGTTAGAATGCCTGTCCTGGAGTTCAGATCTCAGAAACACATTCTGTAATTAGGGTCTATCCGAACATCCAGATCCAACATGTATAAATTGCCTGAGAATATTTCCTGATCTAGGTCTAGGTTGTCACTTAGACGTTCTCTTGAACTTAAAAATCCAGCTCAGAAAAGACTTCCATATGTCTCTCCCCATGTTTCTCTGTGTTCAAACATCTGAGTCCCAAAGGCTAATGATCATTCAAATAGAAACACAAAATAAGAGACTTAGCAAAAAGTATAATTCCTAAACCATGCTGCAGCAAAGATTCCCTGGTAAATGTGATATTTAAGGAAATAAGTCTGAACTTTTACCTAATCTAAATTTCAATGGCATAACGTTTTTGCCATCACAAAGGCAAGTGCTTTGCTAGTTTGGCTTAATTTTTTAAGGTATTGCCTTAATGTCACAGGACACCAACACTTACCCAAAGGTGGCAATTGGGTCAGGGTTTCTGCAGTAGAGTCCCTTCTGTAGTCACCAGAAATATGTTACAGGAATAGAGATCCAATCCAGACCCCACGAGAGGGTTCTTGGATCTCATACAAGAAAGTATTCAGGGTAAGTTCAAAGTGAAAGCAAGTTTATTAAGAAAGTAATGGAATAAAAGAATGGCTACTCTATAGGCAGAACAGCCCTGAGGCCTGCTGGTTGCCCATTTTTGTGGTTATTTCTTGATGATATGCTAAACAAGGGGTGGACTATTCATGTCTCCCCTTTTTAGACCAGATAGGGTAACTTCCTGATATTGCAATGGCATTTGTAAACTGTCATGGTACTGGTGGGAGTGTAGCAGTGAGTACGACCAGAGGTCACTCTCGTCGCCATTTTGGTTTTGGTGGGTTTTGTCTGGCTTCTTTATTGCAACCTGTATCATCAGCAAGGATTTATGACCCGTATTTTGTGCCAACCTCTTATGTCATCCTGTGACGTAGAATGCCTTAACTGTCTGGGAATGCACCCATTAGGTTTCAGCCTCATTTTACACAGCTCCTATTCAAGATGGAATTGTCCTGGTTCATGTGCCTCTGATATTAATGCTGTGCCTTAAACTATTATTGCAAGAGATCAAGAGGATGTTAATATTCCCTTCAGCATGACTAATCTTTAGACAGGATTCTTCTTCTTCTAGGCCTCTGACCTCTCTTTTCTTAGAACATTTACATTGGAACACTTATCATTCCATATTACCTCTTTGCCCCTTTGAGATGCAAATCTTGTTAAAAGCATCTTGCCAGTTTAGAATTTAGGAATATCTTCCTAAAGGATCTGGGAACCATCTCTTTGAAATGTAAATATTTGAGGAGATAGCACCCCAGTTTCCAATCTCCTTGGGAGGGCAGACTCCTAACATCAATGCGTACCAATCAGCAAACACAGATGGATGACATAATATCAAAGAAAAACATTTTGAAAACTCAGGAATAACTAAATGTGCTCCATACATCCCACAGATCAGTCTCCCTTCTAACATCATGCAGTGAAAACTGCTTACCCTAGTATATAAAAACTCTCCCACTTGTTGTTTCATCTGAGTTGAGTTCAGAGTGAGTTCTGGCCTCTAACATTTACTGCAATGGCTTTGAATGAAGTATTCCTTTCCTATTGAACTTTATCCAGTGCAATTTTTGATTTGACAATAGTTAAAAAAAGTAGTCACATCAAATTGATTTTTCATTTGCCCTGTAGTTGTTATAAAATCTATTACCTGTGGACTTTGTTTTTGCTGTTTTGAGATAGAGTTTCACTCTGTCACCTAGGCTGGAGTGCAGTAGAGTGATCTTGGCTCACTGCAACTTCTACCTCCTGGGTTCAAGCCATGCTCCTACCTTAGTGTCTTGGACTACAGGTGTGTGCCACCATGCCTGCTAATTTTTGTATTATTGGTAGAGATGGGGTCTCTCCATGTTGCCCAGACTGGTCTCAAACTCCTCAACTCCAGCAGTCCACCAGTATTGGCTTCCCAAAGTGCTGGAACTATAGGCATGAGTCACTGACACGGTCTATTAACTTGTTTTGTGATTGAGGGTCTCTGTGTTACAGGATTCTCTCCTTAGTTCAGTTAAAGATGGGATCCCTGTCACATGGCCATAAAAAATTAGTCTCGCAGACAATTTGAAGGGTGAAGAAAGTGGGATTTATTAGGGAAAAAGGGACCCTCCACAAACCCAGAGTCCCTGCTGTTCACTTCCTGTCTTGCAGATTGAATACCAGGTTCTGCCCAGGAAAAGGAGGAGCCTGGCTCCTCCCTGCTGCAAATGGCTCAGGCTTCCTGAGGCTCCACCACAGTGCACACCAATCCCAGTGTGCGGGCTGGTTGGGGGTTTGCTGATAAACCCTTTATACCGGCTGTTTCATGGGAAATGTCTTTCATAGGATGATCACAATAAATGTCATTTTTTATTGTTTTTTCAATGGATAAACTTCATGTTGTTGAGTTATTGATGATATATTGAAATGGACTTTTCATCATCAGTGAGGAAAAAGTGGCTTCCCTTTACCTTCCTAGATTATTTCATTAGACTACAAATTAAATGATCATAAAACAGATTACTGACAAAAAAAACTATAGTTAACTATGTACATGCACAGCAGTCCAACAGAAATATGAGATTCAATGAAAAGCCAGATGATTGATGCTTATATAGCATTCTGAGCTATAGAAAAATATTTGAGGCTTGGAGTTTGTGAAGGATGGTGAAGACAAGTTATAAGGGTGAGGGGGTGGAGATGTATGGTAAATAAATGTTGTCTTGTTCTGCAGATCAAAAATATCTCAGGTAATAAAATTGTCTCAGAGGAGATATCTTTCTGTATTGGACATCTGTATTAAGTACTTTTACTAAAGCAGTGATGAGGCAAGGAGAAAAGTTCCCCTTCACCCTTGGAAGGCTCACTGAAAATTCAACTCACAAAAGAAAGATTAATAAGAGAAAAGCCATCTCATTTATTAAGGTGCACATGGAGAGATCCGGAGTGATTACCCAAACCGCTAGTGGGGTATAGAAGCTTATATACCACCTTGAGGTTACAGATAGAATGGGGACTCAGAGCCCAGGTGAAAATAGGTTATGGTGCTAAATCAGGTTATAGTAGGTTATAGCAGGCAGGTTATGGATAGAAGAGAAGTGGAGGCTTGGCTAACAAAGGTGACCTTGTAATGTAAATGAAACCTTGCATGTAGCTGCCCTCAGATAGAATAGATGGCATATATTTCTTTCAGGCCTTTAAAGCTGTCAGACTCTCAGTTACTCTTTGCTAGATCCAGGAAAGGGAAGTCCTGGCTGCATCAATGCAGATTGTCCACAGAAGCAAATCTCTGCCACAAAAGACAGCTTTGTAAGGCTACATCTGTTTGCTGGCGCTCTGAACAGCCATCTCCATGTATGCCAAATAACCATATTTTGGGGTATGATACTGTTTGGGTGTGTGTCCCAACGCAAATCTCATCTTGAATTGTAATCCCTGCGTGTTGAGGGAGGGACCTGCCTGGAGGTGATCGAGTCATGGTGAGGTTTCCCCCATGCAGTTCTTGTGATAGTGAGGGAGTTCTCATGAGATCTGATAGTTTAAAGGTATGTGGCAGTTTCCCCCTTGCTGTCTGTTTTTCTTCCCCCTTGTGAAGAAGAAGGTGCTTGCTTTCTCCTTCACCTTCCACCATGATTGTAAATTTCCTGAGGCCTCCCCAGGCATGCGGAACTGTGAGACAATTACAACTCTTTTCTTTATAAATAACCCAATCTCAGGCAGTTCTTTATAGCACTGTAAAAACAAACTAGTACAGCATAAAATATTTTTATTTTCTTCAGTAGATTTTCTTTATAGATTACAAAAGGACAGTTTTCAGAGCTACTCCTTTGTCTGCAGTTTCTCAGGATAACCAGCTGAAAATATACCAAATGAATCTACTTCGCAGTGGTACATTCTGCCCTCCAACAGTCATATGAGAGTTAGGCTCGGATGTATCCTGAGCCCTAAGAGTGCCAAATCACTGGTATAAACCAAAAGTAAAATTCTAAATCCCATCAGCCATCTGCATAGACCACCTCCTCTCAGTCAAGAGCATTCCAAAGTTAACCTGAAAAGCTAGTTGAGGCCATGATGGGAACGGGAAACCAGCCATGTCTCATTATACCCTCCTCTGTTTTGGAATTGCTGATAGAACAGACTCTGAGTCTGATAGGAAACATTTACAATCTATTCTCTGAAGCCTGCTACCTGGAGGCTTTGTCTGCATAATAAAACCTTGGTCTCTACAACCCTTTAACTTAACCCAGACAATTCCTGTCCATTGATGCTGAGTCTTTGTATAATAGCTTAACTCTTCCTACCAATTGCCAATCAGAAAATCTTTGAGTCTAACTGTGACTTGGAAGCCAGTTTCATGCCTTTCTGGAGTGAACCAATGTACACCCTATATGTATTGATTGGTGTCTTTTGTCTCCCTAAAATGTAATACACCAATCTGTGTCCCAACAACCATAGGCACATTTTCTTACGATCTCTTGAGGGCTGTGCTATAGGCCATTGCTCACTCATACTTGGCTAAGAATCAGTCTTTTCAAGTATTTTACAGATTTTGGCTCTTTTTGTCAACATTGGTAAGAATATAAATGGTTATAATTTTGTAGAGAGCAACTTAATGTGTTTCAAGAATTTCTTCACATTCACACTTTTTGAGCAAGTAATTTCAAAACTAAGAATATGCACTAAGAGACTACTCAGAGATTTATGTAATTATTTACAAAAATGTTCCCAAATGTGAAACAATGAAATAATGTATAATTAAAATATATCATATCTAGAAAAAAATTTATTGCAAAATATCAAATATTATTGGTAAAATATTTAATAGAATATATTTATTGTTGTTATTTTTAGTGCCAATTGGGAATGGAAAGAGTTTTGTTATGACCATATGCTAATAACCATGTCTAAAGAAATTAAGCAGTGGGTGATTTTGAAGGCTCAAGAAGAGTTGTAAGGGTGAAAACATGTGATACCTTTCCTCACCCATCATAGGTGTCACGGCCAACACTCCTATAACAAAAGATGTATTAACAAGAGAAAAGCATAACAAATTTAATCAAATATTTATGTGACATGTGAGATTTCAGAAATGAAGGCCCAAGGACACAGGGAAAAGTGTTGTTTTATGCTTAGATTAGATGAAAAATGGGTAGCCATGTAAAAAATTTAAATGGACAAAAGGGTATTATCTAGTAATAGAACATTAGATTTATTAATTTAGTAAAAATTGAACTGTACCTGCAAGGTTTGTTCTTTCAGATATTTCTTGGTCTCTCTGCATAGCATTCATTATTTCCAAATATGAGGCAAGACACCTCTTGCTCCACACCTGGGGCAACAAACCTGGAGGAAATAAGGGTGGTCAAGGGAGAAGGATGAGTGTGGCTTGACCAGGTTTTATGGCTTTTTGGTGGGAAGGTAGTTCTAGCTTATGTAACCTGCTTTGAAGAAGACAAACCTTGGTTTGTATGAATCACTTCAGGGAGAGAAAGGCAGCAGGAGACAGGAGTACAGGAGAAGGTCAGAGAGACTTTGCTTCCGAGGCTTCCATTTCCTGTATTTCAAAGTACTCAGCATGCCCAAGTGCCATACTTTGGGGTATGGTTTTCTCAGCCCTAACAAGAGTAAAATGTGTATATGAGGTAACAGTGTGCTACACACACAATGAGAAATAGCTTTGTTAATGGGGTAGCTATTTGAATAAGGTGTCTTTTCCTAAGATCTGTCAATTCTCAAGGACAGCTTTAGGAAATAAATATGTGTAGCTATTTGAATAAGGTGTCTTTTCCTAAGATCTGTCAATTCTCAAGGACAGCTTTAGGAAATAAATATGTGTCTCCTCCCAAACTAACATGGAGATTTTGTGATGTTTATGTATTTTTCCAGGCAAGAAGTTTTCTATTTAAGTCAGTTCTCAATGGACTAAATCTTCAAAATCTTAAGAACAAACCCATTTAAATTAATAGAAGAGCATCTCTTTTGTTGGACCAGAGTGATATTTCAGCTATTCCAATAATGATATAGAGGTAGTATGTTTAGACATTCCTCTGGGCATACACAACTTCCTGGTAAATTCAGGCCCATCATCTAAATATCATACTTAAAAACATAAATGGGCCGGGTGTGGTGGCTCACGCCTGTAATCCCAGCACTTTGGGAGGCCAAGGCAGGCGGAACACAAGGTCAGGAGATCGAGACCATCCTGGCTAACACGGTGAAACCCCGTCTCTACTAAAAAATACAAAAAATTAGCCGGGTGTGGTGGCGGGCACCTGTAGTCCCTGCTACTTGGGAGGCTGAGGCAGGAGAATGGCCTGAACCTGGGAGGTGGAGCTTGCAGTGAGCCAAGATAGCATCACTGCACTCCAGCCTGGGCGACAGAGCAAGACTCCATCTCAAAAAAATAAATACATAAAATAAGATAAAAAATAAAAAACATAAATGGAACAAAAATGATTTTATTAAACAGATGTCTTCCATTTACATGAGCCAATGTTACTTTCCTCAAATTGTACACAATACCCACAATGTTGCTAAGAGTGACAGAGATTAATGGAATCAAAAGTTATCTCTCACTCATGCAGGTGCAAGTTAGATTTCAAATTGTATAGCCATTTGCTTTGTTCTAGGGAAAACTGTTTCTTCAGTAATAGCATTCTATTTTCTATGGTAATCGAGCTTTCCAAAAGCAAACTGCTTCTTCAATTGTGTTTCATTGAATGAAATTTTTGCAGAATATATGAAGAGTTCTGTTTCTTTAAACACTTTAAAACATTAGTTTACCTTTTTATATACTGCACAAGTGCAATGAACTGAACTCATTGACTATTATTTAACTGTGATGCTGAAAGCTAAAATATTACATTGCAAGAACTTTTAGTGATCACCATTTAGCATTTTAAAGGCACTAAAAGCACTATTCATCCGTCAAATTGTTCATTTGTTTAAAACACATGCGACAAAAACTGAGTGTACCTAAAAGCACAAAATAAATCTTCTCCCTTACACTTTAGTTAGATGAAGCAGAATGTGCACAGGTAAGGTCAGTAGAAAAACATACACACACACACACACAGAGTATGTTTGATGTACTCCAAGAAGTTCAATGACACTTGAATGCACATTCGTAACACATCTTTGGAAAACACATGAATATAATTTTAAATTCTGAAACAATAGAAAAGTGAATTGTCACAAGATTGGTTTGGATTTCAGTATCATTATATTAGAAGCAAACTTCATAATCATTTTGAGAACTGCAATCATCTATTTTACTTTGCATTTCTTTCCTTTCCTTGTTTCCCTCTCTCTGCTTCTGGGCTATTAGAGTTTCTCAAATTGTTTGTATCACATAGATGCCCACGTAAACCCTGCAGGGTTGACTCCAAGACTATATTAGACACAAGTGTGTTTGTATTTCAATTCTTGTAATTATAAGTAGCCGCACTTCAGACTATTCGGTTTTCTGTGAAACACAATGGAAAGCATCAAATTAGGGGAAAAGAGTGGCTCAGGCTGGCTGAAGCAATTAATTAAAGAAAATTACTACTGGATGCTTTATGCACAGCAGGGGCGCTGTGCATGAAGAAATATAACTGCTAGTCACACCTGTGCTGATTCTCACTGTGGAATTGAAATTATCATGAGTAAATATAATTACTTAGCAAATTTAATAAATGTTGTTTGGGGTTCTGAAAACAGCACTTGGATCTACAAATTACACAGTGATAAATGTGGCAGCACAAGTTCAGTGGTCTCTAATAGCACTAAAATATGTAGAGCATCCTGGAATGTACCAGGAAAGCTTATGAACAAGTAAAGGTAATAAATTGCTACAAAAAAAATGGGTACTAAGCCACTCATGGTTACCCATGCTTTCATGTTTTTCTTTATGTAATTTTGACAAAGTTATTTTTTTCAAAATCCCTGGTAGTTTAGATATCCAAGCTTATCCTCCTGAATTACAAATGTTTATTCCTAACAAAAAATTAGTAAGTATTTGGTAACACTTGAAATGAAGTGCTCTAAGTATTTAATTAAGAAATAAAACAGTTATTGCTCTTGGGTTGTGATGATTGGCAATAATTGCTTTACATGATTTAATGGTTATAAAATTAGCAGAGATAAGTAATAAAAATAAATTAAGCTACACTTTTCATCATAACTTTAATTTGTATGCTCTTAAGAATCATAATGATGATTGGTGTTTTATTAAATGAATATTAAGATGAACCTTCATATAATCTATATTATCTTTGAAGAATATGTTGAATCATGAAGTCATAATTTATAATTAAAATGCAATACAAATTGTTTTGTCAAAAGGAAATAAAATATTTATGTATTTTGTAAAATTGTCATATGATAAAAGGCTATTCAGAGTATAAGCTTTCTGCTATAATACTAATAGCCATAAGTCTTCTACTTTAAATCAAGAAAATGTTAGAAAAGGTTTAATAGCTTTATTATATGTAAACAATTCATCAAAATTATTTAAAATACTGTTCTTTTGCTAGGGCTGTCATAACAATATGCCACAATTGGGTGACCAAAAGTCACAGAAACATACTCTCTCACAGTTCTGGAGGCTACAAATCCAAAATCAAGCTTTCTGTGGGACCATGATCTCCACAAAGGCTCTGGGAATGAATGCCTCGTTGATCTTCTCCCTTCTGGCGTTTGCTGTGAAATCTCAGCATTCCTTGTTTTGTAGACGTGGCACTGAAATCTCTACTTTCTTTATCACATGGTCTTCTCCCTTGTGTCTTCATGTCTTCATCTCTTCACATCATCTTCCTTCTCTGTATATTCACATCACCTTTCATCTGTGTATGTTCCTATGTCCAAATTTCTCCCTTATTAGGGAAAGGAAATTATCTAGTATCCAATGTCTTAAGTTCAATAATGGATTTTGTGGCTGCACTAGTTTAATATGGCCATATGTGAACTTGATTACATCTATAATAATCCTATTTCCAAATAAGGTTACATTCACAGGTTCTGGGTGGGCATGAGTTTTCAGGGGCCGCTAATTAACCCAGTACAAATATAAGGTGTTAATGTTCTTGTAAGTCATGTGGCTGACTTCTCCCTGTTTTGTCAGTGTCCTGCAATAAATAAAATTCCCACCTAGTATTCACCTGTACACGAAAAAGAATATTTATTATACTCTAATGGAGGAATTAGGGTCAGAACACTTATTCTGTGAACAGATAATACATATTTTAGGCTTTGCAGACCACATGGTGTTTATTACAATTACTCATCCCTGCTGTGAACAATAGGTAAATGGATTGGCATAGTTGGATTTGGCCCCAAGTCATGATTTTGCCTACCTTTCCTATGGTGGAAAGAATTCTTTATTTTATTTTAACAGAGTAAATTTAAATATATATATCAAGGAAAATCTGTTCTTTGAAAGCACTGTCCACAATTTTTCAAAACCCAGATTTTATTTTTAAAGCTATTTCAAGACCTAGGAAACATAATGTATTTTAAAAATCAAACCCATATGAAGAATTAAGTCTAGAGAAAAGAAATACATATATTTGGGGTGAATTGTAAGTTCAGACACACAAAGCCCTTCTGAGTGTGGGACCCCATGTGACTGCACAGATCAGATCATATGCCCTTGAAATTGATTCTGTCTGAAAGCATTTTTGAAATCTTGTTCTTTCAACACACTAGGTCTTACTAAATGGGATTTTTATGAAGTCACTAATAATAACCCACAAATGAGTCAAGTGAATAATATATTACTTAAAGTGCCTACTATAATGTTTTGCACATTAAGTGATGTCCCAGTACAGAGGTTTTTAGATGAATTTATTTATTTATTTTATTTTTTATTTTTTATTTTTTATTTTTTTCTTTTATTATTATTATTATTATACTTTACGTTTTATGGTACATGTGCACAATGTGCAGGTAAGTTACATATGTATACATGTGCCATGCTGGTGCGCTGCACCCACCAACTCGTCATCTAGCATTAGGTATATCTCCCAATGCTATCCCTCCCCCCTCCCCCCACCCCACAACAGTCCCCAGAGTGTGATGTTCCCCTTCCTGTGTCCATGTGTTCTCATTGTTCAATTCCCACCTATGAGTGAGAATATGCAGTGTTTGGTTTTTTGTTCTTGCGATAGTTTACTGAGAATGATGATTTCCGATTTCATCCATGTCCCTACAAAGGACGTGAACTCATCATTTTTTATGGCTGCATAGTATTCCATGGTGTATATGTGCCACATTTTCTTAATCCAGTCTATGATTGTTGGACATTTGGGTTGGTTCCAAGTCTTTGCTATTGTGAATAATGCCGCAATAAACATACGTGTGCATGTGTCTTTATAGCAGCATGATTTATAGTCCTTTGGGTATATACCCAGTAATGGGATGGCTGGGTCGAATGGAATTTCTAGTTCTAGATCCCTGAGGAATCGCCACACTGACTTCCACAAGGGTTGAACTAGTTTACAGTCCCATCAACAGTGTAAAAGTGTTCCTATTTCTCCACATCCTCTCCAGCACCTGTTGTTTCCTGACTTTTGAATGATTGCCATTCTAACTGGTGTGAGATGGTATCTCATTGTGGTTTTGATTTGCATTTCTCTGATGGCCAGTGATGGTGAGCATTTTTTCATGTGTTTTTTGGCTGCATAAATGTCTTCTTTTGAGAAGTGTCTGTTCATGTCCTTCGCCCACTTTTTGATGGGGTTGTTTGTTTTTTTCTTGTAAATTTGTTGGAGTTCATTGTAGATTCTGGATATTAGCCCTTTGTCAGATGAGTAGGTTGCGAAAATTTTCTCCCATTTTGTAGGTTGCCTGTTCACTCTGATGGTAGTTTCTTTTGCTGTGCAGAAGCTCTTGAGTTTAATTAGATCCCATTTGTCAATTTTGGCTTTTGTTGCCATTGCTTTTGGTGTTTTAGACATGAAGTCCTTGCCCATGCCTATGTCCTGAATGGTAATGCCTAGGTTTTCTTCTAGGGTTTTTATGGTTTTAGGTCTAACATTTAAGTCTTTAATCCATCTTGAATTGATTTTTGTATAAGGTGTAAGGAAGGGATCCAGTTTCAGCTTTCTACATATGGCTAGCCAGTTTTCCCAGCATGCCATCCCCATCAAGCTACCAATGACTTTCTTCACAGAATTGGAAAAAACTACTTTAAAGTTCATATGGAACCAAAAAAGAGCCCGCATCGCCAAGTCAATCCTAAGCCAAAAGAACAAAGCTGGAGGCATCACACTACCTGACTTCAAACTATACTACAAGGCTACAGTAACCAAAACAGCATGGTACTGGTACCAAAACAGAGATATAGATCAATGGAACAGAACAGAGCCGTCAGAAATAATGCCACATATCTGCAAGTATCTGATCTTTGACAAACCTGACAAAAAC
Organism: Pongo pygmaeus; assembly: GCF_028885625.2. Taxonomy (NCBI): domain Eukaryota; kingdom Metazoa; phylum Chordata; class Mammalia; order Primates; family Hominidae; genus Pongo; species Pongo pygmaeus. The sequence continues at coordinate 31,972,233 of NC_072392.2, read as the reverse complement.
AAGAAATGGGGAAAGGATTCCCTATTTAATAAATAGATGAATTTATTTACACCTTTAATAATATAAATACCAAGTGGTGAGTATTGCCCCAATATAAGGTTATTTTAAATGTGATTCGTTACATAATTAATATTATTCTTATAATCATAGTAATATTTTAGTCAAATATCAACAAATAAGGTGCTATTGCTTTATGAGTGTTTTGTAGAAATAGTCAAAGTTCTAGCTATGAATCCTGAAAAGTCAACATTTAGTGAAAACTTTGGATCACTAAAAAATTATACAACAACAAAGTTTGTGAAATTGTTGATGCAAGTCTCATTCATTTAAGTGTGATTAACAAAGGAGGTTAAATTTCACATAGCATAAACTTTTTCTGTTTTTTTATTTTTAATGTGAGAACTTTCTCTAGAAATAAAAATAACCCCATGTTATTTTCATTTTAAATATATAACCTTTGGCACAAAACTCAGAAAATGGCTGCTTCAATAGATGTGAAACTGCCTTTCCCTTGCCAAGGGTTAATTACTAAAGAAGAAATTCAAACTTAAACAACCAACTGCAATTTTGATTAAAAAGAAACTATCATGGTGACTCCGGGTAGTTTAGAGATGACAAGTATCAAATATGTGGTAAAGTGAAATGTAAAAATTATAAGAAGGTGATTATAAGGCAGGCCAGCTTTTAGATTTGCCATGGCAGAGCTAGAAATACTATGATTTTAAAATCTGTATGTTGAACTTTACCTAATGAGTTTTATGTGAAGGCAGATGAACAGAGTACAGAACACAAAAACTGCATTTGCATAATGGAATATGGTTCTGCTTAACTGGCAAGAGAAAATTATTTTTTAAGCATTAATGTAAATATATACTGTTTCATTTTCTTTTATCTGATTATTTTAAATAATGTTTCTGAGTAGCAAATAGAAGGCTTTTTTCCATCAAAAGATCATTATATCATTTCATTTTTCCAATTCTGTGTAAATGTCCAAGTTAGTTTTTTTTGAGGTCTTGCAAACAAAATAGACATCCAAATATTCAGATTTTAATTTTTCTTAAATTAATCTTGGTATTTAAACAATGTAAAATGTTCTACCTCTTGATATATATTGATAATCCATAATTCTGTTTGATGGCACAATAAAAATCACATTTTATTTGTGTTTTAAATTTTAAAAATGCAGGATTTATTTTTAAACTAAAACTTCAGACTCTCTTGGAATAAATTACACAATCTCAAAATACTATTGCACTCTCCTACAAGTGAAAAGCAAATTTTTTTTTATTAAAGAAGTTCAATCTTAGTGAAATAATTTACAATAACCTAGTAGGGGGTGGTGTTTAAGAGATTGAAGCAACATAATTCACTTGATTCAGATACACACATAGAAAATTTTCTAACAGTTACTTTTAAATACATTGGTTCTGAAAGTTCATTTTAATTCTTTATTCTGAGTATAATATTTTTATTACAATTTTAAACTTAATTTTATAAAGACTTTCCTGAAGTACAATTTTAACCCCTCATATATTTTCTAAACAATTGAACAGAATATTTATAGATTGAAATTTTAGGCTTAAAACAGACTCTCTTAATATTCCAATTTTTTTTGAGTCTAAGAACACGTTCCCTGATCTAAAAGATAACTTTAAGAAAATGATATTAATTCATGTCAAACAGGATTTCTGTCTCTTGGAGAATCACTTACCTTCCTCAAAGTCATTTTTGACCATCTATTGTGTTTAATATGAGATGGTTATTGAGTTACTTGATAAACTTCTAGTTTCCATACATAAAAGTATAACCATTCTGAATATCAAATACTTTGTGAAAATAAAATTATAATTTACATCTGTATTTTACTTTGTCTATTCAAAAAATGTTTGGAAAAAAACATGGAGACTGCAGTCAGCATATTATTTCAAAATTAATACTAATGTTAATGTATGTTGAATACCTGTGATGATAATAACTGTACATTCTGAAAAAAATGTTACTATCCTGTATCTAATTGCTAAGTAAATCACTCACCATTTTAAAGCACTTATTATATGCCTTGCAGTGTGACATGTTGTGAAAGGATGTATAAGGTGACACAAGGTTCTATCATTAAAGACATGAGGAATAAACTTATCACAATAAATGATATCTAATGGCTTAAAAAAGAAAGAAAATATTCTGACTGTGTTAGAGTTTCAGGCTGGGGAAATAGTCACAATGATGATGACTAATAGATCATTTAGGCCTTAAACATAAATAGAACGTTATTAAGCATACAGAGGAAGGGGAGACAAATCTACGTAAATGAAATGGTATGAAGAGAAGCATAGAAGATAAAAATTTAAAAATACAACAAATTTTAGGAAATTTTTAATAACCTAGAAAACAACTTGAGATTCTTCCTTATTTTTAATTTCATTTATACACCATCATTAACCTTACTGAGTCTTCCTCCAAAATGCCTCTTATTACTTCATCTCTATTTGTGTTACTTTCTGAATAAAGTTTCATGTCAACATGATCAGGGATTCCCACCTAAGGGTGATTTTCATGCATAAAGGATATTTGGCAGTGTGTGAAGACATTTTTGATTATTGCAAGTGGGGGAAGAGCACTAGTAGTATGTAGCAGGTAGAGACCAAGTATATTGGCTAAATTGTAGCCAATACTAATACACTGAAGAATATGCTAAATATTCTACAATGCCTAGGTCAGGTTCCCACAACAAAGAATTAACTGTCCAAAATGTCAAAGTACCAAAGTAGAGATAACTTCCTAACTTTATCTGTGCCTTAGAAATTCCTATTCTTGATTAGAAATCATCCAGTCATGTAATCAATTCGATCTACTATAAAATATCCAAGAAGAGATATCTATGAGACAGTTAAAAATCTAATATTAGGCGTCAACAGGAAAATCATATTTGGAGATACAAATTAGTGAGAAATAAAGTATAAAGGTTCAAAATACAGAGATGGTTAACATTTTCTAGAGAAAATCTTTAAAAGGAAAGAAGAAATAATAAGATAATAAAAAATTTATATTTAAAAGGAGGATGGGGTTGGGCGAGATGGCTCATGCCTGTAATCCCAGCACTTTGGGATGGAGGCCAAGACAGGCAAATCACCTGAGGTCAGGAGTTTGAAACCAGTCTGGCCAAGATGGTGCAACCCCATCTCTACTAAAAATACAAAAATTAGCTGGGTGTGGTGGCGCATACCTATAATCCCAGCTACTTGTGAGCCTGAGGCAGGAGAATTGCTTTAACCCAGTAGGCAGCGGTTGCAGTGAGCCAAGAAAAGAACCGCTGCACTCCAGCCTGGGCAAGAAAGTGAGACTCCATCTCAAAAAGAAAAAAAAACAGAGAAGAATAAAGATGAATCTGCCAACAAAATATTGAACAAACAACTGAAACAGAAACATTAAGAAAGGAGAAAGAAGAGAACATCTCTTAATAAAGCACATGGGTTCAGCTACTGACCACTTCCATGAATTTGGCTGTCTTCAACATGCCTTTAGGATTAGTAATAATTCTGCTTTTTCCAAATATATGTTTGTTATCTACACATATATTAGATATTGTTTCTGATATTGTTAACCCTTGTATTTATTCTCATTTGGTAAAGTAGTACAACCAAGAGAGAATAAACCAAGTTCTTTCAAAATGTAAAAATCTGGGGGGTTCATGGAATCCATTTGGATTCATGGAATAGCCTCTCCTGATTCTACTTCTGTGTTTTTAGCTAGTTTGTATTATTGGAGCATAATATAGACACGGAAATGGTCCTAAATTATGAGAGTGTAGGTCGATGAGTTTCCCAAATACAACAACTTCATATAATCACTACATTGATCAACAAATAGGGCAGCCCCCACACCTTAGATATCATCATTTTGACCTCTTCCAGTTAGTGACCATCTAGGTTTGTCATTACCTTGACTTCTAACACTATGAATTAGTTTTGTCTGATTTTGAGCTTAATATAAATGTATCATACAGTATGCATTCTTTTATGTATGGCTTCTTTTGCTCAGCATGATAAATCTAATGTTTGGAAAATTGCTTCAATTTTATATATCATTATAGTACATTCATTTTCTTACCTCTTTTGTATGAGTAAACACAAATTATCCATTCTACTTTTGATGAACACTTGAGTTGTTTCCCAAATATTACTGTATTATAATGAAAACTGTTATGAACATTATGTACAAGTCTTTGGAGAACATATTATACAGTTCTGTTGTTTGAGTCACTCATTAAATATTATTTTCACCAGTGTTCTGAAATTGGTACTCTTTGGTGATCACACATCACTTTTGTTACTATTTATTTCTTTAAAATTTCTACAAATACATCTGTCTACTGAGAACTTCTGAACTTTTAACAGGTACTTCCAGTACCTAATATTTAATTATTTTTCTTCTTTAATTTTCCTTCCTATATTACCTTCTTAGATTAATGTGTACAAGACACACAGTAGAGCTACTTAAAATATTGCCTTTTTCTTCTCATTTGGTAATGAAATGTGTAAATCCTACTTAATTAACAACCCTATACTTAACCATCTTCTGCCACTGTCTTAGTTTCTGCTTTCATCTTATTTGAAAGTGTTTGTAAAACTAATTTTCTGATGGCAACGCTGATGTCTAGTGGTTTAGAGTAGTTGGGTTGTTAAAAATTAGTTTCCGCGTTCCAAGATAAAAGTTGTTATTATCACAAACTCTTTGAGCAATCCTTACTGTAGCAGTGCACGAGTGAATGAAGTGAGTATCAACTGAGAAACTGGAAAATAATAAGCAACAAAATGCTTGAAAAGAAAAAAAAGAAAACATTTTTTATGAATGTTTGGCGGGTGAGTCCCCTGAGGAATGAATGCCTTTGGTATTTGTGACTCCACGTAAATCAAACGGACATAAAAAGAGATCTAAACTTTGGCACAAACAAATTGATCTGACTGGATGGTGACTGATAAAATGCATTTTTACCTCAATTTCAAAAAGATCTTGGCTGATCAAGGCAGCAATTCAAAAGATAATAAAGTCTGGAGAGACTTGAACAAGTTTCATGGAGTTTATATAAAAGGAAGACTGAGAGGGAAATGTCAAAATATTGAGCAGTACAATATCATGATCATTATAAAAATTACATTATTGAAGGTTGCATATATGGATATATGCAAATGATATGAAAGGGATGAAGCCTTTCCATAAAAATATAATAAAAAATCAACATTCATTTTCACTGGTAATTTATTCTAAGCCTTATTTCCAATGATGCTGCGTGTGTGTGTGTGTGTTTCTAGGATTAAATAAATATGTGCCTTTCTTCTGGGATTAAATCTTTTCACTCATTTTCTCATTGCTGCTTTGATTGTGTCCAAACATCTTATGACAGAGATTTGGCTTTTGCTTTATTTCTAAATGCTTCTCATTAGCACCTAGATTCCTGCTGTATCAAACTTTAAATGTTTGAAATACTACATATAATTTTAGTTTTCTTGGCCTTGGCTCATATGGTTTAATTTTCCTGGAATAGTTTTACCTTACTTGACCATTTGGAAAATTCCTATTCTTTTCTAAGATCCCGTTCCTGGATCTCAGTATTTTTGAAAGCTTCTCTTGACCTTCATAAGCAAACCTGTGTTGTTACTTCTTCTTGTGTCTTTTTTTCATAATATACAGCCTTGGCTCTTCACCTTTAGCATTTAAAAAAATTGCCATTATTTTTTAAATGGACTTTCTAGCCCCAATGCTAAATTTGCTCACAAAAATTTTTAGAATAAATTCAAAAATACACTAAAGATTCTTATACAAATAGTTTGAGTATCTTACTCTGAGTACACTGTTCCATAGCTATTATCACTTTTCACATTAATATTTTCTAACAGTCTTTGTTTTCCTTAAGGGAAGGAATGGATAACATTTATTGTCCTAGCACCTGTTATAGGGATGGACAATTAGTATTAATTTAATAATTGATAATTTTTGTTTATTATACTTATGTGAAACTTAATGTAGGTCTGTACAATTGTAAGCTTTTTATTAGTATTAAACTGATTCAGTCTCATTATTAACCTGTAAAGGTGCTACTCTTATTAATTCCTTGTTTTCAGGTGAATAAACTCAACAGACAAGTTACTAACTTGCCTAATTTCAGGCAGTTAGAAAGGCAGCTCTAATTAAAATATAAGAAACATGATTTCAAATTAAAGGAATTTATCCACTTCATAACACTCTGGAATGTTGATTTTTAAAATATTTATTGTAGTATAACACTGACATATGTACCAACATCAAATGTACAGCCTGAAAAATTATCCAAAAGTGAGCACAGCATTATAAAGATGACTCATGTGAAGTAATAAAATCTGAGCCGAATCCTAGGAAATCCCTTCTTTCCCTGACACAGTAGTAACTCTCCCTCTCACCATTATCCTCACATCTGTTGATACTTTACAGCTACTTCTTTCACTCAACATGCAGTTTGTGTGTAAACGTAACACATTGTACTTATTTATTCCATATTTGATATCTATTTTTCCAGTTTGGATCTAATATAAATTATGTTTCTGGAAAGATTATTATACATATCGTTAGGAGGAAGTATATGTACACATTTATGTATGTATTTCTATATACACACTATATGTATGAAAACATACACACAAACATGCAAACACCTGTATGAATATATAGTCAGGATGGATTTGGGCAATGAGGTCGAAAGGATACGTTCATTATGTTCATTACAAGGTTAAGTTGAATATTTTTCAGAGTCATAGTGATTTACATTCTCTTCATCAGTGCATGCAAATTTCATTTGTACAGCTTCTCTAGAAACCCTAAATACACTTTATTTTTTAAAGTTTAGCTTTTTAGTAATTATAGAGTAGAATTTATTTTTATTTTTAATTTGTATTTATCTAGTAAATAATAAGTAGCTTGATTTCCTTTTATTTTTTTCTTTCTTTAATTTTTTAAAATTCTGTGTGGTAAAGTGCTTTGAAAAGGCCTTTCTTTATGTTTCACTTGGTTGTACTTTTGTTATTTATTTAAAATTTTTTTTTTTGGAGATGGTTCTAACTCTGTCACCCAGGCTGGAGTGCGGTGGTTGATTAGAGCTCACTGCATCCTTGACCTCTCTGACTCAAAAGAGCCTAGCTACTCAGGAGTAGCTGGGACTACAGGCCAAGAGCCACCATGCCTGGCTAATTTTTTAAATTTTTTGTATAGGCAGAGTTCTTTCACTATGTTGCCCAGACAGGTCTCAAATTCTTGGGCTCAAGTGGTCCTCCTACTTTGCCCTCCCAAAGTGCTGGGATTAATGTTGTGAGCCACCATACCTGACCATGTTTTTATTTTTTCAAAAAATTCATTTGTAGAGTTTAAAAAGTATCTTTTAAGAGTTCTTACTGTATTTATGTTGCAAATTTCATTACCCATTCTGTTGCTTGCCTTTTCACTCTCAGTGAGTTATTTTATCATTACAAATCCTTGTTTATGTTATTTTATTACTATTAACTTATTTATCTTATTTATTAGCCTTCAGTGGTTAGTTTTTGAGTCTTTTTTTAAATCTTAAGGTCATAGAAGTATCCTCTATATTACTTTTTAAAATCTGTACTGTTTTATGTTACACATTGGCTTCTATATGAAATAATTTTTGTGTATGTTGTGAAGTTGGATGTTAATATTCATTTTTCTCTATGCATTTATGAAAGACAGCACAATTTATTGAAAATACATCTTTTCCTTGCTGTACTGAAGCACTACTTTTTTCACAAATCAGCTAAATATATTGCTGTGTGGTTCTCTTTATGAGTTCTCCTTTCTGTTTCATTGAAATATCTATACTTGCACCTTTTCCATAATGTCATAATTAATATACATTTATAAAAACTTTAATAGTGTAAGTCTTCACATTATATTTTTTCTTCAAAGTTATTTATGCACTGCGTTTTTATTTGCATTTTACAGTCAGTTTTTCAGTTGCCGCCAAATATAACGCAGACAAATTACACTATTACTAATCACAGTATTGTGATTTTCAGTGTATTACAAATATAGATTTATTTAAAATACTGAATCTTTCTTCTAATACTAGGAGTAACATAGAAACATGTTACATCTTTATTTCTGTTGAATGTCTTTAATTTCTCTTAATATTTCACAATTTTCAGTAAAGGGATTGCATACAATATGTTATATTTTATATTAGGAATTCAATGTTTCTTCCTGGAAACATTTCAGATTTATAATATTTTACTTGATTTAGACTCACTACATTTGGAAAGCTTCAATTATAATTTTACTTTTAACAGATATAGAGTTACTCAGATTTGCTATTCTTGTGTCACTATTTACGATTTTCTAGAAATGTTATCTATTTCATCAAATTATTTCAAAATTTTTTACTTAAAGTTACTTATTACATTCTCTTTTTCTCTCATGACTATAAAATCTATAATGATTTCCTCATTATTATTCATGACATTTAGAATTTGTGGATACTCTTTTTTAATTTCATGCACAATCATGGGATATTGTTATCAGTCTTTTCATAGTAACTTTGGCTTTTGCTGATTTCATTTATTTTATGATTGTTTCTTTTTCTCCTGCTTCTTATGTATCTTCTCTTTTTTAATTCTTTGGATTTAATTTGACATTACATTAAAAATTTTTGAGATTGATGATTACATTATTAATTTTCAAGCTTTAATTTTTTTAACATATTTATGTAACCACATACATTTATCTCAAACCTGAGGTTTGCCTAAGTCTCCCAACTTTTAACAAGCAGTATTTTTACTTTCATTTTTATTAAATTCAAAATATATTTTAATGTTCACTGTAATTACTTTCTTGATCCATGAATAACTTAGAAATGTGATGCTTAATTTCCAAACATTTGTTAACTTTCAAAGTCTTGCTATAGATTTCCAGCTTAATAACATTGTTGTACAAAAAACACTGTCCAAGATTTCAAATTTTTGGTATTTATTGATTCTTGCTTGGTGCCTAACCTCAGCCTATATCTATCTATCAGATTATCTATCTATCCATCTATCTACCTATTTTCCTATCTATCTATCTATCTATCTAGCTATCTAGCTATCTAGCTATCTATCATCTATCATCTATTTACCTAGATAGAGATATCTATAGATATCTATGGTAAATTTTGAAACATGTTCCAAATACACTATAATAAATTGTATGTTTTGCTATATTTGAGTGCAGTTTTTATGTCAAAGTATTTAATCCTCCTGCTTTAAATGTTTGTATTATTGGTATTTTGTATCCTTTTTGCTATCATGTATAAAAAAATGTATATTAGAGTATTTATGATTGAAGATGTGCCTATTGCTCCTTTTAGTTCTATAAATTATGCATGTGCATTAACTGTGTGTGCATGAATATAAATACACAAGTTTGACAACTTCCTCAGTAATTGATTCTTTTATGTGGATGATGTATACATCTTCCTCTCAGGTAATAATTTCTGCCTTAAAATCTCTATTGTCTGATATTAACATAGCTAAACAAATTTTCATTTGGCTTGTGTTTGATTATCTTTTACATACATATATGAAATTTTAAAATTTAGATGGTTCTATAGATAGAAGACATATAGATAGAAGACAGTATATGTCTTCTTCAGATACAGATATGTATATGTGTATATATAGATATATTAATATTTATATCTATGTCTCTATAAATGTATATATGTAGATATCTATATATGTATATCTACATGTATATCTACATACCAATATATATCTATGTGTGTATATGATATCTATATACATATAGATATGCATGTATATACATACATAGATAACTGTGTATATATATCTACACATGTAGAAATATAGATGTAGATATAAATACATATCTGTGATTAGAGTTATGTGTAAACATGTACAGATATATAGATAGGTCTATACAGAGAATCATCTATCTATATCTAGATAGATGTCTATCAATTGATATCTCTACCTATCTAGCTCTAGATAGATTATCTAATATATTTATGAAACTATCTTAAAACGATCCTAATTTAAACATCAAGATTCATTTTAATTTAAAAGTTAGGAACCATCTTTATTTTGTGGTTCATATACACCATGGAATACTAGGTAGCCATAAAAAAGAGTGAGATCAAGTCATTTGCAGGAACATGGAGGGAGCTGGATGGAGGTCTTCATCCTTAGCAAACTAATGCAAGAACAGAAAACCAAATACTGCATGTTCTCATTTACAAGTGGGAGCTAAATTATGAGAACACATGAACACATAGAGGGAAACAACAGGCACTGGGGTGTCTGGGAGGGTGGAGGGTGGGAGGAAGTAGAAGATCAGGAAAAACAACTAATTGGTACTAGGCTTAATAGCTCGGTGGTGAAATAATGTGCACAACAAACCTCTGTGACACTAGTTTACCCACATGACGAACCTACACATGTGCCATTGAACTGAAAATAAAAGTTAAAAAAATGATGAAAATACGTAAATAAAAATCTTCAACCAACACAACATGGTTCATCACAAGAATCATCTTAATTTAAAAATCTTTACATCTTAAGAAGCTACACGGGAGGCTGAGGCAGGAGAATGGCTTGAACCTGGGAGGCAGGGGTTGCAGTGAGGCAAGATCGCGCCATTGCACTCCAGCCCAGGCGAGACTGTGAGACTCTGTCTCAAAAATAAAATAAAATAAAATAAAATAAAATAAAATAAAATAAAGACGCAACTTTGCTGCTTAGAGTATATATCCGTTTACATTTAATGTGGTGAATGAAAAATTTGGTTTTCATTTACCACCCTACAATTTGCCTTTCTCAACTACTACTTTATAGATAAAAGGACTTACAGAAAGCAAATATATGACTCAATATTGCAATAAAAGTGCTTGAAATAATTTATATTGAGCAAGTTATCCTTCTTTCTTAAAAATCTTAAGCTATACACATTACATAGCTAGGCACTGATGAGAATCTAGTACTAAATAACCATTATTTCAAAAGGCATAGATAGAATGCTTTCCAGCTATGGAGTGTTTCCATACTCCCCTTCCATACATTTTCAAGCCATTGCATAACAAATATGGAATTTTGTGGAGAGGAGTGAATTTATATCCTTTAATATTTTCTCACTTTAGAAATGCAGTCTTGGAATGATATAAACGCTGTAAACAGACTATCATGCTACATTTACGGAGAATTATATTAAGGTGTCTATTTTTAAGACAAGAATAAAAAATATGTTTTTGTTCTAATAATAGAAACGGATAAGCAGAATTCTGGCTTATAATAATGAGAACATACTATCTCCTAGTTTGAAATAAGTTAAATAATTTAACTTTCTCATGTTATCTTGAAGTTAATACATTGTTCATATTGAATATATCAGTGCATTACATGAAATGGGACATTTGGTACTGTCAGGCCTCTGAGCCCAAGCTAAGCCATCATATCCCCTGTGACCTGCATGCACACATCCAAATGGCCTGTTCCTGCCTTAACTGATGTCATTCCACCACAAAAGAAGTGAAAATGGCCAGTTGTTGCCTTAAGTGATGACATTCCACCACAGAATAAGTGAAAATGGCTGGTCCTTGCCTTAACTGATGACATTACCTTGTGAAATCCCCTTTCCAGGCTCATCCTGACTCAAAAAGCTCCCCCACTGAGCACCTTGTGACCCGCCCCAAGCCTGCCCACCAAAGAACAACCCGCCTTTGACTGTAATTTTCCTTTACCTACCCAAATCTTATAAAACAGCCCCACCCCTATCTCCCTTCGCTGATTCTCTTTTCGGACTCAGCCTGCCTACACCCAGGTGATTAAAAAGGTTTGTTGCTCACACAGAGCCTGTTTTGTGGTCTCTTCACAGCGACATGGGTGAAAGTTACCATCCCTTTTATCCTCCACATAAAATGATTCAGTGGTTTAAAACACTTCTTTCCATATCCTGCAGTTTTGCATAGCAAAAGAAACATGCACTTTGAGGAAAATGTACCTTTTAATTTTTTGTATTTTAAATATTTATGGGTACAAAATATTTGTATATAATTATGGAGTACATGTGATGTTTCCTCCTTTTTGATCCCAGATCTTCCCTGAATTTTTTGTCCAATTTGCATTGCATTATTTAAGTTTGAAAAGGAGTAATGATGTTTAGTATATACTGTTATAAAATAACTGATTCCAAAGATGTAAAGTATCTGATACTTACTATGTCCAAATACAATTTTTAAGCAAATGTTCCTAACAATGCATAAATAATAACATGGAATAAAATAAATTCGTATAACTTTATGATAATTCACTTAAATTAAAAAGTGTTATGTGCAAACAGATGGTATACGACACTTGGCGTGCAATAATGCAATTGAGTCCAATTAAATATATTGTTTGATTTATTTCCACAATCTTTGCTACATGTATTGTAGACCAAAACATCAAAAACCATAAGTAGGGCTGGGCGCGGTGGTTCAAGCCCGTAATCCCAACACTTTGGCCAAGGCAGGCAGATCATGAGGTCAGGAGATTGAGACCATCGTGGCTAAGATGGTGAAACCCCGTTGCTACGAAAAATACAAAAAAATTAGCCGGGTGTCGTGGCGGGCGCCTGTAGTCCCAGCTAATCAGGAGGCTGAGGCAGGTGAATGGCGTGAACCCGGGAGGCGGAGCTTGCAGTCAGGGGAGATCGCGCCACTGCACTCCAGCCTGGGTGACAAAGCGAGACTCCGTCTCAAAAAAAAAAAAAAAAAAAAAAACCGTAAGTAGCCTGTATACTGTATAATGTCTTTTTATTCGCTGTCATGTTTTTACTATAAATATATAAGAGCATCTTAAATTATTTAAATAAGTCAATTATTTTATAAGTGGATTTAGTATTAGAACATATATATTGTTTTGCACAAGAAGCTTTTTTAAGTGTCAGAAATTATATACTTATATAGTGACTTTTGTTCACAAAGTAGTTGTAGGTACATACAATATACTTGAAAAATATTTTTGTCGACTTTGGATGCATTTTTCTCTTATAGACTCTTAAAAATGTTAACAAGCCAACATGTGAATGTACTGAAGTATTTTTCAATCATCTTTTCTAATGTTGATAACGAGTTGGTTGATATAAAGTCATTAGAGTGGCAATTCAGCAAATATTTTCTATCGCATAACAAATGTCATTAACTTGCTAGTCTGTCATGCTGTTGCAAAGATAAAGCCACATTCATTAGTGTTTTTTGTCGTTTGTATTGGTGGTTTGTTTTGTTACATGATGTGGCCCACTTCTTGTATTAAATTATTCTTTCTGAAAATGTTCAATCAGAATGTAATAAAACCATTTAAAAATGATTTAAAAAGTTATTCCTGTAGGTGGGAATTGAACAGTGAGAAAACTTGGACACAGGGCAGGGAACATCACACCCCTGGGCCTTTCGTGGGGTGGGGGCAGAGAGGGAGGGATAGCATTAGGAGAAATACCTAATGCAAATGAGCAGTTAATGGGTGCAGCAAACCAACATGGCACATGTATACCTATGTAACAAACCTGCACATTGTGCACATGTTCCCTAGAACTTAAAGTACAAAAAAAAAAATATTTATTTCTACTGAACAAAATGTCCATATATTAGATGGCCTAGGACTGGTAGGGGTCTCTAATCCAGGGGATTGTTGATAAACTCAGACAACTTCTATAATTTTTACATTGTTACTCTTAAAGTCTTGTCATTGTCTGATTGTCTCAATATTGGAAAATAACATGTCAATATTCAGTGTAATAAACTGGAAGAAAAAATGGGCCAATATGCCATTCAATTAAAGACATTGAAAAGAATGTGTATGTATGACTTCTACTCACATCTCAATGTTCATCATGTTGTCACCAAGCCAGATGGAACCATACACTGGGGAATGTAATGTTTATCTGAGAAACTAAATGCCTAAATACAAATTTTAATAGTATGAAGTAAGAGGAAATAAATATGGGGGATTTTCTAGTCCTCTCTATTAGATATAAATTGCAAGATTTGGCCACTTTAAAAAATATTTTTACTAATTTTCCATCAATTCAAATATCATATCATAGAGAGCAATTTAATCAAATTAGATGACAGTTCTAAATATAAAATTTAACTGTACATCTCCCAGAAACCAAAAAATGAGAAATTATCTGTGGCTTTTGGTTAGACAAAGATTTTTTAGATGTGGCCCAAAGAACAACCTAGAGAACAAGCAAAAAAACCAATTACAACAGTAAATATGACTTCATAAAAACAAAAAATTCTATATTTCTAGCCAAAATGACTCAAACTTGGAATAGACATTGCCAAATTATGTCTGATAAAGGATGTGTATCCAAAATATGGAAACTCAATTATAAGGCAAATTACTGTCCAATAATAAACAATAAGGAAAAGAATATATTTGAACACATACTTTGCCAGAGGAAATTCAGAGACAGCAAATAATCACATCGAAAGATGTTTAATATCTTTAGCCATAGGAGAAATACAAATTAAATGAGATGCCATTCCACACCTACTAGAATAAATACAATTAAAAATACTCATCATCTTGTGTGTTGGTGATGATTTAAAAAATCTGTAACTCTCAAATACTGATGGTAGGAAAGTAAATGATACAGCCACTCGGGGGAAAAAAATGGACTGTTTCTCACAAAGTTAAATAGACACCCACCATTTTACCTACTTACTCTACTGTTGTTCTTTAAGCAGAAAACATTAGAGCATATATACATATAAGAATGTGTTTACAAGTGTCCATGGCAAACTTATTTATAATAACACTAAACTGTCAACAATCCAAAGTTTATCAGTGGGTGAATAAATAAATCCAACACGGTATGCTCATAACGTGAGATATAACTTCACACTCATAAAACCATATTTTCAGCAAATGGTGCTGGAACAATTGGACATCCACATTAAAAAAAATCTAGACACTGTGTTTACACAGTGTACAAGAATGTATAATAGATTTAAATATAAAAATGCGAGACTGTAGAAGAATGTTATAAATTGAATTTTTTATGTTAGTACTTCTGCTCTAAGAAAGACATAGTTTATATTTACAAAACAAGCCAAGACTGGGAGACAATATTTACAAAACGTGTATCCAATGAAGAACTGGTATGAGCACACCACAGAACTCTTAAAACTCAAAAAGAAAAAAAAGATAAATAATCCAGTTAAAAAGTGGGCAGGAGATCTGAACAGACATTTCACCAAGGGAAACATATTAATGGCAAATAAGTAAATGAAATATGTTCAACATCATATATTATCAGAGAGTTGCTCATTAGAACAAGATACCACCGCATGCCTACTAAAGTGGCTAAAATCCAAAACACTGACAACACTAAATTGTGTTGAGGATAAAGAGCAAGGGAAACTCGTTTATTCTTTGTGGGAATGCACAATGGCACAACCACGTTAGAAGATAGCTTTGCATTTCTTACAAAGTTAAATGTAGTCTTACCACATGGACCAGTAATTTCACCCCTGTCCAAATAAGTCAAAAATATTTCTACACAAAAATGTCACATGACTCCTTAAAACAACTTTTCTCATAACAAAACTTGGTAGCTACTAAGATGCCCCCAACAGGTGAGTGATAGCTCAATAAACTGGCATATCTATAAAATGGGATATTCAGTGATAAAAGAATAAGCTATCAAGCCATACAAAAATGCAAGAATCTAGAATACATATAACTTAGTGAAAGAAGCTAATCTGAAGAGGCTGTACACTGTATCATTCCAATGATGTAACATTCTTAAAAAGGGGAAAATCTATAAAAAGATCAGAATTTCCAGTAGTCTCCAAGGGAAGGGATGAATAAATCAAGCACAGATATTTTTAAGAAAGTAAAACTATTCTTATAATACCATAGGAGTGGGTACATGACATATGCATTTGTCCCAGCCCATGAAATATATAATGCCAAGAGTGAACCCTAATATAAAACTAATATATGCACTTTCATTTATAATAATATGTCAATACGGATGTATCAGTTATAACAAAGGCACCACACTAATGCAGGATATTAATCATAAAGAATATGGAATGTAGAAGGAAGTGTTTGGAAATTCTCTGTGCTTTGTTAGTTTTTTCTATAAACCTAAAATTGTTCTAAAAATAAAATCTATTAATTTAAAAAAGAATGAACTATTGTTACCAGTATCAACATAGGTGAAAGTCAGAGTAGTTATGTTGAATGCAAAAGACAGACAAAAAAGAATAGATTTTGTGTGATTACATTTACATAAAATTCTACCAAGCGTAAACCATTCTGTAGTATCAGAAATAGATTAGTAGTTGCATGGAGATTAACTAGGGAAGAGCGGAAGAAGCCATTACTAAAGACACAAAGCAACTTTGGGGAAATGAATATGCTCATTATCTTGATCGCCATGGTGTTTTCTTATGTACCAATATGCCAAAACTTTAAAAATAATATACACTGAATTATGTTCAGTTTATGTCAATTACACTTCAATGAAAAACATTTAAAAATATTATGTATCTTGATTTTATATTTATTCAGAGATATTATTATTCTCTATTTGCCATATATACCTTTTGGCAGTGTAAAGATATATAAACATAGTATATAAATATGGTATTTGTAATATTCTTATTCATATGCAAAGACAGTTTACATTTAATTTTTTTAACTTTTCTTCTATTTTTATTCTGTATCCTCCAGACATTAACATTGAGAACTTTATATACTATTACATATTAAAAATGAGTCATGTCCAGTATAATACAAAATTTCAGCAATGTAACATGACAGGAACAAAATATAAATGAAGTTGCTTTATATAGATTCATTTTTCTCATTAAAACATTTCATAGAATAAATCACTTATTCCAAAGTATTAACATATATATTTAAGTGCAATATGAAAACACAGAATCAAGAAATGGATACCAGATTGATACTCACTAAATCATATGTTAAAATATATTGAATAATTTTGTAGTTTTTCAAAAGTAACTCACATGTCACATATTAATAATGTATATATTTATTTTTAGGAACTCCTTTTAGATGACTATTAGGTGTATAGTTTTATGCTGAGTTTCATGAGAAATACAGAAAGCATATCATTTTATGTCAGAAATAGTATATTGGTTCCTAGGTCATTTTCTATAGCTGTCAAAATGTTTCAACATCTTTTAAAACTCAAGAAAATGAGGAAGAATTACAGAAATATTCCTAGGTTAATTGTTTTTATATCTTTATCTAGTTCTTTCTATTCTTAATTATATTAATTCTTCCAAATGGCTTATTTAAAAATGGGTCGTCAATTGTCTTTCATTAAAATTCTATGGGGTCTCACTACCTGTAAAAAGTTTTATTTAACACGAAGTATTTTTTGGTTATGTAAAAGGAAAATAAAGCTCTGGGCTAAATAAATAACTTTTTTTAATTTTCCCTATTGGGAAGTAGTTGAATATATACATTGCTGTATTCAGCTAAAACATATTAGAATGTGTGTTTATTTACAACAAAAATGAAATAAGGCTGTGTTACATTTGCAAGCTGTAATGGGAAATGTATTTGTCACCCTAGGCAAACTCAAAAGGCATGTATATTGAATTCAGTAATGCTGAGTAATTCAGCCTTCACTTATAACCCTTATATTAGATAATTCAACTTAATAAGTTAAGTCATTTTCCAAGTGTCTGTTAATGTATCAAAAGGATTTATACATTTCACAATCGGGGACTCAAGCTAAGCTAAAGATTTATAAACACAACCAATTAACTAGAGAAAGAATTTTAAGCTTGTTTTCTTGTTTTCCAAACCTAACTCTTTCATGGAAAAAAAATAAAGGCAATATTATAAAATAGATGAAAGTGCAGGTAATTACCTTAAGTAACATTGAGAAACCTAGAGCTCACCTGGTCCACAATATTTGATAATCCATGTCACCCCTCATTTACTTCCACAGTTCCCTTAAAGATTGAAGAGCTGTCTGAATACCACAGTCTTAGTATATTATATTTTGTAAGGAAACCTGGTCACTCAGGAACATCTTCTGTGAGAGCCAATCCATCCAGCATGTTAGGAAGTTTCCTTCCATGTATGATTCAGGCTCACCTGATCCAGTGGATTGGATAACGAATGAACACTTGATTTAGGTGGAAGTTATCCATTTATTGATTGGAAATCAGTAAGCCTCTTTCACTTGAGAATTCCAATTGAGATGAAGAATGTAATAGGTATGCATACTGGTTACGCAACACCAAATAGCCTCCATAATGTTATAAAGAATAATATTGAGCCACAGGCAAGCAATGGGGATACAAAGAGTACAAGAGTAAGGGAACATATGCTGCCCTGGAGTGAGAGAAATTGATAAAAAGCCACTCCCTTGATGTTGGACAGGTTCTTAGTTCTATGTTCAGCCTTTATTTTCTGCCCTTGGATTCTACACTGTAAATTTCAAGTTTATTTACAAATGGTTTTGACTACAGAAAAAGCAAGTGTGCCATTATGTCATTTTTGACATATTTTGGCAGGAATAAAGTAAAAACTATTTTTTCTTTTATTTATTTTTATATTTATTTATTTATTTATTTGAGATTGAGTTTCTCTCTTGCTGCCCAGGCTGGAGTGCAATGGCGTGATCTTGGCTCACTGCAACCTCCGTCCCCCTGGTTCAGGTGATTCTCCTGCCTCAGCCTCCCGAGTAGCTGGGAATACAGGCTTGTGCCAACATGCCCAGCTAATTTTTGTATTTTTAATAGAGGTGGGGTTTCACCTTGTTGGCCAGGCTGGTCTCAAACTCCAGATCTCAGGTGATCCACCCACCTCGACTTCCCAAAGTGCTTGGATTACAGGCGTGAACTATCGCACCCAGCCACAAAAACTATTAAGAGAGTTTTTCAAAGTAGTTTCTGAGTTACATGTAAAAACAAGATAAAAAATTTACTAACAACACTGCAGCTTTCAAAATTAAGCAGTCAGATTTCTATGTGGCTGAGAATTTCTAGCAGTCTCCTCCATTAGAATTTGCCATGCCCCAAATGTCCTATGCTGTACAGTTAAATGATCGATGTTTGAGTAATATTCAGTTTGAAAGCTGACTAAATGTTTCCTTGAGGGGAAAGCATGCTTAGCATTTCATTATAAAATTATCCAAGCTTTCCTCTCATTTCTATGTTCAAATTCAATGCATGAGTTAAAGCATCTTAAGACTTCCTTTTAAGCAGTTTATATATTTGCCCTAAGGTTTCAACTAGTCCTAATCTCAGAGGATCACTTCATTGGAAAAGTTACGCAGAAGTAAAATGAAATGGAGAATAACTATACTAAATTGCCATGCTGAGCTTCGTGATACATTTAGTTAAAATGATATTACTCAAATTGGAATTAACTGCAACTTTCCTAGGTATGTAAATGAAAGTGGAGTGAAATTACTATATAAACCTAGAGTTATGACCATCAAAATACATGATATAGCAATACAATAATTTAATGTTGACTTAGGGATTAAGAAATCAGATATTTCACTCAACAAACTGTGATTTTTAAATTATAACATAATTATAAATTAATATTTATAAGTAATTGTTTCTTAATAAATAATGAGTTGACAAAAATAATAGTTTAAAATTTTATAGCATGATTATATTGTGAAAATTTACATTAAAAATTAAAATAATAAATAAATCACCTTTGGAAACTACTTTTATTTAAAATATCAGGAGTCCAGAAAATTGCAACTTTTTTTGATCTTCATAATCATTTTTACATGAAAATTTAGTTCCAAAACCATTGCAAAGATTTATTATTTTCTTAACCATAGTATTAAGAATCAAACAGTTTCTGTGAAAGTACAATAGAATACAAACATATCCTAGATGTATTGTTTTCTGCATTTATGCAAGAACAATAAGATTTTTTAAATGTTTGACTTATCTGTGGAAATATAGAGACAATTGTATGATTTGGTTTAAGGATTATTCATTTCTGCACTTAGATGAGGTAATTTTTTATTTTCTAGATAAACTCAAATTCCACTTTTTTCATACAGTGCACACATATACATGCATATATATGCTTCTATTAAACAACAGTAGTAAGATTTGAACAGATTGTTTACCTGCCTTTCTGAAAAGTGTCTGTTAACGTTGTTATAAGCCTATAAGGGAAGAAAGGGACTATATTACAAAGGAACAGAAATGATCCAGGGGAGTATGAATACAACTGGATTCTAAGAATACTGGGCTATTGGGTATTGGGATGTAGATTGGGATAAAAGAGTATACCCTTATCAGAGCACTGTCAGTGTCACTATTGATAGGGTACAAACACATGATAGGACGGTTTGTAGCATCAAGGAAAAAGTGATGGCCTCAGATGAGGTTGCAATGTCAAATTTTCAATGGAAGCTGACAGAAGATGCACATGTCACAAAGAAAATAACATGTAGAATACTTAAACTCTACTCTCAATAATTTTTAAGTTATTTTAAATTATATACTATTGTTATTAACTATAGTCACTATTTCCATAGTCGCTATAACTACAGTCACTATAGATCTATTACATAATGTACAATAGATCTCTGAAACTTACTTCTGTCAATTTAAATTTTGTTTCCTTTGACCAACATTGAGATAGCAACTTTTATAACAATTTAAAAATTATAATAACATAAAACAATATAATTTTACAGCAAGGAAAAGGCATTTCTTGAAAGTTAATTCACAAAATTGAATGAATTGCTAAACAAAACAATGTCAAGAACCAAAACAACTCTAGATATCTCAGGCAGAATTAATTCAAAGAAAATGACTGTGCATATTATTTCTCAACATTAGATTCACAATGGAATCACCTGGGGCAATTTTTTAAAGAAACAAATGCCTAAATATCATGTCCAGATTCTAGTATATTTGTTATTAGATATGGCCTGGACATCACTCTACTCCTGATGTCCCTGCTCAAGAATCAACTTCCAGGAAGAGAGACTGGGACTCACTGATTTTGGTGCTATTCAGTTGAACTATAGCCCTCCTGATTTTCCACCTGCTGGTTCTATTCATTATGGATAGGGAGATGTTAACATCTCCAATTATAATAGTAGATTTATCTGTCTGTTCTTGCAGTTCTGTTTTCACCTCAAGTGTTTTTGACAGCCTGTTACATGCAAACACATTAAGGATTGTTATGTTTTCTTGGAAAATTAAACCCTTTGTTACTATGTAATATGGCTTTGTATCCCCCTATAACTGTTCTTGCTCTGAAGTCTTTTTGTTGGAAATTATTAATCCACTTTTCTTTTAATTAGTATTATCATGTTATATATTTTTCAAAGTTAACTCTCAAGCTTGTCCACAATGCCCTTCCAGAAATTAATCAACTACATGTTAAAGTTTTCTACTCCATTACTAACTCTATGGGGACTCCTGGGCTTTTGCTCCACTAAGCTACAATTCTTTGCATTTCCCCATCTCTCTAATTAAGTGGGGATTTAGGGTGGGGGCAGCACTTTGTTCTATGGCCTCAGTCTTCTAAAGGATCTAAATGAGTTGTTGATAGTCTGTTTGTACAGCATTTTTCTTGTTGTAAGGATGGGAGTGATGACTTCCAAGTTTCTTACATGCTCGAATAACTGACAATTTTTATTATATACTCACCCCCATGGTGGTAGAAAAATGCTATAATTTTTGGATCAACAGAACTAAAGTACTAGGAGAGGGGCTTTTTCACAGGAAAAATGGTTGCTACTGAAAAAAAAAAAAGAAAAAAAAGATAAAGTCTTCTCTGCTATCTCCTCTAGACTCTCTAAACTCTCTTCCTGTCTCTGGAGTCCAGACACACAAGCCTCCTTTTAGTTTTGAGCTTTCACTATGCTTTTATCTTAAAGACTTTGCCTACTATGTCCTTTTTGCTGAGAAAGCACCTTATCCCCTCAATTACCTAGTTAACATCAAATATCAAATCATACTTCTTACTGAAACCCAAGTACCACCTCTAGAAGTCTTCCCTAAGAACAGCCTATATACTGTTAATTCTGTGAGCCCTTTTCTTATATCCTTCAAATTCTCTTCCTTCACATTACTCTTCCTTCATATTACTCTTCCTTCACAGCCTTTAGCCAGGCAATATATTACAGGAAAACAGGGAGTACATGATTTTGCCATGCACTCTTTCTTTTGCCTAGCCCAGTGCCTGGCAAATAATAGATTCTCATTATGTATTTTTTTTGAATGAACTAATAAATCTAAGTAAAATAATTGATGTTTTGGAATTATCTAAGACTGTTAAAATCAGTTAAATATAGTTAATGTGAAGCAAAAAAGAGTAAACAAAATTAATGTAATATATGTGCTGTTATTATTTTAGAAAAAACACAATAATTTACTAATTTCTTTCAATAATTCAATTAACTTTTATGAAATTTCATTGAAGACAAATCTATGAATGCTTTGTTGTAAATAAAAGAATCCTTTTAATAAGCACAAATAAATTAACATAACAAATATCAATTTACAGAGAGACAAAAAATGATTGTTTTCTAGATGAAAGGAGGATTATTAATAGTTGGCATAAGAAATCAAAAATTAGTTCAACAATTAGTCATACGGAAATGTCAAATATTGTCATTAATGTGATAAAGGAGAGTTTCTGCAAATAACCTCCCATCCCTGATGTGAATCTTTCACGTCATTCTGTAGTTCAACTAGTTCTTAATAATTCAAAAACAGGAAAGATAAAATCCATCATTTTGTTTTGCTACCCAGATCCCTCCTGTAGCTGTCATACAGAGTGTAATTTATGACTTGTAAGTTGTGCTGTGGAGCTTGACAAGTTAAGTTTGATTTCATTTAGTATTTTCTTTAAACCATCTTAGATCTCCTCTTTGACAAGAATTTATGTTAGTGTTCTCAAAATGTAAAATGGGTAACTTAATGAGAGCAAAAGTTGTATCCTAAGATATATTTGCATTATCTACATACTCGCAATTAATTCTTAACAGTTCAAATATACCCATTTGTAATAGAATCTAACAGTTTTCCTCTTGAATTTTTTTAGACACAAGAAATTTTTAGTCCTAATAATGTTTAGCTTCCTAGTCACAAACCAAAGAGAAAGCAAATTTCATCAGTTTAGAATGGTTAAAACCAACACAGCTGCAATATTTTTATTTTTGTTTTAAGATTTTGTTTAATCAAATATGGTTTTAAGATGAGTAGAAATTCTTCTGAAGATAATAAAGTATGTCATATAATATCTTAAATAAAAATAATAAGTTATTAATTTTTTCTGCTTATTATGCTCCAGAATCTGTACTAAGCATTTTAGAGGATTATTTTATTTAATTCACACAATAATCCCTTGAGAAATATATAATTATTATCTTTAATTCACAGTTACTGAAAATGAGACACAAAGAGGTTAAGAATTTTGTCTAAGGTCAGGCAGCTAGTGTGACTTAGCAAGGGTGTAATTAAGAAAAAACAAGTCTTTCTTATCTTATGGGAAATTTGGAAAAGCAAATATCTAGGTTCTCTTTTTAATTGAAAAAATATAAAATATAAAATGTGAGTCTCTCTTAAAGCAGGGAATCAACTTTAATTAAATTGAAACAATACAGAATCCTTTGTTATTCAGGCTCTATATTATTATTATCTCTGCTGACAGCAAAAGCTAAGAATAGAAAATATTTCTGACCTAAGTTGGTAAATTATGAATCAACCAGCTAAATAATCAGAATAGGCTAACAAGTGGAATTAAATGTAATTATTCTATATTAAATATAATATAAACAAATTCTTATTGTTATAATTTTACTAAGATTCTACCAGTTTCAACTGAAATATAACATTTTAAATCCAAGCTTAATAAAAGAACTTGGCATGAGATGTTTTCATAGGAAATAGTGACAATTCATATTATTTTTAAGTGTAAATGGGATGTATTATTTCTGTATTTCATTTTCCTTCTAAAAGTTATTTTTAAAGTTTTAGTTTTTCTGAAGTTGATAGCTATTACTAACTCTTTTGGGCAAAGTTTTTTGAGATAGATTGATTTATAAAATTAGGAAGAAACTAAAGTAGTTGTGAAAGTTTCTAAAAAGATAATAAAGTAGTTGTCTTTATGTTATAATAGAAAATGAGAATGTGAATGCAGATCATTTTGACTCTCAGAGTTTGTGTTTTCAGCAAATATTACCTGAATATTGATATATAAATTAGAATTCCCCAAAGGAAAACATTTAAAAATGTTAAAATTAATAAGATCATTAACTTATATACTTGTCCTTAGTATCAGGACCTTCTCCAGTGGATTCAATAGAGCATCTGAAGTTTTGTTGAACAAAGGTTTCTGCAATATGGACTCATGGTGTGAGCTTACTGGGTCACATTCTTTGTTCCTTCTTGCAGCTTTGGGGGGCATTTATAAAAGAGCTGCTGTAGTAGAAGGACTGAGTTGTATCACCCTGAGGATTTAAGTTTCCATGGGAGAATCAAATTCACTTTAGTATAGGGATTTAGTAGGTTTCCCTAGCCTTATTAACAAAATATCATGGACTGAATTATTAACAAAATACTAACACGACATGAAAAATGCATACTTACAATAATCCATTTAAGGCACTATTTTTGTATAGCAAAATTCTTTACTACACACTAGTTGCAAATCAAGTGAGCAAGAGGTGATCATACTGCTCTGCTTCCTACTCCTGCCCTTTCCTCCTACCCCTGCTGAAAATACTTGCTGCAAATGTCTTTTTGTAGGAGACTTTGACCCCAGTGTGTAGAAAGGGAAAGGGAAGGGTCAGATATATATGTCTTGTCTATAACTTAAATCTAATACCAGCACAAAACCCTGAAAGGACAGATTTTTAGAGGGCATTGGCAGGAAACTCTTTGCTCTGCTATCATCTGTTTTAAGCTACTTTTATACATTATTTTTTCAGCATCTACTCCGCTACTATTCAACTGCAATTTGTTTTATTGTACACTTCAACACCATGAACAGTATCTTAATCATTATTGAAGTGTATTACAAGTTCATAAAGAAAACAGAATTTTGTTTCTTCAGTCATCTACTTTGGATGAAAGTGTTATTTAGAAAAGAATAAATGGGAAAAATGATACATTAAAAATAAAAATTGCATATTAATTTTTTAGATCAAATAAGCCAATTTTAAGCATTTTTGTGGACCTTTATAACCAAAATAAATAAACATTTAAAAACAGATGATTTAATTCAGTGTTTTGTTTCTTGAAAATACTGGAATATGTGTTGTAGATAATGTATATATTTCTGTTATTGAAAAGTTTTCAATAGTCAGCTGACTTCATATGTAACTTTTTGCAAATAATAATACCATTTTAAACTTCTTCAAGGATTTTAGGTGTTCTTAAATATTATTTTATAACTTATTTTACTCCCTTAAAGTAAATATTTATGGCATCTGTAAGCCATTGTACAATTGGTATAGCATAGTATTATAATTGTCCTTTGTAATATTTTATAGTATTCACATTTGTATTTAATCACAAATTTGATACAATTTAGCCAAGCCTTCAATACATTTATAAAGAGAGCACTACTGAGACTTTATACATTGGAATAAAATAACAAAATATGATGACAGCATTTTTCCACTCAAAGAGATATATATATTTTTTATTCTATCTAATTTTTAACTAATTTTATTTTTTGCACGCAATGGAGGAGAAAATTACTAAAAGTGTGATTAAGGCTATTATAAGATACCTAAACTGTATGACGCAAGCATTCTCAACTCAACTTTACACTCCACATTGTTTATGAACTTAGTATGCCAGCTTTTTAAGTGTGGTGGGGTCTGGTATTCCACACTTACATGTCTCTGAATCCCACCCTTGTGCTGATGCCAAGATGAACTGAAGCAGGGATGAATTTTTCTCTTACATGGAAACATGAATATATTCCAAACTGGAGGGAGCTCTCACAAGCAGTTCGCTTATGGGAATTACTCTGTGCCTTGAAATGGGTCACACAGTATCCTCAAAAAGATGTGTTGAGTCCTAGACCCTCTTCCATCCCAGTACCAGTAAATGTCACCTTATTTTGAAATAGGAGCTTTACAGATATAATAAAGTTAAAGATCTCAGGGTGAGATCATCCTGAATTTAGGGTGAGTCATGGATATTGGGACACAGAAACACAAGCAAGGTCATGTGAAGATAGAGACAAAGGTTAGAGTTACGCTGTCACAAGCCAAGGAGTACCAGGAGCCACCTAGAACTAGAAGAGGCAAGGAAGGATTCTTCCCTAGAGCCATCAGAGGAAGTATGGTCCTGTGTACACCTGGATTTTGGTCTTTTGGCCTCTATAATTGAGAGATATTATTATTATTATTATTATTATTATTATGTTAAGCCACACATTTTGCAGCAATTTCTTTTGACAGCACTAGGAAACTAGTTAATGCCTGTATTATTTGGTTAAACAAAGAGCACTATTAAGTATTTTTAAAACAATGTATATCAATGTTGATTATGGTAAGCAGTTTATAATCAGATCAGTTTCTATGTAAAATTTCATGTTATTATATTGACTTTGTTTTGTTTTAACCATACAAGACTTACTTGGATGTGGTACCATTGATAACCATCCCCATTCCCTCCTGTCCCACAACTTTTAGAAATTTATGGGGTTTTGTTCTAGACTGAATATTTCTTTTCCCTCAAATTTCGTATGTTAAAGCCCTACCCCACAATGTGACAGTATTGGGAAGTGAGGTCTTTGAGAATTAATTAGGTTTAGACAAAGTCATGAGCTTAGGACACTCATCAATGGAATTAGTGTCCTTACAAGAACAGGAAGAGAGTCTGTAGAGTGCTTTCCCTCTCTCTCTCTATCTGCTATATGAGGAAAAAGCAAGCCGGGAAGAAGACCTCACCAGGAAACAAATTTGCCAGCACCTTAATCTTGCACTTTCCAGCTTCTAAAATTGTGAGAAATAAATGTCTGCTGTGTAAGCCATCCAGTCCATGATATTTTGTTATAGAAGCCTGGACTGACTGTTATAGGCTGGAACATGCTGGAGATATGGTATGAAATCTAATTTTAGAAAAGTATTTTAAGTTGTAAGATCTGAGGCAAAAATCAGTTAAATATTACCATTTACATTAACCAAATTACTCCATTTGCAGTATCAAATTAAAGAAATTTATGTTTTATTCAAGCCTTTTAAAATCAGCACACCCACTTTGCAGAAGTGATTAATAACCCATGATTATTAATTATGTTTGCCAATTTAATTTTCATCCAGTATTACTTGCAGGGAAAGTTTGAAATTGATCAATCATCTTCCTTTTGAGATGTCACTTGTATAACTAAAGGCTACCTATAATTTCTGTAATTGTTACTCTTTAATGCAACTTTAAACTTCTAAGAAAGATATTTCAATATATTGTTAAATTGAATTAAATGACTAAGACTGTAGCTTAAATGACTGAGATTGTGGTGGAGAGGATATTCCCCAAACTAACTCTGTCTCTGACATTTAGGGGTTCATTGTAATAGTAACACCTTGCTAGCAATCATCTACTAGTGATTTGCTCATGGAACATGCTGGAGAGAAGGAGTGTCTGAGTCCTAGACCGTCTCCCATCCAAGTACTTGTAAATGTCACCTTATTTTGAAATAGGAGCTTTACAGATATAATAAAGTTAAAGACCTCAGGGTGAGATCATCCTGAATTTAGAGTGAGTCATGGATATGAATATATGCATATATATATATATTACATGCATGTGGAGGCAGGGTGTATATAATATAATATGTATATATATTATGTATGTATATTGTGTATGTGTATATATATATATATATATATGTATGTATATATTATATACACCCTGCCTTCACATGCATGGCCTCCCTCATTATCAGTATCCTCCCCCAGAGTGGTACAACTGTCAAAATTGACTTGCCTACATTAACACAATGTTGTCACCCAGTGGTAAATATACATAACATAAAAGGTATAATTTAATCATTTTAAATTCTAAAACTCAGTGATATTGAATACATTCACAGTGTTGTGTAATAACACTGTTTTCATAACTTTTATATCACTTCAAACAGAAATTCTGTACCATTAAGCAATAATTCTCCATTGCTCTTGCCACAGCCTCCCTGCCCTAGAAACATGCAATCTGCATTCCCTCTGCATGAATTTGACTATACATGATCTTTCGTATAAGTAGAATCATGTACTATTTGTCGTCTTGTATCTGGCTTATTTTATTTAGCATAATGTTTTCAAGATTTATCCATGTTGTAAACATGTATCAGAACATCATTCCCTTTTTATGGCTAAATACTATTCCCTTGTATGTACATGCCACATTTGGTTTATCCACACAGACAGGTTTGTTTTCACTTTTTGACTCTTGTGAGTAAGAATGAGTGATGGTATCTGGCATGTGCATGCAGCCACTTTCTTACTAAAGACCAATAGCATCAAGCACTCTACTAATGGTTGTTATTTATCTGATTAGGATCCAGAGTTCCAAAAATGTTAATTCTTATTTTTTCCAGTTTAACAGCAGTTTTTGTGGAGGGATTGACTTCTAAAACTTCCTATTCCAATCTTCTAAAATCCACTTTAAAAGAATGGTTTAAATTCTGTGCTTGCAGGATGAAATTGATAAAAAAATATTTTACCAACTTTCAAAATTGCATTACAGAGATAATGTCTTTGACTATTGGGTATTCACATATTTGGCATGTTATAAACAACTTTCTGGAAGGTAAAGGCCTTTTATTTCATACTTAATATTAAGACAGGAAACATTGTCCTAGCAATGGCTTTTGGGTTTGATGTGATATATTTGTATGTAATGAGTTTTTAAAAGTTAGAGTGAAAAGTCATCTCATACAAAACAAAATCGTTTTTACTGTTATAAGAAAGTAGTTATTAATTACTTATAAAACATGCAAGTATCTTTATGATATTTGGTGATTTATTTTTCTCCAGTCATCTTGTGTTGTTCTTAGTGGAGAAAAAAATATGGGTGCTCTTTATCTATGACAATGTGAAAAGTAAATAAATGGTTTCCCTAAAAATTCGTCTTCTAAGTCTTTAATCCTCTAAAATGATCATCGATATGTACAAATAAATATTAATAATAACAACTTAAGGATCATTTTTGCTGTTATCAGAAATTGAAAGTACTGTAACAGTCCATCAATAGAGAAATAGTTATGTATATTATGATATATAGCATACATAGTGTATGTCCATATATAGAATATGTACCAAATGTATACAACAAAGTACAATGAATACACGATTATGCTAAGATGGATGGGCATGGATCCACATATTACTCTGTTTGTATATGGTCTTTTCCAAAAAGAAATAAAATGTAAGAAAGAAGAAAAGAAAAATAAAGAGAGAATAAAGGCAACTAAATAAAATATAAGCCAGGATGCATAAGTGGTCTCATCTTAGGACTGGAACACCAGTAAAGCCTCTCTTCTCTGGAAAAAGTTTAGGTCTCTGAAGTTTTCTCAGTGCATCATAACTGACAGCAGCAGGAATGTGGTTCTGCTAACAGCAATAGAAAAGCAAAACTGTCTCAAGATTGTAATATTAATCCAAAGGTTAAAACTTCTTACCTTAGTGTTGCTGGTTTCTGTATGCACATCCCAAAGGATCTAGAAAGGTGGAAAAGACACAGGAGTTGGAAAATGTAGAAAATAAAAAAATAAGATAAATTTAAAAGATAATAAGACAAACATTCATTCATTCACATTAAGCTCCTAAGTTGTAACACATTCTCTGGTAGACACTATGGATATAGCAGTGAAAAAAAAGAAAAACATATATGCCTTTTTGGAGCTTATATTCTCTTGGAAGGAGATATATAATAACAAAAGTAATTAAGCTATATAATATGTTAAGTGTTGATAAGTGCTATGGAGGAAAGTAAGGCAGACAAAGCAATCAGGCAGGAGAAAGAAAGAAATGGTATTCAATTAGGAAAAGAGGAAGTCAAATTGGCCCTGTTTGCACATGACATGATTGTATATCTAGAAAACCCGATCGTCTCAGCCCAAAATCTCCTTAAGCTGATAAGCAATTTCAGCAAAGTATCAGGATAAAAAATCAATGTGCAAAAATCACAAGCATTCTTATACACCAATAACAGAAAAACAGAGAGCCAAATCATGAGTGAACTCCCATTCACAATTGCTTCAAAGAGAATAAAATACCTAGGAATTCAACTTACAAGGGATGTGAAGGACCTCTTCAAGGAGAACTACAAACCACTGCTCAACAAAATAAAAGAGGACACAAACAAATGGAAGAACATTCCATGCTTATGGATAGGAAGAATCAATATCATGAGAATGGCCATACGGCCCAAGGTAATTTATAGATTCAATGCCATCCCCATCAAGCTACCAATGACTTTCTTTACAGAATTGGAAAAAACTACTTTAAAGTTCATATGGAACCAAAAAAGAGCCCACATTGCCACGTCAATCCTAAGCCAGAAGAACAAAACTGGAGGTATCACGCTACCTGACTTCAAACTATACTACAAGGCTACAGTAACCAAAACAGCATGGTACTGGTACCAAAACAGAGATATAGAACAATGGAATAGAGCAGAGCCCTCAGAAATAATACCACACATCTACAACCATCTGATCTTTGACAAACCTGACAAAAACAGGAAATGGGGAAAGGATTCCCTATTTAATAAATGGTGCTAGGAAAACCGGCTAGCCATATGTAGAAAGCTGAAACTGGATCCCTTCTTTACACTTTATACAAAAATTAATTCAAGATGGATTAAAGACTTACATGTTAGGCCTAAAACCATAAAAACCCTAGAAGAAAACCTAGGCAATACCATTCAGGACATAGGCATGGGCAAAGACTTCATGTCTAAAACACCAAAAGCAATGGCAACAAAAGCCAAAATTGACAAATGGGATCTAATTAAACTGAAGAGCTTCTGCACAGCAAAAGAAGCTACCATCAGAGTGAACAGGCAACCTACAGAATGCTACCAAATTTTTGCAATCTACTCATCTGACAAATGGCTAATATCCAGAATCTACAAAGAACTTAAACAAATTTACAAGAAAAAACAACCCCATAAAAAAGTGGGCAAAGGTTATGAACAGACACTGCTCTAAAGAAGACATTTATACAGCCAACAGACACATGAAAAAATGTTCATCATCACTGGCCATTAGAGAAATGCAAATCAAAACCACAATGAGATATCATCTCACACCAGTTAGAATAGCGATCATTAAAAAGTCAGGAAACCACAGGTACTGGGGAGGATGTGGAGAAATAGGAACACTTTTATACTGTTGGTGGGACTGGAAACTAGTTCAACCATTGTGGAAGACAGTGTGATGATTCTTTAAGGATCTAGAACTAGAAATACCATTTGACCCAGCCATCCCATTACTGGGCATATACCCAAATGATTATAAATCATGCTGCTATAAAGACACATGCACATGTATGTTTATTGCGGCACTATTCACAATAGCAAAGACTTGGAAGCAACCCAAATGTCCATCAATGATAGACTGGATTAAGAAAATGTGGCACATATACACCATGGAATACTATGCAGTCATAAAAAATGATGAGTTCATGTCCTTTGTAGGGACATGGATGAAGCTAGAAACCATCATTCTCAGCAAACTATCGCAAGGACAGAAAAAACAAACACTGCATGTTCTCACTCATAGGTGGGAATTGAACAATGAGAACACTTGGACACAGGAAGGGGAACATCACACACTGGGGCATGTTGTGGGGTGAGGGGAGAGGGGAGGGATAGCATTACGAGATATACCTAATGTAAATGACGAATTAATGGGTGCAGCACACCAACATGACACATGTATACATAGGTACCAAACCTGCATGTTGTGCACATGTACCCTAGAACTTAAAGTATAATAAAAATAAATAAATAATTTTAAAAAATTAAAAGAAACGAAACAACAACAAAAAACAAAGCAAATAACGTGAGGAGGGGATACGATTTTAAGTAGGGAAAAAAGGAAGGCATGACAGAGACAGTAGCATAAGAGTGAAAGGCTTGAAAGAGGTGAAATGGTTTGACTGGGTCCCCCACTAAATCTAAAGCTTGACTTGTAGTTCCCGTAATCCCCTTGTGTCATGGGAGGGACCTGGTGGGGGTTAATTTAATCATGGGGTCAGTTACCCCCATGCTGCTGTTCTTGTGATATGAGTGAGTTCTTATGCTCTCTGATGGTTTTATCAGGGTTTTTTTTCCTCATTTTGCTTGGCACTTCTCCTTGCTGCCACCACGTGAAGAAGGATGTGTTGCTTCCCCTTATCATGGTTGTAAGTTTCCTGAGGTCTCACCAGCTGTGCAGAACTGTGACTCAACTAAACCTCTTTCCTTTACAAATTACCCAGTCTAGGGTATGTTTTTTATTAACAGCATGAGAAGGAACTAATACAGAAGGTGAGAAAGCAATCCAGGGGGGATTTGAAGACAGGTGTTTTCAGTCACAGAAACCATGTAAAAAGCATCTAATGTGAGAGTGCTATAATCTGAATGTTGACAACCCCCCCAAATTCATACGTTGAAATCTAATTCACAGTACGATACTATTAAAAGCTAAGGTCTTTGGAAGGGGATTATGTCATGAATACAGAGCCTTCATGAAGGAGATTGGTGCCTTTATAAAAGATGCCCGAGGGGTTGTTTTGTCCCTTCCACCATATGATGACTCCACCATATGAAGAAGAAGATGGGTCTATGAACTAGGAAATAGGGCCTCATCATATATGGAATATGTGAGCACATTGATCTTGGACTTAGCTTCCAGAACTGTGAAGAATAAGTTTATGTCATTTATAAGCTACTTAGTATGTGATATTTTGTTATAGCTGCTCAAATGGACTAACACAGAGACAATTCCCAGCCTGCCCAAAGAGCATCAGGAAGTGTTGGGTACAGGAAAGCTGGAAAAGAGCCACGAGGGGAAGAGCAACAGGGCTGTGATCAAAGAGGTGTGCCTGGTGGGGAGCATGAGTAGAGCTGTATAATCTGCACAATAATGACCCAGAGTGGAATTAGAAGTCCTTAAAAGTGGGTGAGCAGAGTGGCATGATCTCTATTATATTATGTTATATTCTTGCTTGGATATTGAGAATAAACTGAAGGTGAAGGCTAATGCAGAAGCAGGAAGGGAGATAAAAATTCAGAGGAGACATGATGTTGGCTTAGCCTTGGTGGATAACAGCAGTAGTAAAAATCATTTAAATGTTTTGAAGGCAGGTTTGCTGAGAAGTAATTTTGGAGGTACATTACCAAGACTAAATTTATATTTTATAAAATGGACAAATTTAAGTTGTATACCTTAACTTTATATATTTATGCACTCATATTCACACCACCCATATTAAGATGAAGAACAGAAAATCTTCTGGTGCTTTATTCCACAGAAAATCTTCTGGTTCTTTATTCCAGTCAATAACAAACACGGGTCAAAGGATATTCTACTATGACCATAGTTTTCTTTTGCCTCTCGCTAAACTTAGTTTGTCTGGAGTCATATAGATTTTAAGCTTTTGTGTCTGACCTATTTTACTCAACATGATGTTTTGGAGATATATCCATGCTGACTTATGTGTTGATATTTTATTTTTTATTGCTGTGTATTATTACTCTGTAAGTCAGTATCATAATTTGTTTATCTCTTCTCCTCTTTATAGATGTTACATCCAGTTTTTGCCTACAAAGAAAAAAAACTTTTATGAATAAATTTATATCTGTCTCTATTGTGTGAATACACAATCTCATTTATTTTTGGAATATACCTATACATTGAATTATGATGTCATTGGGTATGTGCGCAGTTTAACTTTATAAGACATAGCCAAACTTATTTAAAATGTAGCTATACAATTTACTTTCCCACCACAAATGTATGAGATTTTGTTTCATAACCTCTTCAAAATTGCATATTCAGTTCCCATTTTTTTTTTCTTAAGAGATGGGGTCTTTCTCTGTCACACAGGCTGGAGTGGAGTGGCACAATCATAGCTCACTGCAGCCTTGAACTCCTGGGCTCAAGCTCTCCTCCCATATTGTTCTCCAGGTATTTAGCCGTTTTAATTTTACCAGTTCTCTTGGACATGTAATGACATCTCATTCAGGTTTTTATTTTAATTTTTCTGATGACCAACTGTGTTCAGCACGTTTTTTTATCCCGATCACCCACTTGGCTGTCTTCTTTTATGAACTGACTGTTCAAGTCTTTTGCCCACTTTTAATTGAGTGATTTATCATCTGCATAACAATTTATAGGATTTCTTTACTCTCCAAAGAAATCTTTTGTCAGGTCTATGTATTTCAAATATGTTGTCTCAGTGTGACATTTCTGTTCATTTTTAATTGGGATAAAAACATAACTTGTGATCTATCCTGTTAATAAGGTTTTAAATGTACAATATAGTACTGTTAAGTATAGGCATGATGTTGTACAGAAAATCTCTGGAACTTATGCAACTTACACAACTGAAATTTTATGCCCATTGAACAGCAACCCTTCTTCCTCCTTCCCCTAACCATTCTACTCTCTATTTCTATGAGTTTGACTTTATTTTATTTTTTTTTTGAGACAGAGTCTCCCTCTGTTGCCCAGGCTGGAGTGCAATGGCGCGATCTCGGCTCACTCC
The DNA here is from genome assembly GCF_028885625.2 of Pongo pygmaeus. Taxonomy (NCBI): domain Eukaryota; kingdom Metazoa; phylum Chordata; class Mammalia; order Primates; family Hominidae; genus Pongo; species Pongo pygmaeus. The sequence goes on along the minus strand of NC_072392.2, from coordinate 31,937,454 downwards.
AAGTTCTGCCTCCCAGGTTCACGCCATTCTCCTGCCTCAGCCTCCCGAGTAGCTGGGACTACAGGCACCCACCACCACGCCTGGCTAATTTTGTGTATTTTTAGTAGAGACAGGGGTTTCACCATGTTAGCCAGGATGGTCTCGATCTCCTGAGCTCGTGATCCGCCCGCCTCGGCCTCCCAAAGTGCTGGGATTACAGGCTTGAGCCACCACTCCCGGCCGAGTTTGACTATTTTAGAAAGCTCATAGAAGTGAAATCATGCAGAATTTGTTCTTCTGTGACTGACTTATCATGCTTGACATGATATCCTCCAGGTTTATCCATGTTGTTGCAAATGGCAGAATGTCCTTCCTTCTTAAAATTGAAAATATTCCATTGTATTTATACACCACATTGTCTTTATCCATTCATGCAGTAATGGACATTTAAGTTTTTAAATTTTGTTTTTTGTGAGTAATGCTGCAAAGAACAGGGGTATGCAGGTACCTGTACCACATCCTGATTTCCATTCTTTTGGACATATTCCTAAGAGTAAGATTGGGGGATCATAGAGTAGTTCTAATTTTAGTGTTTTTGAGGACCCTCCATACTGTTATTCACAGTGACTAAACCAATTTACATCCCAATTTACAGCAAGAGTGTACAAGGATTCCAGTTTCTCCACATCACTGCCAACACTTGTTATGTCTTGTTTTGTTTTATAATGGCTCTCCTAATGGGTGTGAAGTGATATCATATTGTGGGTTTCATTCGTATTTCTCTGATCATTAGGGATGTTGAACATCTTTTCATATACCTTTTGGCTATTTGTATGTCTTTGAAGAAAGTTTATTCAATCATTTTGCCCCAATTTTTAAGTTATTTTTTCTGTTGTTGAAGGAGTTCCTTATATATGTAATGAGGTTTTTAGAATAAATGAATATAAGTTTAATATAGTAAAAACATTAATACAATTTTTATTTTTATGTTTAATACATTCTGTGCTCCAGAAAAAAAAAATCATTGTTTATCTCACCCAAGATCATTATGATGTTCCTCAAAGTGTTCTTCTAGAAGCTTAACATTCATGTTTAGGTGTGTGATCCATCTTACATTGAATTTTGTGGGTGATATGAGTGAGATATTAAGATTAATGAAAATGCTAATTATAATAGGTTCTCAGGTCCTAGCCAAAGGTTTTGTATATTAGGATCTGCTGAGATCTAGGTTATTTAAAGGCAATAGACAATCAGTATTAATGAATTTGTTTTCTTTATCTATCTGGTGGTTCTTAAACTTTGTTCCATATTAGAATCAAGTGGTTTGCTTCCTTGCTTTGTTTTGTCTTTGCTTTTAATAGCACTGCCTCAATCATACCTTCAAAAATTCTAATTTGATAACCTGGACATCAGGATTTTTGGAGAAGGAGGGGACAGGGTCTCACTCTGTCACCTAGGTTGGTGTACAGTGGCATGATCATATCCCACTGCAGCCTCGAACTCCTGGGCTTGAGGGATCCTTCTTCCTCAGCCTTTCACATAGCTTGAATTACAGGTGTTGAGCCACCATGCCTGGTGACATTGGGATTTTAATGGGTCTCTGGGTGAGTGAATATAAAGCCAAGTTTAGGAATCATTGACAAGCTCCAGAAGCCTGGAATAATGTATGCGTGAAGATAGAGGTTAGTGTTACTCTCTCCTTGGATGAAAACACCTGACAAGATTTATGTATTTATTTATTGATTTATTGATTTATTGATTGGGAAACAACATTGGAAACAGTTTCTGCTCTGCCTCCTTAATCCCTTGGCCAATGCAATCTTGAGTTCTTTATAGTCTCACCACTAATTCTTGTTGGGAGAATACATCTTTACTTCAAGTTTTCATGCACTTTATCTTCATCTTGGAGAATTATTATTTGAAAAAAAGTTCTCAATATATAACTCATATTAAGTAAAAGACGTATAATACATTGTCGTAATTCAGCAAATATTGCTTGTGATGTTGTACTTACTTTACACTTGTGAAAAATGTAAGCAAAAATTTTAAACAGTTTTATATTATTTTCATAGAAGAATTACAGTAAAATGAGAACTCTGCAAGTCCATATTTTACTAAGTTGCATTATTTGAAAAGCAAACTAATTTTGAAGTATCTGATTTCAAAACACAGTTTGCTATTATTTAATTAGAGGATTTGAAATATAATTTTTAACATTGACTTAGACACTTTCCCGAAATCTATTAGACATAAAAGTAAATGGTATTTATATATTTGTTTGTAAGATGCTATGATTTTAAATTTAAAAGTGTATGTAGCTTTTTCTGAAGGAAGCTGTTCTACCATTGTAGAAGCAATTTTGGGGCATTTCTCTTACTTGATTGACTTTTTTCTCATCCAGATGCTACTGATTTTCGAGATTGCACAAAGTCCACTTCTATAAGGGAACTCAGCCCACAAGGCTGTCATGTACATCAGTAACATCTATATCTTTATAGTACCACATATGCCTTGCCCTATCTAATGAAATTATATACCACGAAGTCAGGATCATATCTTAACTCTTCTGTAAACTCCACAATGCATAGCATAGTGTCACTCATGGGAAAAATCAAACACTTGTAATTGAAATGGATTAACATTCTTCTCATGTTAAGGAACATACTTCTTTTATTGTACCTGTTGTTATGCAGGGTGTAAGATTTATTATTTTCTCCAGAATTGATATCAATAATTTAAAAATATATAAAAATTGAAGATAAATGGGGAAACAAACAATTTATGAAGGTCAAAACTATGAAGTAAATTTCAGTTCATGGATATTTGGTAGAAATACTAGGTTGGAGAGTATGGTTTACATTTGAGACCAAATTAAATACTATTTAATAGATTTCTTTCATACTTAGTTGAAGGAAAGCATGTAGTAAAAAACTAACTTGACCAAAAACCTGACTTGCTCTTGGCAAAAATTATGGTGGAGTGAGAGAGAGAAAGAGAGAGAGAGAAGGAAGACAGAGAATTAATAACCTCTACTCTGTGGGAAAGTCTTTCCATTCCAAATGACACAAATAGAGAATCTGATGAATCCGAGCCTAGGAAAGTAAAAACAGAAGCAGATTGGTATCTAATCATTGAAGACAATAAACCTGAACACTAAGAAGACATGACTAAATAAACATCAAGTTCTGAACAATTAAACTGGTTACTTCTCTTACATTGAAGTAAAGAGAGACTGGAAATTTCTGCCTCAACTCTCCCTATCAACTCAATACCTTAGAGTCGAACATAGTTTTCCAAATAAAAATATAATGAGGCAGAAGATGACACCTTGTTTACTAAATTTTCTAGTTCATATTGAATAGTTCCATCTAAGCTTGAAAGCCAAGGTCTTGGGGAACAATTTTTAATGTGCTTTTCAAAGAGCTCATATTAAAATAATTACTTTATATGTAATTAGCAAATAATTAGATATGAGGCTCACAAAGGAAATATTTATGTTCATATAATATGGCTAATGTATGGTAACAATAGTATTAAATCTATAGATCTATGATGGGAGAATTACTAGAAAAACGATAGTAGGTCTCCCAATCCATGATCATGGAATGATTTTCCATTTGCTTAGATTATTAGTTTTCAGCATGCAAATCTTACACACACTTTGCTACATTAATTTCCAAGGGTTTATTTTTATAGTATTGTGAATATAATTATTTCTTTTTTTTTTTTTTTTAAGAGAGAAAGTGTCTTGCATTATCTACCAGGCTGGAGTGCAGCATCTTGCAATCATAGCTCACTGCAACCTTGAACTGCTGGGCTCAAGCAATCCTCCTGCCTCAATCTCCCGAGTACCTAGGACTGAGGTGAATGCCACCAAGCCTAGCTAATTAAAAATAAATAAATAAATTTGTAAAGAAGAAGATCTCTCTTTATTGCGCAGGCTTGTTCTGAACTCCTAGCCTCAAGTAATCCTCCTGACTTGACCTCCCAATGCACTGGGATTACAGGCTGAGCTGTGGAGCCCAGCCACTTCCATTTCCTGATGGTTTTATCAATGTGTTCTTCATTGTATTAACTATAACTTCCAGTGCAATATTGGATAGAATTAGTGAGAGTGAACATTATATACATCTTTGGCATGTCACCAATTTTGAGGGGAAAACATCCAGTCTTTCACCATTAGATGTGCGATAAAATACAATGTTTTTGGTGGTGGTTGTTGCTGATGTCCTCTATCAGGTTGAAGAAATTCCATTCTATTTTTTTTATTCATGTTAGATTCTGTCAAATCATTTTCCTGCATCATTGAGATAATCGTTTCATTTTAGTTCTTTATTTTACAACATAGTATATTACATTCTTTACTTTTTAAATACTAAAACAATCCTGCATTTCTGGGATTAATTTCACTTAGTCATGGAGTGCAATCATTTTTATACATGGTTGAATTTAGTTTGATAATATTTTATTTGAGATTTTTGTGTCTATATCTGTAGGGTATATTGATCTCTAATTTTATTTTTAGTTTTTCTTTTTAAAAATTTCTTTTTCTTTCTTCTTTCATTTTTGCTTTTGAATATAGGCCTTATAACATCAATTGGGAAGTTTTTCTCTTTCTCTATTTTCTGCGTATGGGTATCATTTCTTCATTGACTATGTGAAACAATTTACCAGTGAAGTCATGTGGTCCTGTATATTCTCTTATGGAAGACTTTTAATTGTTAATTCAACATATTCATTCAGATTTTCTATTCATGTTTGTTTCAGCTGTGGTAATTTACACATTTTTAAGACTTTCTACCATAAATATAAGTTGTATAATTTGTGGTTATAAAGTAATTTATAGTATTTCCCTTATAATTCATATATTTGGACAGGATGGGGGAGAATTGGTGGTAGTAACCATTGTTCCTGATTTTGGTAATCAACACATTATCTCTTTTTTCTTTTCTTTTTTGAGACAGAGTTTTGCCGTTGTCACCCAGGCTGGAGTGCAATGGAAGGATCTGGGTTCACTGTAACATCTGCCTCCTGGGTTCAAGTGGATTCTCCTGCCTCAGCCTCCTGAGTAGCTGGGATTACAGGTGCCCACCACCATGCCCGGCTAATTTTTGTTATTTTTTAGAGATGGGGTTTCACCATGTTGGCCAGGCTAGTCACGAACTGCTGGCCTCAAGTGAATCATCTGCCACGGTCTCCCAAAGTGTTGGGATTATAGGTGTGAGCCACCATGCTCAGCCTTTTTTATTATTCATCATCTAAATATTTCTCAATTTCATTTAACTTTTCAAAGATTTAGATTTTGGATCATTAAATTTATTTGTTTTTTGTTTTATTTTCTATTTGATTGATTTTTGCTGTAATCTGTATTATTTCTTCATTTTTCTTGCTTTGTGCTCACTTTAGTCTTCCTTTTCTAATTTCTAAAGTTGGGAGAATGGATTATTAATTTATGAACTCTCCTTTTAAAGTAACCTTTAAATTTTGATATAATTGTAGATTTACTTACAGTTGTAAGAAATAAGATAGAGAGATCACTTGTAACCTTATCTCATTCTCCCAAATGGTAACATCTTGCAAAACTATAGCACAATATCATAACCAATATATGGAGATTGATATAGTCAACATACAGAATATTTCCATTACCATGGAATCCCTCATGTTGTTCTTTCCTAGCTATATCCATTTTTCTCTTTTTCACCTCATCTTGAACCCTTGACAACCATTAATCTTTCCTCCATTCTCATAATTTTGTCACTTTGGTAATGTTATATAAGGGAAATTCCACATCACATAATCTTTTGTGATTAGATTTATTTACTCAGCATAATTCTATGAAGACTTATGGAGGTTGTTGCCTATATCAATAACTTGTTTATTTTTGATGCTATGTAGTGCTTCATTGCATGAATGTAATACATTTTGTTTAAACTTATTCACTCTTTCAAAAATGTCTGGGTGGTTTCCAGTTTGGGGTTATTAAAAAATAAAGCTGCTCTGAATATTTGTGTAAGTTTTTGAATTAACATGGTTTTTTAAAAGTTACTCTGCTGTAAATGCTCAGGAGTGAAATTACTGAGTCATAGTGTCATTGCATGTTAAATTGCTTGTTTGCTTTTTAAAGAAAGTATCAAGTTGTTACAGAGATTGGCTTTGTTACTTTACATTCTCATCAACCATGAGGGGGTTATGTAGTTTCTTTGCAGCCTTGCCAGCACTCAGTGTTGTCATTATTTTTTATTTTAATGAGTCCATTGGGTGTATATTGAAATCCCATTGGGGTTTTAATTTTTCATTTCCCTAATGGCTAATGATGTTGACATCTTTTCATGCTCTGATTTTCTAAATATATATTCTCTTCAGTGAAATGTATATTCATGTATTTTGCCCACTTTCTAATTTGACTTTGTTCACTCTTAAGTTTTGAAAGTTTTTTATTTATTCTTTATACTAGTCTTTTTCAGACACATGGCAAGCAAAAGGAAAAGGAAGGAGCACATTTTTACCGTCAAGTTGAGATGAAGGACAAGGTTCCCCTTTAGGCCTCCTTTGCCACACAAAAAGTAAATACTCTCTGTTTTCAAGATAAAGTAATGAATGCCAAGAAATACTCAAATTTTATTTATGTACTAATCATAAAAATGAACTATATTATTTAGATAATCAGAAAAAAATTGACAACTTAAGGCAGAGTGAAGGAAACTGAAACTGCAGTTCTACTTTACTATCTTCAACTCTCATTGCTAATTGTATTCATGAGATAAAAATCATGACTAAGTAAACTAGGACAATAATGTTTTACCTAATTTTAAACAATGTACACAATTACTGAATGGGAGTTGTATTTGTGACAATCTTTGTTTTGGTTAAGTTGCTTTGTTATCTAATGGGGTTTCATAAGATATTTCTTTCATAAAATATAAATGTTTAACAGACCACACTTTAGGGCACAAGAATAACCAAAATAATCCCCTTCCAAAATGCTTTTTCTTTTGAAACTCTTGATCTTCTTGTATACACCTAGGGTTGTGGAATGAAATGGATGTTACTTAAAGAAAATGTCTAGCTGGCAAATAGTTGTCATACTTTTTCTTATTCTTGATCCATAGCCAGCTCTGTGTATGAATGGATTAATGCTAGCCATTATTTATCATGCCAATAAGCAGTGGCAATTTTGTGGTGGTGATACTATCACAGTGGGCTAAAGAAGGACATCAGGTTTGGGGTTTGTTTTTTTGTTTCTTTCTTTCTTTTTTCTTTTATCTTATAGGGTTTTTTTTTCTTTTTTTCTCTTACCTAAAGCTGGTCCTCCATTGAAAATGACTTCTTTTACCTTTCATTTATATTCAGTGAAATGATACTTGACCTATTTTTTTTCAAAATTATACTAACATTTACAACAATTATCTAGAGAAGCAATATGGTATGACCATTATAAGCATAGCTCTGATTTCAGAGTGCCTATATTTGAATACATAAAATCACACAATGGATCCATATAGTAACTATTAAAATGTTCTGCCTGAGTTTCATCTTTCATATAATAAAAATAATAATAGTGTCTTGTATGTTTCTCATGATAATTAAATTGCTAATAGATATATGTCACCAAAATACTATGTGTTCAATAAATTCTAACAATTATTATTATATTAGAAAAGTTCCTTCTTCATATCACTCACCTGCTATTAACCTATAGTGCCATTTCTGTAACTCACACACAGTTCTCTGTACAGCCATGGTGAGCAGCTGTATTATATTAATTTCATTAACTGTATTTGTTCAAATCGTTTTAGGACTCTGACTAACCTTTGTAACCCTCAGAGCTCCAAACAATATTCTCTTATCATTATCTTTCTACCTTTTTGAATTCCCTTGACTTTATCCTTAATTTTATTTTTGTCTGCTCTAACCTGTACTGTTATTGTTATTAGATTATTTGAAACATTTTTTCTTCAAGAAAGCCTTCCCAATTTATCAGTATCTTACTCAGAACTATTTTAACTCAGGCCCTATTACCATTATTTGATATACATTTACTTATAATGAGTGGTATATTTTAATTCATATTCTCTAGTTTTTTTTTTAAGTAAGAATGTCCTTGAAAAAGATATTTATTCCTTCTATGTTTTCCTATAAATTCAAAAGCCTATTAAAACGTTAACTATATGGAAAATACATAATACATGCTGGTGACAAATTTATTTATAATAAAAATGTCTTAGTATCTTTATATGTGGATGATATTGACAAAATTTTTCTCTTTAGTTACATTACAATTGACTTTTAAAAGGTCTTGTTATTCATTAACGTTTCTAAGTGCTTTCCAATAATAACAGAAAAATAGGTGATTGAAACTTGAGAGTTTCACAGGCTTATTCTACTTCTGAGGTGAGATGAGAAGCCACAGACAGACTATCTCTCAACTATGATAGTAATCATAATTGATCTCAGAATTAAAAGAGGAATTTTGCTTTACTAGGTCTTAAGCTTATTGTTCTTTATTACCCATTATTTCACACTTTGCAACTGACTGGGCATTTTGCCAGTGATCACAATGAATAAAATGTGGCTTCAGCAGCCTATTATTGTGCTCAATGTCTTTGCAAGTTGCTGGCAAACATGATTTTATTTTAGATACTGTTATATGAAGTACTTTTTTAAAATTTATAGTTTGCCAATTTATTCATAATTTTCTTAATATCTCATTATCTTTATTAACACATTTACATACTGTGCTTCACGCTTACCTGTAAAATAGTGAATTCTACATCAAAACTATTTAACAAGAGCACTGGTGGATGAAGCGACTATACTTCCAAAGCAAAATCATCTGTTTTTCATTTATCAGTTTAGATGTTTAATGTTACTTGTAAATAATAGACTAACAAAAATCCACTAACCCTAGCTTTTGGATTATTATATGCAAAATAGAGTTGTGTTAGACTGTCTTGAAATTGACTGACCTGCTCTGTATAAAGGCTTGAGGTGATCAGGAATACTATATTCTAAGCATATGAGAGTTTTGAAAATTCCTCCATACAATATGAATGGGGAATGCAGGTATACTTGTTTATATATATATTCTATTCATGTATACACATTTATTAACTACTTTCTGTGTTAGCCTGCCACAGTGTCATGAATGCTGGGAGAAGATACAGGACCCCTGGTTCATGGACAAAGACTTTATTTCTCAAGGCACAAGGGGCATGAGTTACTCATTCTTATTGTTCCTTTTACCCCAAAAGTCTAACAAGACAAAGTAGAGGGACCTGAGTAGATACTACACACAGTGGATTTACATCAGAGCTGAGTTACTCTAGGCTGAAGGAGCCCAATCATTTTATCATGAGATATAAGAAAACCTGCCCAGGATTTGCCTTGGAAGGAGACATCTTTATTACCAATAAGTAAGAAAATATATTCTTGCTTTAAATGGAGATACTTAGTCTTTCAAAATTGTTCTCTGCACAAAGATCCTTTAAAAGGGAGCCTAGTGCAGAACAACAGTTTTGCAGAAATGCAAAAGACACTTGGAGGACTGTCTCCTAACACCTATCAAGTGCAGAGTACTACACTAGGTATCAGGGAAAGAAAGATGAAATTATTTGGGCTCATGGAAATCAGCAGCTCACTTAAAAGAAGCATGAGTGGAAAGTTAGTTATGGTAATGCAGGAGAGGAAGTGTTACCATAATGTTTAAAACAGGGAGACATTTAGCCAAATCTTGGAGGTCAGGGAGTACTTTTCAAAGTTAATACCTGATAAGAGTTTTGATGTAAAATTTCTAAAAACACTTCTATGTACATGTGTCTTTCTTACTTTCTTAGGGGTTCTGGGTTATACAAAAGTCAAGAATTTCAGGGCTTTTTATTAAAAATTGCTCAACATATATTTCTAAGATTTGTTTGCTACCAGTAGCCTCCTGTAGCCAAAATTTCGTAAGGTTTCAAGACTATATAAAGATAATGAAAACTAATCTGAATTACAGTTTTTGCTTAATTAGTAGGATCTTGGAAATTATCTTAAAGAATATAAGAAGATTTTAATAATAATTTTATTTGTGAACTCTTGCCCATAACAATAATGTTTTATAATTTTATCTCCTTCTCCTCTCACTTGAATATGCAATGTTCAACTAAAATCACTTACAAAAGAAGCAGGAATATGGGAATATTTAGCCTTTGGGGAATCTTATTTCCTATCTTGTTGACTATGGCCTCCAAAGAGGAATTTTAGATCCCTGTTTCCCTGCAAGATGATCTATTATGGTGAATTATAACTTCTATATCTCATTTTATCTCATAATGGATAAAGAAAACTTGGCACATATACCGTGGAATATTATGAAGCCATAAAAAAGGATGGGTTCATGTCCTTTGCAGGGACATGGATGAAGCTGGAATCCATCATTCTCAGCAAACTAACATAGGAACAGAAAACCAAATGCCACATGTTCTCACTCATAAATGGGACTTGAACAATGAGAACACATGGACGCAGGGAGGGAAACATCATACACTGTGGCCTGTTGGGTTTGGGGGGCTAGGATATTAAGAGAAGTACCTAATGTAGATGATGAGTTGATGGGTGCAGCAAACTACCATGGCGCGTGTATACCTATGTAACAAACCTGCATGTTCTGCACATGTATCCCAGAAGTTAAAGTATAAAAAATTCCATATTTTTATATTTTGATATACATACTATAGCAGTATAGTTATATATGTAAAAATTTTAAGGGTAAATACATATAAAACATATATTAGTCTTTGATCAGAATTTTATTACCAATATAAATAAGAATATCACTTAGAATATAAAATTCCTAATTCTGCAAATGACTTAATATTTATCAATATTAATCATAATTATTTAAATGCTTTTTAGCTGCCCATCATCATATTAATAATAGGAATAATGACAGCTAATTTTAATTGAGTACTTCCTAACTGTGGCCCAATTACAGTAAAACAAACACTATTAGATACACCCCATCAATCATTACAGCAAGTCTATGAAACATACTGCGTTACTAAGCCAATATTAGAAATGAAAAACTCATGGGAAGGATATGTATAAAACTTGCTCAAAGTTACCCCGCTAATAAGAGGCTAGGACAAGATTAAACACCTATGTAGTTTTCTTTCCTGAGCGGAAGTTCCTAAGTCCTTGGCTGCATGGCCCCTCATTCAAAAGTCCTAAATTGGCTAAAATTTATATAACAGAAAATTCACAGAATCATTTCCTTCTACTTGTCCACTACCAGGGCTGTTAACAGTCCCAAGCAAAAGGACAAAAATTTTTTCTACTTGAGATAAGAAAAATATAGAGTGTGACAGAAGGTGTTCTACCAATATAAAAACACTTTACCAGGAAAATTGAGAAGAGGGCTGTTAACCTTTGAGAAAATGTAGACCTTCAGTGGATTCTTGTTAGAATCATAAAGACGTAGAGAGAAGATTTTCATTTAAAAGCCTCTTCCATTCAGCCAAGTATATTCTGAATCCATTATGGTATTAGGCTCCTATATAGTTACAAGTAACCCCATGTGGTTTTTAGAATTCTTAAATATTCACACACATAGTTATCTGAAGAATGAATAAATCCATGAATGACTAAGCAAAGTTTATTCCCATATCATTTTCAATATCCTTAAATTATCCTTACATCCTTAAATCTGTTACTTCATTCTCAAAGCACGTAGTCTGTAACTCATAAAAATAAACCTCTGTTGGCCAGGCACAGTGGCTCATGCCTGTAATCCCAGTACTTTCGGAGGCTGAGGTGGGCAGATCACCTGAGGTCAGGAGTTCCTGACCAGCCTGATCAACATGGAGAAACCCTGTCTCTACTAAAAATACAAAATTAGCTGGGATTGGTGGCGCATGCCTGTAATCCCAGCTACTGGGAAGGCTGAGGCAGCAGAATCGCTTGAACCCGGGAGGTGGAGGTTGCGGTAAGCCACTCCAGCCTGGGCAACAAGAGCGAAATTCTGTCTCAATAAATAAATAAATAAACACCTGTCTTCCTAGTGTTTTATGTATATAGTCCAGAGATGCTTTACCTACCTCATCATGTGTCATTTGTTCTGACCTGTTCCTATTCTTCATTGTGTCTAGCCTCATAAGTCATCTTCCTAGTTTTGGACTAACCTAATCCCGTAAGGTCATTGCTAATGTTTCAGCTTTGAATAATTTCCTCTTTTCTGCCCTATGTATTGAACACTTCTATTAATTATGCTGTCTTTAATATATCTTACTTGCTTTGAATAGACTTCTGTACCATTCTACTTGTAGGTTGTTCCAGCCAAACTCATTCTTAATAGGCCGGGCATGGCCTAAATGTTCTAAATAGGCCAGGCATGGTGGCTCATGCCTGTAATCCCAGCACTTTGGGAGGCTGAGGCCGGCGTATCACCTATGGTCGGGAGTTCAGCATCAGCCTAACCACCATGGAGAAACCCTGTCCCTACTAAAAATACAAAAAATTAGCCAAGTGTGGTGGTGCATGCCTGTATTCCCAGCTACTCCAGAGGCTGAGTTAGGAGAATCACTTGAACTCAGGAGGCAGAGGTTGTGGTGAGCCGAGATCGCACCAGACTGGGCAACAAGAGCAAAACTCCGTCTCAAAAAAAAAAAAAGGTTCGAAATAATTCATTTAATATGGGAGAGTGTGGGAAACAGAAAGTAAAAAAAAAAAAAAAAAAAAAAAACTAACAAGATCAGCAATAATCTCACTTTTTCGTGAATTTGTTAGCATTTACTGAGCTCCACTTACAGTGACTTTCCCATTCTTCCCTGCACACTGTCGACACATAAGGACTCAAATTAAAATGATGTATATGTTTACACTCCAAAATGTTTAAAGAAAAAGGACAGAGAGAGAAGAAAGTAAAAGAAAAGAAAGCCAAAAGGGAAAATATAGCTAAGGTGAACCAGTGAGTTTCTACTCAGAATCTTTATTATTGAGCATGATGTATTTTGTTTTCTTAGTTTATGTATAATGAAAATGGAATGGAAGAATTATAAAAGATGCCTTTAGCTGATATCATTACATGAAAAAGCTGGTATCTGGAATGGTGCATAAATCCCCAATCACAAGCAGAGACCCTGTAACTTATATCACAGTTGTTGCAGTCATCCTTTGCAGCTTCCTCATAGTTGAACCTCGGAGGCGAGGATTGCAGTAAACTGAGATTGCACCACTGCACTCCAGCCTGGGTGACAGTTCATCCCAAGAAAAAAAAAAATAAATACATAAAACATTTTGCCAGGAGTGGTGGCTCACACCTGTAATCCCAGCACTTTCAGAGGCTGAGGCAGGAGGATTGCTTGAGCCCAAGGGTTCAAGAACAGCCTACAGTCTGGGCAACACAGTGAGACACTGTCTCTATAAAAAAAGAAAAAGAGGCTGGGTGCGGTGTCTCATGCTTGTAATCCCAGCACTTTGGGAGGCTGGGGTGGGCAAATCACAAGGTCAGGAGTTCGAGACCAGCCTGGCTAAATGTTGAAACCCCATCTCTACTAAAGATAAAAAATTAGCCGAGTGTGGAGACTTGTGCCTGAAATCCCAGCTACTCAGGGGGCTGAGGCAGTTGAATTGCTTGAACACGGGAGGCGGATGTTGCAGTGAGCCGAGATCTCACCATTGCACTCCAGCCTGGGTGACAGACTGATACTCCATCACCAAAAAAAAAACAAAGGTAAAGAAAAAAATTTATGAAAGTATGCACAACAAAATTAAAATGTCGACTCTAAAGTGAGCTACTGAATGACTGGGATGCATAAGAGAAAAGGGTACTTAACATTTTTATACCTATTGAATTGTATCCTATGTATGCATTATAAATTTAAATGTGCAATAATGCAGATAACTGAAATGTGGGTATGCTTTGATTAGGACTTTGCATTTCCCATTTGCTCAAATTCCTCGTGATTCTAGGTGCATATGAATAGAAATACAAAATGTAAGGGGACAGAGGACTTCTCATAGCCCTTTCTTCTTTCCAGATTTTGTGTCTCTGACTGTAGTTTGCCATATGAGTCCACATGGCTAATGAGCAAAATATTTTTCAGATGGATACCTGTGACCAAGCATTGCATTTTAAAGATATTTCTGAATCTTGGACCTCTTATTTACAGTGAAGACCCCTCACGCATAGTAAATCAGAGAGAAATGTAAAAGATTGCTGCATCGATAATCAATTTCTGGTGAGCAGTAAGTATAGGTAATGTAAACTGAGACAATTATTGCTTTTCATCATATCTTGAGAGAAATCCTACTGTCAATGATTTTGAAAAAAAAAAAATCTAAGTTCACTCTTTTCTGTAATGAAAAGACATTATCCAGTAGAAGTTCAAGAGTACAATCTGAAGGCAGCTTATCTGACCTGGACACATGATCTTGCCACTTGTTAAAGACAACTTCCTACACAGTAACCTCTCCAGACCTCAGATTTTCAACTCTCTAAAATGGAAACCTAGTAGTATTTACCTCTAGAACTGCAGCTGAACTGAGCATTTTAGGGAAGGAACAAACACACGCATGATATATATATAGTCAGATTATGAACCCAGTGTAGCCCAGAATGCAAAAATTTCTCAGTACTAGAGATTCTCAAGAGAAAAATGAGATGTAGCCTATCTCAGTGGCCTTTCATGTGGCAAATGAAAAGTGAAAGTCCATAATGAGAAAGATATGGGCAGCCAGTGACACCACCCATTCAATGTAGATTCTCAACATCTCTGACAGTCATTACCTGTTGTACCCCAACCTGCTTATATATTAGAGTAATATCACTTTTTGATCAAAACATACATAAACCTCAAGCCTCAGTAAGAAATATTTATGGAGAATCAGATTTTCTGTGTTTCCAGTCAAAACTCAGGTAGACCACATTTTATGTGACAGGAGAAGTCACAGCTGATGCCCAGTTAACCCTGAGATCATCTCTGCCTGCAGCTTCCTATCATCATAGGAAGCTCTTTCCCTGAAGTACATCATCTGTATCTGCCCTTTGCTATATAAGTAGCAAAAATAAGCATCTGAAAAGATGCTCAACACCATGTGTCACTGGGGAATTCAAATTAAAACAACAATGAGATACCACTACACATCTATTAGACTGGCTTAAATCCAAATGCTGACACCACCAAATGCTGATGAGGATATGGAGCAACAGGAACTCTCATTGATTGCTGCTGGGAATGCAAAATGGTAAAGCCACTGTGGAAGGCAGTTTTGCAAATTCCTGCAAAACTAAACATACGCTTACCATATGATCTGGCAATTGCGTTCTTTGGTGTATACTCAAATGAACAGAAAACTTTATCCACTGAAATTCTGCACGTGAATGTTTAAAGCAGCTTATACATAACTGACAAAGATTAGAAGTAACCAAGATTTCCTACAATAGGGAAATGGATAAACCATCTCTGAAACATTCATACAGTGGAATATTCTTCAGGAATAAAAAGAAATAAACTACCAAGGCATGAAAAGACTTGGAGGAATCTTAAACACGTATCTCTAAGTGAAAGAAGCCAATGCAAAAAGGCCACATAGTGTAGAGTTCCAATTATATGGAATACTAGAAAAGGCAAAACTAGGCAGATGCTATTATAAAAAGTTCAGTTGTTGTCAGGGGCTTGAGCAGAGGAAAGGATGAATAGGTGGAGCACAGAAGATTTTTAGGGCAGTGAAACTTTTCTGTGTGACCCTATAATGGTGGATATATGTCCTTAAGCATTTGTCAAAGCCCATAAATGGTAGAACACAAAGAGTGAATCTTAATATAAGCCATGAACTTAATAATATCAATATTGGCTCATCAAGCATAACAAATGTACCACACTAACAAGATGATAATAGAGGAAGTGTGTGTACTATGGTGTGAGGCAGATATTAGAGCACAATAGGCCTTCTGCTCTATTTTCTGTACACCTACAACTGTTCTAAAAATTAAGTCAATTATTTATTTATTTATTATTTATTAATTTATTTTTTGAGATGGAGTCTCACTCTGTCACCCATGCTGGAGTTCAATGGCACAATCTTGGCTTATTGCAATCTCTGCCTCCTGGGTTCAAGTGATTCTGCTGCCTCAGCCTGTCAAGTAGCTGGAATTACAGGCACCCACCACCATGCCCAGCTAACTTTTTGTATTTTTAGTAGAGACGGGGTTTCACTGTGTTAGCCAGGATGGTCTTAATCTACTGCCCTCGTGATCCACCCACTTTGCCCTCCCAAAGTACTTGGATTACAGGCATCAGCTACCTTGTCAGGCCTTATTTATCTTTTTGAGACAGGTTTTAAATCTGTCACTCAGGCTGGAGTGCAGTGGTGCAATCATGGCTCAATGCAGCCCCAACATCCAGGGCTCAAGTAACCCTCCCACATCAGCCTCCTAAGTAGTTGGGACCACATCGGTGTGCCACCATGCCTGGCACATTTGTTAAACCTCTGAAAAGATGCTCAACACCATATGTCACTAGGAATATTCAGTATTCAACTAGAGGCTTCAATGGGCTCTGAAATATCCCCTCGTAAACTCTATAAATGTGTTTCCAGCTGGCTGAATGAAAACAAAGGTTTACATCTGTGAGATGAATTCACACATCAGAAAGCATTTTTACTGAGAACTTTTCTAGTTTTATAGCAGGATGTTCGTTTTTTCAATATTGGTCTCAATGGGCTCCAAAATGTCCCTTTGTGCAGTCTACAAAATTTTTTGCCAACATACTGAATCAAAACAAATGTTTAACACTGTGAGATGAATTTTCACATCACCAAACATTTTTACAGATAGTTTGTGTCTAGTTTTTAATCACAAGATTTTGAATTTTTCACTATAAGCCTCAAAGGGCTCTAAATTGTCCCCTCTTAGCTTCTACTAAAAGAGAGTTTTGAAAGTTTAACTCTGTGAAATGAATTCCCAGATTGCAAAGTTATTTCACAGGTAGCTTGCTTCTAGTTTTTATCACGAATTATTTGGCTTTTCACCATAGGCCTCAAATGGGCTCCGAAATGTCCCTTCATACATTCTACAAAAAGAGTGTTTCCAACTTAGCTGAATCAGAAGAAAGCTTAAACTGTGTGAGATGAAACCGCAAATTGCAAAGCATTTTCACATATAGCTTCTATAGTTTCTATCATGTAATATTCTGTTTTCCACTATAGGCCTCCATGGGCTGTGAAATGTCCCCTCATAGGTTCTACAAAAAGGTGTTTCCAACATGCTGAATGAAAACAAAGATTTAACTTTGTGAGATGAACCCACACATCACAAAGCATTTTTATAGATAGATTTTCTCTAGTTTTTATTGCATAATATTCAATTTCATACTATAGGCCTCAATTTCCTCCAAAATTTCCCCTTGTAGATTCTACAAAAAGAATATTTCCAACCTGCTGAATCAAAACCGATGTTCAATTCTGTGAGATGATATGCAAAGCTTTTTCACAGATATCCTGTTTCTATTTTTTATCCTGGGGTATTTGGTTTTTCACTATAAGCATCAATGGGCTCTGAAATGTCCCTTTGTAGATTCTACAAAAAGAGTGTTTCCAACCTGTTGAATAAAACAGTTTTAACTTTGTGAGATGAACCCACATATTGCAAAGCATTTTCACCCATAGCTTGTTTCTAATTTTTACCATGGGTTATTTGTTTTTCACTAAATGCCTCAATGGACTATGAATTGTTGCCTGTAGATTGTACAACCAAAGAGTTTCCAACCTGCTGAAGCAAAACACAGGTTTAACTTTGTAAGATGAATCTACACCTTGCAAAGCATTTTTACAGATAGGTTGCTTTGAGTTTTTATCAAGAGATATTTGGTTCTTCACCGTATGCTTCAATGGGCTATGAAATCTCCCCTTCTAGATTCTACAAAAAAAGTTTCCAAACTGATGAATCAAAAGGAAAGTTCAACTTTTGAGGTGAAATCACACATCACAAAGTATTTTCAGAAATAGCTTCTTTGTAGTTTTTATTGCAGGATATTAGATTTTCCAATATTAGCCTCAACGAGCTCTGAAATGTCCCTTTGTAGATTGTACAAAATGAGTGTTTCCAACTTATGGAATAAAAAGGAAGGTTTAACTCTGTGAGATAAATCCACACATCACAAAGCATCTTCACAGATGGCTTGTTTCTAATTTTTCTTGTGGGATATTCAGTTTTTCACTAAAGGCCTCAAGTGCTCCGAAATGTCCCTTCGCAGATTCTATAACAAGAGTGTTTTAAAACTGCTGAATCAAAACAAACGTATAACTCTTTGAGAGGAATCCACACATCACAAAGCATATATTCAGATCACTTGTTTCTAGTTTTTAAAGCATGATATTCAGTTTTTCACTATATGCCTCACTGGGCTCAGAAATGTCTCATAGTAGATTTTACAAAAATAGTGTTTCCTACCTGCTGAATCAAAACAACAGTTTAAATCTGTGAGATGACTCCAAACCTGGCAAAGCATTTTCACAGATAGATTTTTCCTAGTTTTTATCGCAGGATACTCGGTTTTTCAGTATAGGCATCAATGAACTCTGAAATGTCCACTCATAGGTTCTGTAAAAGTGTGTTCCCAACTCCCTGTATAAAAGCAAAGATTTAACTCTGAAATGAATCTACACATTGGAAAGCATTTTCACAAATAGCTTGTTTCTAGCTTTTATGATGAGACATTTGATTTTTTACTATTGGCCTCAGTGGGCTCAGTAATGTCTCTTTGCAGATTCTACAGAAAAAAAGTTTCTCATTTTTCTGAATAAAAATACAAGTTTAACTCTTTGATATGAAATCGCACATTACAAAGAATTTTCACAAATAGCTTGTTTCTAGGGTTTATCACTGCATATTGGGTTTTTCACTATAGGCTTCAATGGAGTCTTAATTGTAACTTAATTCTACAAAAAAAGTGTCCCCCAACCTGCTGTATGTAAATAAAGTTTTACCTCTGTGAGATAAATCTTCACATTGCAAAGCATTTTCCCTGATAGGTTGTTTCTAGTTTTTATCTCGGGATATTGATTTTTCACTATTGGCTTAAATGGGCTTTGAAAGGTTCCTCTGTAGATTCTACAAAAGGAGTGTTTTAACCTGCTGAATCAAAACAACATTTAACTTTTTGAGCTAAATCCACACATCACAAAGCATTTTCACAGATAGCTTTTTTTTTAGATGGAGTCTCACTCAGTCGCCCAGGCTAGAGTGCAGTGGTGTGATCTCGGGTCACTGCAAGCTCCGCTTCCTGGGTTCACACCATTCTCCTGCCTCAGCCTCCTGATTAGCTGGGACTACAGATGCCCGCCACCAGGCCAGGCTAATTTTTTGTGTTTTTAGTAGAGACAGGGTTTCACCATGTTAACCAGGATGGTCTCGATCTCCTGACCTTGTGATCCACCTGCCTCAGCATCCCAAAGTGCTGGGATTACAGGCATGAGCCACCGCACCTGGCCGATAGCTTTTTTTACTTTTTATTGTGGGATATTGGTTTTTCACTACAGGCTGATATTTTCTTCAAATTGTACCCTCATAGATTCTACAAACAGTGAGTTGCCAAGCATCTGAAATGCTAGATATTCAGTTTTTCACTGTAGGCATCAATTTCCTCTGAAATGTCCTATTGAAGATTTTACCAAAAGAGTGTTTCCATCCTGCTGAATCAAAAGAAGGTTTAATCCTGTGAGATGAAATTACCCATCGTAAATCATTTTCAGAGACAGTTTCATATAGTTTTTATCTCAGAATATTCGGTTTTTCACTATAAGCCTCAATGGGCTTTGAAATGCCTCCTCATAAATTGTACAAAAAAAGGAGTTTCCAACATGTCAAATCAAAACAAATATTTAATGTTGTGAGATAAATTCAAATATCGCAAAGCATTTTCATAGATTTTTTTTCTAGTTTTTTCACGGAATATTCGGTTTTTCACTATAGTCCTCAGTGGGCTCAGAAATTCCCCTTGTAGATTCTACAAAAAGAATATTTCTAACCTGCTGAACCAAAACAAAACTTTAACTCTTTGAGATGAAACCACATATTGCAAACATTTTCACAGATAGCTTGTTTCTAGTTTTGATCACAGAATATTGGATGTTTTACAATAGGCCTCAAAGGGCTCAGAATTCTCCTCTCTTAGATTCTACTAAAATAGTGTTTCCAAAAAGCTGTATAAAAATAAAGGCTTAACACTGTGAGATGAATCGACACATCACAAAGCATTTTCACAAGTAGCTTGTTTCTACTTTTTGTCATGTGATATTCAGTTTTTCAATATATTCCTCCATGGGCTCTGAAATGTCCCTTCATAGATTCTATGAAAAGACTGTATCCAACTGACTGAATCAAGACAAAGGTATAACTCTGTGAGAGAAATGCACACATCATAGAGTATTTTCACTGATAGCTTGTTTCTAGTTTTTATCACAGGATAATTGGTTTTTGACTATAGGCCTCAATGGGTTTCAAAATGTCCCTTCGTAGATTCTACAAAAAGAGTGCTTCAGTTCTGCTCAATCAAAGCAAAGGTTTAATTCTCTGAAATGAATCCACACATCACAGATCATTTTCCAATATAGCTTTTTTCTAGTTTTTATTGTGGGATATTTGATTTTTTACTTTAGACCTCAATGGGCTCTGAAATGTGCCTTCTTAGATTCTACAAAGAGTGTTTCTCACCTGCTAAATCAAAACAATGGTTTAACTTTGTGAGATAAGTCCACACATCACCAAGCATTTTTACAAATAGCTTGTTTCTAATTTTTATCATGGGATATTCAGTTTTTTTCAGTGTAGGCCTCAATGGTCTCTGAAATGTCCCTTGTAGATTCTACAGATAGAGTTGTTGCAACCTGATAAATCAAACATTTAATTCTGTGAGATAAATCTATAAATCTACACATCTCAAAGCATTTTCACAGATAGCTTGTTTCTGGTTTTTATCATGGGATACTTGATTTTTCACTATAGACCTCAATAGGCTCTGAAATGTCCCCTCATAGAGTCTACAAAAAGAGTGTTTTCAACATGCTGAATAAAAACAAAGGTTTAACTCTGAAAAATAACAAATCATAAAACATTTTCACAGTTGGCTTGTTTCTAGTTTTTATCATGCGATACTCAGTTTTTCATGACAGGGCATAATGGGTTCCAAAATGTCCCTTTGTACATTCTACAAAAAGAGTGATTTTGGCCTGCTGAATAAAAACAAAGGTTTTATACTGTGAGAGGAATCCACACGTAGGAAGGAATTTTCATAGATAGTTTGTTTCTAGTTTTCATTGCAGGATGTTCAGTTTTTTCATATACTTCTTGATGGGCTCTGAAATGTCCCTTCATAGACTCTACAAAGAGAGCATTTACAACCTGCTGAATAAAAACAAAGGTTTAACCCTGTGAGTTGAATCCACATATCACAAAGCATTCTCATATATAGCTTGTTTCTAATTTTTATCTTGAGATATAACATTTTTAACTTTAGGCCTTAATGTTCTCGGAAATGTGCCATTTTGGTTTCTACAAATACAGTGTTTCAACCTTCCAAATTAAAACAAGGTTTAACTTTGTGATATGAATTGACATATCACAAAGTATTTTCACAGATAGCTTTTTACTAGCTTTTGTCATGGGATTTTCAGTTTTTCACTAATGGCTTTCATGTACCCTGAAATGTCCCTATGTAGATTTTACAAAAAGAGTGTTTCCAACCTACTGAATCAAAACAAGGGTTTGAGTCTGTGAGATATATCCATACATTGCAAAGGACTTTCACAGATTGCTAGTTTCTAGTTTTTATCATGAGATACTTGGTTTTTCACTATAGACCTCAATAGACTCCCAAATGACTCTCATAGATTGTACAAAAAGAGTGTTTTCAAAGTGCTGAATCAAAACAAAGATTTAACTCAGTGAGATGAATCCACGCATTGCAAAATATTTTCACAGATTGCTTGTTTTTTTTCATTTGTTTCTTTGTTTTGTTTTTATCGTGA
This sequence comes from Pongo pygmaeus, assembly GCF_028885625.2. Classification (NCBI taxonomy): domain Eukaryota; kingdom Metazoa; phylum Chordata; class Mammalia; order Primates; family Hominidae; genus Pongo; species Pongo pygmaeus. Next base: position 31,915,470 of record NC_072392.2, on the reverse strand, counting down.
GATATTTCATTTTTCACTACAGGCCTCAATGGGCACCAAAATGTCTTCTCCTAGATTCTACAAACTGACTGTTTCCAACTTGCTTAATCAAAACAAAGGTTTAACTCTGTGATATGAATACACACATCCCAAAGGATTTTCACAGAGAGCTTGTTTCTAGTTTATATCTCCACATATTTTGTTTTTCACTGTAGGTTTCAATGGGCTTTGAAATGTTTCTTTGTAGATTCTGCAAAAAGAGCTTTTCAAATCTGCTGAATTAAAATAGATATTTAACTCTTTGAGATGAATCCACACACTGCGAAGCATTTTCACAGAGAGCTTGTTTCTAGTTTTTATCATGGGATATTCGGTCTTTCACTGTAGTAGTCCTCAATGGACTCTGAAATGGCCCTTAGTAGATTCTACAAAAAAGAGTGTTTCCAACCTGCTGAATCAAAATAAATGTTTAACTCTGTGAAAGGAATCCACATAATGCAAAGCATTTTCACAGATAGCTTGTTTGTAGTTTTTATTGCAGGATATTTGGTGTTTTAATGTACTTGTCCATGGGCTCCGAAATGTCCCTTCATATATTCTACAAAAATAGTGTTTCCAACCTACTGAAAAAATAACATGTGTTTAACTCTGAGAGATGATTCCCCAAATCACAAGGCATTTTCACAGATAGCTTGTTTCTAGTTTTCATTGTGGGATATTTAACTTTTCACTATAGGTCTTAATGAGCTTTGTAATGTCCCTTTATACAATCTGCAAAAAGAGGGTTTCCAGCCTGCTGAATCAAAACAAAGGTTTAACTCTGTGAGATAGATCCACACATTGCAAAACATTTTCACAGACATTTTGTTTCTATGTTTCATCGTAGGATACTCACTTTTTCCAAATACTTCTCCAGGGGCTCCATATTGTCCCTTTGTAGATTCCACAAAAAGAGTGTTTCCAACCAGCTAAACCAAAACAAAGGTTTAACTCTGTGAGTTAAATCTATGCATTGCAATGTATTTTCACAGATAGCCTGTTTCTCATTTTTATCATGGGATATTTGGTTTTTCACCATAGGCCTCAATGGGCACTAAAATGTCTTCTCGTAGATTCTAAAAACAGACTGCTTTCAACCTGCTTAATCAAAAGAAAGCTTTAACTCCATGATATGAATTCACACATTGGAAAGCATTTTCACAGATAGCTTGTTTGTAGTTTTTTTCTCCACATATTTTGTTTTTCACTATAGGCTTCCATGGGCTTTGAAATATTTCTTTGTAGATTCTGCAAAAAGAGTTTTTCCAACCTGTGTATTTAAAACACCGTTTTAACTCTGTGGCATGAATCTACAATGGCAAAGCATTTTCACAGATAGCTTTTTCTTGTTTTTGTTTTGTTTTGTTTTGTTTTTGCGGGTGGGGGATATTTGGTCTTTCACTGTAGGTCTCAATGGGCTCTGAAATGGCCCTTCATAGATTCTACATAAAGAGTGTTTCCAACCTGCTGAATCAAAACAAATGTTTAACTCTGGAAGATGAATCCACACATCACAAAGCATTTTCAGATATAGACTTTTATTGTTTTTATTGTGAAATATTCTGTTTTTTACTATAGGCATCAATGGTTGTGAAATATCCCTTCATATATTCTATAAAAAAGTGTTTTCAACCTGCTGAATAAATGCAAAGGTTTAAATCTGTGAGACGCACCCACATGTTGCAAAGCATTTTCAAAGACAGCTTGTTTCTACCTTTATTGTGAGATATTTTGTATTTCACTATGGACCTCAATGGGCTTCAAACTGTCCCTTTCTAGATTCTACACAAACAGTGTTTCCAATCTGCTTAATCAAAAAAATGATTAACTCTGTGAGATGAATCCACATATCACAAAGTATTTTTACTGATAGCTTGTTTCTGGATGTTATCGCGGGATAATCGGTTTTTCATCAACCTGCTGAATCACAAGAAATATTTAAGTCTGTGAGATGAAACCACACATCACATATAACTTTCAGACACAGCTTTTTGTAGTTTTTATCACAGGACATTAAGTTTTTCACTACAGGCTTCAATGGGCTTTGAAATATCCTTGTGTAGATTGTACAAAGAGAGTGTATCCAACCTGCTGTATGAAAACAATATTTAATTCTTTGAGATAAATCCACACATCCCAAAGCATTTTTACAGATAGGTTGTTTCCATTTTTTATCATGAGATGTTAGGGTTTTCACTATAGGTTTCAATGGGCTCTGAAATATTTCTTCATAGATTCTAGAAAAGGAGGGTTTCAATTCGATTGAAATGAGTGTTCTGATTCTGCTGAATCAGAAGAAAGTTTTAACTCTATGAAATGGATCCACACATTGCAGAGATTTTTTGCAGATAGCTTACTTCTAGTTTTTTCATAGGATATTTGGTTTTTCACTATAGGCCTCAATGGGCTGCAAAATGTTTTTAGGTAGCATCTACAAAAAGAGTGTTTCCAAACTGCTGAATTAAAACAAAGGTTTAAATATGTGACATTATTTCACATATCACAAAGCATTTTCACAGATAACTTGTTTGTAGTTTTTATCACGGGATATTCTGTTTCTCACTATAGGCCTCAAGGATTCGAAATGTGTTTCCTTAGATTTACAAAAAATGTGTTTCTAGCCTGCTGAATGATAAAAAATGTTTAACTCTGTGAGATGAATCCAGACACTGCCAGTCGTTTTCACAGATAGCTGTTTTCTAGTTCTGTGTGTGGGGGATATTCGCTTTTTCACAATATGCCTCAAAGGTCTCAGAAATTCCCATTAGTAGATTCTACACAAAGAGTGTTTCCAACATGCTAAATAAAAGAAAAGTTTAACTCTGTGAGAAGAATCCACACATCATAAAACATTTTCACTGATAGCTTGTTTTTAGTTTTCATCATGTAATATTTGTTTTTTGTTTTTCTTTTTTGTTTTTTGTTTTTTTACTATAGGCCCCAATGAGCTCTGACATTTTTTCTTTTTAGATTCAACAAAAAGAGTGGTTCCAACCTATTGAATCAAAAGAAAGGTTAAAATTTGTGAGATGAATCCACACATCACAAAGCATATTCACAGATAGCAAGCTTCTAGTTTTTTTTTTTTCCACAGGATATTCTGTTTTTCACTGTAGGCCTCAATGGGCTCTGACATGTTTATTGGTAGATACTACTAAAAGACTGTTTTGAACCTGCTGAATCAAAAGAAAGGTACAACTCTTTGAGATGAGCCCACACATCCTAAAGCATTTTCACACATAGCTTACTTCTAGTTTTTATCGCAAGATATTCTGTTTTTCACTATAGACCTCCGTGGGCTCCGAAATGTCCCCTTGTAGATTCTACAAAAAGAATGTTTCCAAATTGCTGAATTAAAACAAAGGTTTAACTGTGTGATATTATTTCACAGATCACAAAGCATTTTCACGGATAGCTTGTTTCTAGTTTTTATCGCAGGATATTTGGTTTTAAACTCTAGGCCTCAATGTGCTTCAAAATGTCTCATCTTAGATTCTACAAAAAACATGTTTCCAGCCTGCAGAATCAAAACAAAAGGTTGGCTCTGTGAGATAAATCCGTGTCTCACAAAGGCTTTTGACAGATAGCTTGCATCAAGTTTTCATCGTGAGATATTCCATTTTTCTCTATAGGCATCAGTGGGCTCCAAGATGTCCCTTTGTAGATTCTACAGTGAAAGTGTTTCTAAACTGCTGAATTAAAACAAAGATTTAGCTTTGTGAGATAAATCCAGACATTGCAAAGCATTTCGCTGATAGTTTGTTTCTGGTTTTTATCACAGGATAGTCAGTTTCTTACTATAGGCCTCAATTTGCTCTGTAATATCCCCCCTTAGATTCTAGAAAAGGAGAGTTTCCAGCCTACTGAATCACAAGAAATGTTTAACTCTGTGAGATAAAATCACACATTGGAAAGCATTTTCAGACATAGCTTCTTTGTAGTTTTTATCGCAGGATATTTGGTGTTTCACTATGGGCCTCAGTGGATTTTGAAATTTTCCCTCATAGGGACACAAAAAAAGTCTTTATCTTTCTGAATCAAAACAAAGTTTTAACAGTAAAAAAAAAATCCACACATAGCAAAGCATTTTTACCATATCTGCCAACAAGGAAACTCTTGTTCTCCCAATTTTATCAGAGGGCTGCATGATTCCTATAGGATGAGAAGCAGGCAGCAGTGTCTGGATTTGCCTGGTCATCTAGGCTCTGTTACCTGTCATCTGCATGTTCTTTTTCATTGTGGAGGGGATCTTTTATGGATCTGTTGCTAGGGGGAACTGCCTGTCTTTACAGATCTTTTGGCTGCCAGGGATTTCAGGGAGCAAAAGTACTTTGGGTAGGCTGGCTGCACTCCAGGTTGTGAGTAGTGGTCTCGCTGTAGGGGACTGAGATATTTGCAGTTTGCAGGAGGTTTTGGGTCCTCTGGCAGGAATCCTTGAACATGGCTTGGACTCTAGCACAGGCCCTCTCATTCTCCAAGGCAAGCATTGATTTTCCATAGCTTTCATGAGGAGTCCATACCCTTCATCAGCACTCCTAAACACACTTTTTTTGGCTTGCAATTGACGGCCACTGAGACACTCTCTGAACTGCATCTGCACCCATGAGGTCAGTCCGAGGTGTGAGACTTCTGCTTCACTTTGAACTTGCCTTTGTCATGGTTTCTGCCTTTCCCAAAGAGCCATGTTGAGAAGCAGGAGCCCCTGTGAGGCCCAGGATGAAGGGAGACAGTGAGCTCAAGGGCCCGGCCATTTTCTGCTGACATCTGCCTCTGGGGTCTCGGGTGTGATTTCATCACCTGGACACCCCTTAACATCTCAGCAGGCTGTTTTCCCTTCCCCCATGGGACCCAATTCTTGCACACAGCCTCTTTTGGGAATGAAATCAGAGGAACAGTTTCCAGCACCCACCTCAGTCTCCAAGTGCCTCCTCCTCCAGCGGGACCTGACCATGGAGACAGCCCGAAGGGGCCTGCCTAGAGGGTGCGGGGGTGAGTCTTTTTGAAACTTGCCCCGCCTGTGATGTCTAGGTACAGCCCGCCTGTGTTCCCCAGGCTGCTCTCTCCCAAGAGGAGCTTCCTGCAGAAACACACAGCCTCTGAAGCTGCTGGGATGTGTATTTCTGTGAGAGTGTTTCAAGTTGTGGGTATCTGCGTGTGGATGCGGTCACGGGAGTGTGTGACTGTGTGTGTCTGTGTGTAGGGGTAAGTGGAGTCTGTTGAAAGAAATGTGGCTAACGCCCTGCAGCACTTTGTTTTTTGTCACCCCACCTTCCGGTGGCCTGTCTCTGTGGCTCTGCTTGGGCTGAGGGGCTCCATGTTCTTCATTTTTCCACGGCTTCTGAATCCACAGTGAATTGGAAGAATGGCTGACAACTACCAGGGTCAAAATCACCTCCGCTTGCCAAAAAGCCACATTTCTACAAAGAAGAGAAGCACACCACACCCCAAAACAGACAACTCCCTGTGCTTTATTGTTCTGTGGCCAACCCAGGGCCAAACCCCAGCAGTCCAGTCACAGGGCTTCTTGAATTTACCTTGATTTTGGTTTCTGGCTGAGTAGGTGCTTCAGGTCATCAGCGAGGCACTCCTCCATTGTCTCAGAATTTTATTCTGGGACACAGAGTGTCAGCAACAATAAGGTCAGATAGGGGTGAGAATACAGTCTGTTGAGGTATGGATGGGATCTTGCACCTTCACCTCAAAAAAGGTGCAAACAAATGACACAGAAGTTGCTTCTAACTGCATCCCTTCATTCCCTTCATTGCACAGTCAACAGTATGGCCCGGTGCCCAGGTGGGATGACTCAATCGTGCAGGGAAAAGATGGATTGCAAACTGGGGCCCTTCTGGCCAGCTCTAGAATTGAGCTTTCATTCCCGGAGCCACATTGGAGTGAGACGGATTGATGCTGGGTTGGATGTGGCTGCCACACTGGCCTCCTCTTTTCCTGACTTCCATGTCCCTTGTGGGCCTAGAGTTTCCTAGGTCTGGCTTAGAGTGACTTCCATGTTCCTCATGAACCTGGGGTTTTTCAGGGTCTGGCTCAAAGTCTTCCACACAAAAAGTTTCCCAGTTCATGGAGGACGACTCTAATGGCAATCCATTTCATGAGTGTTTTCTTATAATCACTGTCATGTTTTAATGACTGGGCAGTTGTGATAGTTTTGGAATCGTAAATTTTGATTATATCCATGATCAAGGTAACTCTTGTTCTCCCACTTCTAAAGGACAGCTGCATGACTCCTGTAGGATGAGAAACAGGCAGCTGTGTCTGGCTTTTTCCTGGCAATCTAAGCTCTGTTTGATGTCATCTGCACTTCCTTTCTCATTGTGGATGGGCTATTTCATTGGGCTGTTGATGGGTGGGACTGCCTCTCATCGTGGATATTTTGGTTGCCAGGAATATCAGAGAGCAAAAGGTATTTTGGGTAGGCTGGCTGCACACCGGGTTGTGGGGAGTGGTCTCATAGTGGTGACTGGCATTGTTTGCACTTTGCAGGAGGTTTTTAAGTCCTCTGTCAGGAAACCTTGAACATGGTTTGGACTCCTGCACAAGTCTGCTCATTCTCCCAGGAAAGCCTTGATTTTTCTTTGCTTTCATGGGGGGTCCACAGTGCCCATCAACAGCACTCCTGGACATTATTTTCAGGTTTCAAATTGCCCCAGACAGCCTCTGAGACACTCTCTCAACCTCATGTGCACCCGTGAGAGGCCTGTTTTAGGTGTGAGAACACTGCTCCACCTTGGACTTGCCCTTGCTGTGGTTCCTGCCTTTACCAGAGAGCCGTGCTGAGAAGCAGGAGCCCCTGTGAGGCCTGGGATGAAGAAAGGCAGGGGGTTCAAGGGCCTGGCCATCTTCCACTGACACCTGCCTCTTGGATCTCAGATATTATTCCATCACCCAGAGACCTCTTAACAACTCACCAGACTTTATTCCCATCCCCAGGAGACCCAATTCATGCACATAGCCTTTTTTGGGAATGGAGTCAGAGGAGCAGTCTCCAGAGCCCACTTCACAGTCTTCAAACCCCTCCTTCTCCTGTGGGACCTTACCACGGAGATGGCTCATGAAAGCCTTATGTTTGAGACTATTAGAGTGCTGCAGTTGGTTGCTGCAGGCAGCCTTTTTCTGGAGACTAGGCCAGCTCTGGCTGTACCATTTTCCTGGGCTCTGTCAGGCTTACAGCCCTGACAGCCAGGTGTCCGAGCCTGCTTGGTGAATGTGCATGTGACAGTCAGGCGACCAGGCACCAGTGGTGAGCAGCGGCCCACGTCACGGTGAATGCCACCATTGCCTGGTGACAAGTCCCTTCATCTTGGCAGAGAAGGAATCCTCTGTGGATATGTGTCAGCATTGAACTCTTGCCTGTCTACTCTGAGAGCTCTATGGGATATTCCCACAATCCTAGAAGCGGGCAGTGGTAAGCCAGCCTGAAGAAACTTCAAGTGGAGCCCCAGGAATAAACGAAGAAATCCCCAAGGATCCAAAAGGATACCCAAGATGAGTCAGGCCTGCCTAGACGGTGTCGGAGTGAGTCTTTTTGAAACTTCCCTCCCTGTGATTTCTAGGTACAGCCCGCCTCTGTTTTCTGGGGCTGCTCTCTCTCAGAAGGGGCTTTCTGCAGAACCATGCAGCCTCAGGAGCTACCAGGCTGTGTCTTTCTGTGGGAGTGTTGTGAGTGTTTGAATGTCTGTGTGTGTGTGTGTGTGGCTGCATGTGAGTGTGTTTGTGTGTGTCTGTGTGTGTGTGTGAAGGGCATCTGCTAAAAGGAATGTGTTTAATGCACTGCAGCACCTTTTTTTTTTGAGTCCCTTCACCTTCTGGTGCACCTGTCTGTGTGGCTCTGCTTGGCCTATGGGGCTGCATGTTCTTTGTTTTTCCATGGTTCCTGAGTCCACGGTGAGTTGGGGGGATGGTTGAGACTCACAGTGTACAAATCACCTCCCCATACAAAGGAACCACTCTTCTAGAAAGAAGAGGAGCACACCACTCTCAGGAGCAGACACCTGTCAGGGCCTCATTGTCCTGTGGCCAAACAATGGCAGGACTGTAGCAGTCTTGTCCACAGGCCGCTTGAATCCAATTTGAATTTGGTTTGCAGCCAAGCAGGTGCTTCACATCATGAAGGGAGCACTCCTCCAACATCTTGGGATTTCATTCCGGAACTAGGAGTGTGAGCAGCAATAAGGTCAGATACAGGTGAACATATAGTCTGCTGAGGTGTGGATGGGGTCCTGCACCTTCATCTGCTAAAAAAGGTGCAGACAGATGACACAGGAAGTGCTTCCAACTCCATCCTTGCATTCCCTTCATTGCACAAGCTGTCCACAACATGGCCCTGTGCTCAGGTGGGAGGACTCCAACTTGCAGGGAATAAAAAAAAAAAGGTTTAACTGATACGAAAAGGTTTATCTCTGTAAGATGAATCCACACATCGCAAATCATTTGCAAAGATAGCTTCTTTCTAGTTTTTATGCCAGGATATTAGGTTTTTCACTATAGTCCACAATAGGCTCTGAAATGTCCCTTCATAGATTCTACAAAAAAGGTGTTTTCATCCTGTTGAGTTAAAACAAAGGTTTAACTCTGTGAGATAAATCCACACTTCACAAAGTATTTTCACAGATAGATAGTTTTTAGTTTTTATCGTGAAATATTTGGTGTTTTACTTTAGTCCTCAATGTTCACAAAAATGTCTTTTTTTTGTATATGCTACATAAAGAGTTTTGTCAACCTACTGAATGATAATAAAGGTTTAATTTTGTGAGATGAATCCCCACATCACAAAGCATTTTCACTAATAGATCATTGCTAGTATGTATCGTGGGATATTCAGTTTTTCAATATACTTGTCAATGGGCTCCAAAATGTCCTTTTGTAGATTCTTTAAAAAGAGTGTTTCCAACATGCTGAATCAATATAAAGGTTTACCTCTGTGAGATGAATCCACACACCACCAAGCATTTTCAAATATTGCTTGTTTCTAGTTTTTATCTTGAAATATTCATTTTTTCACTATCAGCCTCAGTGAGCTCCAAAATGTCCCTTCATTGGTTGTACAAAAAGAGTGTTGCCAACCTGCTGAATCAAAACAAAGGTTTAAGTTTGAGTTTGTGAGACAAATCCACACATCAGGAAGCATTTTCACAGATAGCTTGCTGCTAGTTTTAATCACTGGTATTAGGTTTTTCAGTATATCTCTCAATGTACTTTGAAACGTCCCTTTGTAGATTCTATTGAAAGAATGTTTTCAACCTGCTGAATCAAAACAAAGGTTTAACTCTGTAAGATGAACCCAAATATGGCAAAGCATTTACACAGATAGCTTGTTTCTAGTTTTTATCAGAGAATATACAATTTTCCACGGTAGGCCTCAATGGGCTCCAAAATATCCCTTTGTAGATTCTACAAAAAGAGCTTTTCCAACCTACTGAATCAAAAAAAAATTTATCTCTGATAGATGAATTTGCACATCACAAAACATTTTCACAAATTTTTTTTTCTAGTTTTTATCACAGGATATTAGGTTTTTCTCTATAGGCCTCAATGGGCCTATATGGGCTCTGTGTTCCTTCATAGATTCTACAAAAAGAGTGTTTCTAACCTGCTGAATCAAAACAAAAGTTTAACTCTATGAGACAAATCCACACATCGCAAAGCATTTTCACAGATAACTTGTTTCAAGTTTTTATGATGGGATATTTGGTTTTCCACTGCAGGCCTCAACTGACTTCAAAATATCCCTTTGAATGTTCTTCAAAAAGAGCATTTTCAACTTGCTGTAACAAAACAAAGGTTTAACTTTGTGAGATAAATCCACATATTGGAAAGTATTTTCACAGATAGCTTGTTTCCTGTTTTTACAGCAGAATATTCGATTTTACAACTATAGGCCTCTATGGGCTGCAAAATGTCACTTCATAGATTCTACAAAAGAGTTTTCCCAACCTGCTGAATCAAAACAATTTTAACTCTGTCAGTTGAATCCACACATCACAAAGGATTTTCACTGATAGATGTGATTTTCTAGATTTTATCAAGGAATATTTGTTTTTTTTTATTATAGTTCTCAATGGGCCCTGAAATGTCTTTTAACACATTCCAGAATTAGACTGTCTGCAACCTGCTGAATAAAAACAGAGGTTTAACTCTGGGAGATACATCCATACATCAAAGCATTTTCACAGATAGTTTATTTCTAGTTTTTATTGTGAGACATTCGATTTTTAAAGAGGTCTCAATGGTCTCCTAAATGTCCCTTAGTAGATTCTCGATAAATAGTGCTTCCAATCTGCTAAATCGAAACAAAGCTTTAACCTTGTGAGATGAATCCACTCATTGCAAAGCATTTTCACATAAGACTTTTTCTATTTTTCATCACGGGGCATTTGCATTTTTACTGCAGGCCTCAATGGGCTCCAAAGTGTCTCTTCATAGGTTCTACAAAAATAAGTGTCTCCAACCTGCCTTCCATAGATTTTCCAGAAACAGTGTTTTCAACCTGCTGAATCAAAACAAAGATTTAACTCCGTGTGATGAATCCAGACATCAGAAAGCATTTTCACAGATAGCTTGTTTCTAGTTTTAATCACAGGATATTCACTTTTTCACTATAAGCCTAAATAAACTTTGAAATATCCCTTTGAAGATCCTATAAGAAGAAGGTTTCCAACCTGGTGAAGTGAAACAATGGTTTACCTATGGGAAATGAATTCACACATCACAAAGAATTTTCACAGATATCTTGTTTCTACTTTTTATCATGGGATATTCAGGTTTCCACTGTAGGCCTCACTGGGCTTCATAGTATTCCTTCATAGATTCTACAAAATGGATGTTCCCAATTTGCTGAATCAAAATAGGTTTATCTCCATGAGATAAATCCACACATCACAAAGCATTTTCACAGATACCTTGTATCTTGTTTTTATCACAGGACATTTGGTTTTTCCCTACAGGCCTCAATGGGCCCTAAGTGGTCCCTTCGTAGATTCTACAAAAAGGAGTGTTTCCAACCTACTGAATCAAAACAAAGTTTAACCCTGTAAACTGAATCCACACACTGCAAAGCATTTTCACAGATACCTTGTTTCTAATTTTTATCAGAGGATATTCAGTTTTTTCTAACAGGCCTCAATGGGATCAAATTGTCTAATCATAGATTCTACAAAAAGAGTGTTTCCAAACTACTGAATCAAAGCAAAGTTTAACTGTGAAATGAATCCATACATCACCAAGCATTTTCACAGATAGCTTGTTTCCAGTTTCAATTGCAGGATATTTGGTTTATTGCTATAGGCCTCAAAGTTCTCTGAAATGTCCCTTCATAGATTTAACAAAAAAGTGTTTCAAACTTGCTGAATCAAAATAAAGTTTAACTCTGTGATATGAATCCGCACACGACAAAGCATTTTAACACATAGCTTGTTTCTAGTTTTTATTGCATGATATTCGGTTTTTCTGTATAGACCTCAATAGGCTTTAAAATGTCTCTTCATAGATTCTACAAAAGTGTTTCTAACCTGCCAAATGAAAACAAATTTTAACTCTGAAATGAATGAACACATCACAAAACATTTTCACAGATAGGTTGTTTCTAGTTTTAATCACAGGATGTTCGGGTTTTCACTATAGTCCTCAATATGTTTTTAAATGTCCCTTTCTAGATTCTACAATAAGAGTGTTTCCAAGCTACAGAATTAAAACAAAGGTTTTTCTCTGAGAGATGAATCCACACATCGTATAGGCATTTTCACAGATAGCTTGTTTCTCATTTTTATCACAGGACATTCGCTTTCTCACTATAGGCCTCAATGGGCTTCAAAATGTTTCTTCCTAGATTCTACCAAAAGAGTGTTTCCAATCTGCTGAATCAAAAAAATGGTTTAACACTGAGATGAGTCCACAGATCGCAAATCATCACAGATAGCTTGTTTCTATTTTTTATTGCGGGATATTTGGTTTTTCATTATGTAACTCAATTGGCTTTGAAATGTTCCTTTGTAGATCCTAAGAAAGTAGTGTTTCTAACCTGATGAATCAAAACAAAGGTTTAACTCTGTGTGATGAATCAACACATTACAAAGGATTTTCCCAAGGAGCTTGTTTCTAGTTTTTATCACGGAATATTATGTTTTTCACTATAGGCCTCAATAAGCTCTGAAATGTCCTTTTGTAGATTCTACAAAAAGAGTGTTTCCAACCTGCTGAATTCAAACAAAGGGTTAACTCTGTAAAATGAATCCAAACATTGCAAAACATTTTTATGGATAGCTTGTTTCTAGTTTTAATCACAGGATATTCAATCTTTCACTATAGGCCTCGATGGTCTACAAAATGTTTCTTCATAGATTTTTACAAAAACAGAGTTTCCAGCCTGCTGTACAATACAAAGGTTTAACTCTGTGAGATGAATCCTCACATTGCAAAGCATATTCACAGATAGCTTATTTCTGGTTTTTATCATGGGATCTTTGATTTTTCAGTATAGGCCTCAATAGGCTTAGAAATGTCACATTGTAGATTCCACAAAACAGTGTTTCCAACACGCTGAATCAAAACAAAGGTTTAACTCTGTCAAACGAATGAACACATGACAAAGTATTTTCACAGGTAGCTTGTTTCTAGTTTTTAATTGCAGGATATTCGGTTTTCCTCTATATGCCTCAATGGGATCTGAAATGTCTCTTTGAAGATTGTACCAAAAGAGTGGTTCCAACCTGCTGAAACAAACAAAAAAAAAAGGTTGAACTCTGTTATATGAATCCACAATTGCAAAGCATTTTCACATACAACTTGTTTCTAGTTTTTACCATGGGATATTTGGTTTTCCACTGTAGGCCTCAATGGGCTCTGAAAAGTCCCTTCACAGATTCTACAAAAGGAGTGTTTCTAACCTGTTGATAAAAACAAAGATGTATCTCTTTCAGATAAAACTACACATCAAAAAGTATTTTCACAGGTAGGTTGTTTCCAGTTTTTGTCATGTGATATTTGGTTTTTCACTATAGACCTCAAAGGGATCAGAAATGTCTCTTTTACATTCCACTAAAAGAGTGTTTCAAACCTGCAGTACAAAAAGAAAGCTTTAACTCTGTGACATAAATCCACATAATGCAAAACATTTTCACATATAGCTTGTTTCTAGTTTTTATCCTGGGATATTCTGTTTTTGCCCCTAGGCCTCAATGGGCTTTGAAACATCCCTGTGTGGGTAATGCAGAAAGAGTGTTTCCACCTTGCTGAATCAAAAAAAAAAAAAAAAAAAAAAAAAAAGGTTTAAGTCTTTGAGATGAATCAACACATGGCAAATCTAATTCACAGATAGCTTGTTTCTAGTTTTTTTGAGGGTTATTCATTTTTCACAATAGACATCAATGGGCTCTGAAATGTCCCTTTGGAGATTCTACAAAAAGAGTGTTTCCAAGCTGCTGAATTGAAACAAAGTTTTAACTTTTGAAGATAAAACCACATGTCTCAATGCACTTTCACAGATAGCTTCCTTCTAGTTTTTATCATGGGATATTGGTTTTCACTACATGACAAAATGGGCTCCAAATTGACCTCTTGTAGATTCTACAAGCAGAGAGTTTCCAACCTGCTGATGCAATACAAAGATTTAACTTTGTAAGATAAATCTACACATGACAAAGCATTTTTACAGATACCTTGTTTCTAGCTTTTATCACAGTATATTCTGTTTTTCACTACAGGCCTCAATTTGCTCTGAAATGTCCTGTTGTATATTCTACAATAAGAATGCTTCCAACCTGATGAATAAAAAGAAAGATTTAACTCTATGAGATGAAATCACGCATCTCAAAGCATTTTTAGAGATAGCTTCTTTATAGTTTTTATTAGGATTTTAGGTTTTTCACTATAAGCCTCAATAGGCTTTGAAATATCTCCTCATCAATTGTACAAAAAGAGAGTTTCCAACCTGCTGAATCAAAACAAAGGTTTAACATTGTGAGACAAATCCACAAATTGCAAAGCATTTTCACAGATAACTTATTTCTAGTTTTTATCACGGGATGTTTGGTTTTTCACTATAAGCCTCAGGGGGCTTAAGAAATGGCCCCTCATTGATTCTACAAAATGAATGTTTCCAACCTGCTAAGTTTTCAACCTGCTGAATCAAAACTAACATTCAACTCTGTGAGATGAATCCACACATTGCAAAGCATTTTCACAGATAGCTAGTTTCTAGTTTTTATCACGGGATATTCAGTTTTTTACTATAGGCCTCATTGGGTTTGAAATGTCCCCTTGCAGATTCTAGAAAAATAGTGTTTCCAACCTGCTAAGTCAAAATAAAGGTTAAACTCTGTGAGATGAAACCACACATTGCAAAACATTTTTACAGATAGCTTGTTCTAGTTTTTATCATGGCATAGGCTGTTTTTCACTATAGGCCTCAATGAGCTCAAAATTGTCCCTTCCTTTATTCTACAAAAAGAATGTTTCCAACCTGCCCAATCAAAACAAGGTTTTACTCTGTGAGTTGATTCTACACATTGTAAAACATTTTCACACATAGCTTGTTTCTAGTTTTTATCCTGGGATATTTAGTTTTTAATATAGGCCTCTATGGGCTCTGAAATGTCCCTTCATAGGTATTACAAAAAGAGTATTTTCAACCTTCTGAACTAAAACAAGGGTTTAACTCTGTGAGATGAATCCACACATCTCAAAGCATTTTCACAGATAATCTGTTGTCAGTTTTTATCAGGGATATTCCTTTTTTTTATAATAGGCCTCAAGGACTCAGAAATTTCTTATTTAAATTCTACTAAAACAGTGTTCCCAACCTGCTTTATATGAACATAGGTATAAGTCTGTGAGATAAATCCACACATCACAAACATTTTCACAGATAGCTTGTTTCTAGCTTTTCTCACAAGATATTCAATTTTTTCACTAAAGGCCTCAAAGGGCTCTGAAATGTTCCTTTGTAGATTCTACAAAAGAGGGTTTTAGACCTGCAGAAGCAAAATAAAAGTTTAACTCTGTGATGAATCCACACATTGCAGAGCATTTTTGCTAATAATTTTTTTCTAGTTTCTATGGTGGGATATTTTGTTTATCAATATACTCACACATGGGCTTCAAAATGTCCCTTCATAGAGTCTTAAAAAAAGACTATTCCCAATCTCCTAAGTCAAAACATATGTTTAACTCTGAGAGATAACCCACACATCACAAAGCATTTTCACAGATAGATTGTTTCTAGTTTTTATCGTGGAATATTGGGTTTTTGACTATAGGTTTCAATGGACTCTAAACCATCCTCTCTTAAATTCTACAAAAAAAGTGTTTCCAACCTGCTGTATATAAATAAGAGTTTAACTCTGTGAGATGAATTCAGATTCAAAGCATTTTTACGGATAGCTTGTTTCTAGTTTCCATTGTGAAATATTTGATTTTTCACTCTAAGCCTTAATGGGCTCCGAAATATCCCTTCGTAAATTCTAAAAAAGAGTGTTTCAAACCTGCAGAATCAAAACAAAAGTTTAACTCTGTGAGATGAATCCACCCATTCCAAAGCATTTTTACTAATAATTTGTTGCTAGTTTCTATAATGGGAAATTAAGCTTATCAATGTACTCATCCATGGGCTTTGATTTTGCCATTCATAGAATCTTTAAAAAGAGTGTTTCCAATCTGCTGAATCAAAACAAATGTTTAACTCTGAGAGATGATTTGCATATTGCAAAGCATTTCAAAGATAGCTTGATTCTAGTTTTAATCAAGGAATATTCAACGGGCTTTGAAATGTCCCTTCTTAGATTCTACTAAAAGTGTGTTTCCAACCTGTTGAAACAAAAATTTAATTTATGTTTCTAGTTTTTATCGTGGGATATTCAGTTTTTCACTATTGGCCCCAATGGGCTCTGAAATGTCCCTTTGTAGATTCAACAAATTGAGTGATTCCAAACTGCTGAAATTAAAAAAATATATATTTGTTTTTTTTTTTTTTGTTTGTTTTTTTTGAGATGGAGTTTCTCTCTGTCACCCAGGCTGGAGTGCAGTGGCAGCGATCTCGGCTCACTGCAAGCTCTGCCTCCTGGGTTCATGCCATTCTCCTGCCTCAGCCTTCGGAGTAGCTGGGACTACAGGCACAGGCCACCAGACCTGGCTAATTTTTTGTGTTTTTAGTAGAGATGGGTTTCACCGTGTTAGCTAGGATGGTCTCGATCACCTGACTTCGTGATCTGCCTGCCTCAGCCTCCCAAAGTGCTGGGATTACAGGCGTGAGGCCCAGCAAAAAAAAAGTTTTGCTATGTGAGATGAATCCACACATCACACAGCATTTTCAGAAGTAAATTTTTAATTGTTTTTATCATGAAATATTCGTTTTTTTACTATAGACTTTCATAGGTATGAAATGTCGTGTGTTCTAGAAAAAAAAGGATTCCCAACCTGCTGAATAAATACAAAGGTTTAACTTTGTGAGATCCATCCACACATTGCAAAGTATTTTCACTGATAGCTTTTCTCTAGTTTCTATCACAGGATAATCAGTTTTTGAGTATAGGTCTCTAATTTGCTTTGAAATGTCCTCTAGTACGTTGTAGAAAAAGAGTGTTTCCAACCTGCTGAATGACAAGATAGTTTAAACTCTGTGAGATAAAATCACATATTGCAAAGCATGTTCAGACATAGCTTCTTTGTAGTTTTTGGTTTTTATTCCCCCGTGGGACATTTGGTTTTTCGCTATAGGCCTCAATGGGCTCTGAAAGGCCCCCTCATAGATTGTACAGAAAGATTGTATTAAACATGCCAAATCAAAAGAAAGGTATAACTCTGTGAGATAAATCCACACATAGCAGAGCATTTTCACAGATAGGTTGTTTCTGGTTTTTATCATGGGATATGCTGTTTCTCACTACATGCCTTAATGGGCTTCAAAATGTTGCTTCATAGATTCTATAAAATAAGTGTTTACAGCCTGCTGAATCAGAATGAAGGTTTAACTCTGGAGGTGAATCCACACATCGTAAAGCATTTTCACGAGAGCTTTCTTCTTTCTTTTTTAGTGTGGAATATTTGGTTTTTCATTGTTGACCTCAATGAGCTCCAAAATGTCCTATCGTAGATTCCACAAAATTAATGTTTCCAACCTACTTAAGCAAAAAAAAGTTTTAAATCTCTGACATGAATCCACACATCACAAAGCATTTTCACAAGTAGTTTGTTTGTAGTTTTTATCACGGGATATTTCGTTTTACACTATAGGCTTCAATGGGCTTCAAAATGTCTTTTCTTAGATTCTACAAAAAAGCATTTCCTACCTGGAATAAAAGCAAAAGTTTATCTCTGTGAGGTGAATTGACACATTGCAACGTATTTTCACAAATAGCTTATTTCTAGTTTTTATCGCGAAAAATTCGATTTTTCACTATTGGCTTCAATGGGCCCTGAAATGTCCCTTTGTAGATTCTACAAAGAGAGTTTTTCCAACCTGCTGAATCAAAACAAAAGTTTAACCCTATGAGATGAATCCACACATTGCAAAGCATTTTCAGAGATTGCTTTTTCATTGTTTTCATCGCAAAACATTCGTTTTTTACTGTAGGCATCAATTCTTGTGAAATGTCCCATTGCATATTCTACAAAAAAAGTGTACCAAACCTGCTGAATAAAAACAAAGGTTTAACTTTGTAAGATGAATCCACACATTGCAAAGCATTTTCACAGATAGCTTGTTACTAGTTTTTATCACGCAATATTCATTTTTTAAATATAGGCCTCCATGGGCTCCAAAATGTCCCTTTGTAGATCCTACGAACTGAGCGTTTACAACCTGCTGAATCAAAACAAGAGTTTAACTCTGTGAGATGAATCCATATATTGCAAAGCATTTTTACAGATAGTTTGTTTTCAGTTTTTATTGGGGGATATTTAGTTTTTCATTATAGGCCTCAAAGATCTCAGAAATATCTTCTTTTAGATTCTACTAAGACAGTGTTAGCAACATGCTGTATATAAACATAGGTTTAAGTCTGTGAGATAAATACGTTGCAAACATTTTCAGATATAGCTAGTTTCTAGATTTTATCACAAGATATTTGGTTTTTCACTAGAGGCATCAATGGGTTCAGAAATGTTCCCTCATAGATTATACAAAAAGTGTGTCTCCAGTCTGCTGAATCAAAAAAAAAGGTTTAGCTCTGTGAGAAAAATCCACGCATTGCAAGCTAATTGAGAGATAGTTTTTTTCTAGTTTTATCACAGGATATTGGTTTTTCACTATAGGCCTCAATGGGCTCAGAAATGTTCCTTTGTTCATTCTACAAAAAACGTGTTTCCAACCTGCTGAATCAAAACAAAAGTTTAACTCTGCAAGATCAACTCACACATCACAAAGTATTTTCACAGATAGCTTGTTTCTAGTTTTTATCAAGAGATACTCTATTTTTTTTATTGTAGACTTCAGTGTGCTCTGAAATGTCCTTTCATAGATTCTACAAAAACAGTGTTTCCAACCTGCTGAATTAAAATAAAAGTTAAACTCTGTAAGATGAAATCATACATTGCAAAGCATTTTCACAAATAGCTTGTTTCTGGTTTTTATCGTGGGATATTTGGTTTTTCAATATAAGCATCAATGGGCTTTGAAATGTTCCTTCTTAAATTTTACAAAGAGACTGTTTTCAACTTTCTGAATAAAAACAATGGATAAATCTCTGAGATGAATCCACACATTACAAAGCATTTTCACAGGTAATTTTTTTTAGTTTTTCTCACGGAATATTGTGTTTTTCAATATAGGCTTCAATGGACTCTAAATTGTCCTCTCTTAAATTTTACAGAAACAGTGTTTGCAATGTGCTGTATATAAACAAAAGTTCACCTCTGTGAGATAAATCTACACACACAAAGCATTTTCACAGTTACCTTGTTTCTAGTTTTCATCATAAAATATTTGGTTTTTCACTATAGGCCTCAATGTGCTCCAAAATGTCCCTTCATAGATTCTACAAAAAAAGTATTTCCATTCTTCTGAATCAAAACAAAGGTTTTACTCTCTGTGATGAATTTACACATTGCAAAGCATTTTCATAGATAGCTTGTTTCTAGTTTTTATTGTGGGATATTTGGTTTTTCACTATAGGCCTAAAAGGGCTCAGAAATTTCTTCTTTTAGACTCTACTAAAAGAGTGTTTCCAAACTGCACTATAAAAACAAAGTTTTACTTCTGTGTGATAAATCAACATATCACAAAGCATATTCACAGATAGCTTGTTTCTAGTTTTTATCACAGGATATTGGGTTTTTCACTAAAGCCTCAATGGGCTTTGAAATGTCCCTCTGTAGATTTTATTAAAAGAGTGTTTTTAACCTGCTGAATCAAAACAATGTTTAACTTTTTGAGATGAAGCCACACATTTCAAAGCATTTTCACAGAGAGATTGTTTCTAGTTTTTATTGCAGGATATTGTTTTTTCACTACAGGCCAATATGGGCTTTGAATTATCCCCTCATAGATTATACAAACAGCAAGTTTCCAAGCTGCTGAAGCAAAACAAAAGTTTAACTTTGTAAGATGAATCTACATATTGCAAAGCATATTTTACAGATAGTTTGTTTCTAGTTTTTATTGCTAGATATTCAGTTTTTCACTGTAGGCTTCAATTTACTCTGAAATACCCTATCAAAGATTCTACAAAAAGAGGGTTTCCAACCTACTGAACCAAAAAAAAGGTTTAACTCTGTGCGACTAAATCACACATCGCAAAGCATTTTCAGAGACACCTTTATATAGATTTATTGCAGGATATTTGGTTTGTCACTATAAGCCTCGATGTTCCTTGAAATGTCTCTTCATAGATTGTGCAAAAACAGAGTTTCCAACTTTTTACTGTAGGCCTCAGTGGGCTCAGAAATGACCCTCAAAGATTCTACAAAAAGAATACTTCTAACCTGCTGAATCAAAACAGAAGTTTAACGCTTTGGGGTGAATCCACACATCATGAAGCATTTTCACAGATAGCTTCTTTCAAGATTTTATCGTGAAATATTTGTTTTTTTGCTATAGGCCTCACTGGGCTCAGAATTGACCCCTCTTAGATTCTACTAAAAGAGTGTTTCCAAAGTGCTGTAAAAAAAATGAAGTTTTAACTCTGTATGATGAATCTACACATCACAAAGCATTTTCAGATATAGCTCACTTCTAGTTTTTATCACGGGATATTCTGTTTTTCACTATAGGCCTCAAAGGGCTCCAAAATGTCCCTTTGCAGATTCTGCAAAATGAGGGTTTTTAACCTGCTGAATATAAACAAAACTTTACCTCTGTGAGATAAATCCACACATCACAAAACATGTTCAAAGGTAGTTTTTTATCTAGTTTTTATCACATGATATTCAGTTTTTCACTATAGGTCTAATGGGCTCTGAAATTTTCCTTTTTAGATTCTACAGAGTGTTTCCAATGTGCTGAATCAAAACAAGGTTTTAACTATGTGAGATGAATCCAGACGTCTAAAGCATTTTCACAAATTGTTTGTTTTTATAGGGGGATAGTCAGTTTTTTACTACAGGCCACAGAAAGCTCAGAAATGTCTTCTTTTAGATTCTACTAAAAGAGTGTTTCCAACCTGCTGTATATAAATATAGGTTTAGCTCTGTGAAATAAATCCACACATTGCAAACATTTTCACAGATAGCTTGTTTCTAGTTTTTATCGTGGGATATTTGGTTTTTCACCATAAGCCTCAATAGGCTCCTAAATGTCCCTTTGTAGATTCTACAAAATGTTTCCAACTTGCTGTATAAAAAAAAAAGGGTTAACTCTGTGAGATGTATCCACACATCAAAAATCATTTTCACAGATAGATTATTTCTAGTTTTTATTTTGCGATATTCTGTTTTTCATTAAAGGTCTCATTGAACTCCAAAAAATCCCTATGTAGATTCTACAAAAAGAGTGTTTCCAGCCTGCTGAATCAAAACAAAGGTTTAATTCTAAGAGATCATTCCAAACATTGCAAGACACATTTACAAATAGGTTGTTTCTAGGTTTTATCATGGGATATTTAGTTTTTTAATATAGGCCTCAATGGGCTCCAAAATTTACCTTTGTAGATTCTATGAAAAGAGTGTTTTCAACTGGCTGAATCAAAACAAAGGTATACCACTATGAGAGAAATGCACACATCGCAAAGCATTTCAATTGATAGCTTGTTTCTACCTTTATTTCAGGATAATCAGTTTTGACTATAGGCCTCAATGAGCTTCAAAATGTCCCTTCTTATATTCTACAAAAAGAGTGCTTTAAACCTGCTTAGGTTTAAACCTGCAAAGGTTTAATTCTGTGAGATGAATCCAAACATTGCACAGCATTTTCACATATATGTTATTTCTAGTATTTAATGCAGGATATTTTGTTTTTCACTATAGACCACAATAAGCTCTGAAATGTCCCCTCATAGATTCTACAAAAAGAGTTCTTTCAACCTGCTGAATAAAAACAAAGGTTTAACTCTGTAAAATGAAGTGATGCATTGTAAAGCATTTTCACAGATAGCTTGGTTCTAATTTTTATCATGGGATATTCAGTTTTTCACCACAGACCACAATGTGCTCCAAAATGTCCATTTGTAGACTCTACAAAAGGAATGATTTTGGCCTCCTGAATCAAAACAAAGGTTTAACTCTGACAGATGAATCCATATATTGCAAAGAATTTTCACAGACAGATTTTTCTAGTTTTCGTCACAGGACATTCTGTTTTTTCATACACTTCTTCATGTGCTCCGAAATGTCCCTTAGTAGACTCCACAGAAAGAGTGTTTTCAACATGCTGAAGCAAAAAGAATGCTTAACTCTGTGAGTTGAATCCACACATCACAAAGCATTCTCTTATATAGCTGGTTTCTGGTTTTTATCTTGAGATATAAGGATTTTGAATGTAGGCCTCAATGTTCTCTGAAATGTGTCCTCTTAGATCCTTCAAAAACAGTGTTTCCAACCTGCTGAATCAAAGTTTTAACTCCATGAGATGAATTGACACATCACAAAGCATTTTCACAGATAACTTTTCTAGTTTTTGTCACGGGATATTCGGTTTTTCACTAGTGGCCTTTGTGGACTCCAAAATGTCCCTTCATAGAGTCTACAAAAAGAATATTTCCAACTGGCTGAATCAAAACAGAAGTTCATATCTGTGAGATATATCCACACATTGCAAAGCATTTTCACAAATAACTTTTTTCTAGTTTTTATTGCAGGAAATTTGGTTTTTCACTATAGACCTCAATAGGCTCCAAAATGTCCCCTTGTAGATTGCACAAGTGTTTTCAACATGCTAAATCAAAACAAAAGTTTTAATCTGTGATATGAATCCATACATCACAAAGCATTTCCATACATCATAAAGCATTTCCACCATCAAAACAAAGGTTTAACTCTGTGAGATGAATCCACATGCTGCAAAGTATTTTTGCAGATAGCTTTTTTCTATTTTATGTCATGGGATATTCGGTTTTTCACTGTACTGGTCTGTGAGCTCCAAAATGTCCCTTTGTAGATTCTACAAAAAGAGTCTTTAATCTGCTCATTCAAAACAAATGTTGAACTCTGAGAGATGAATCCACTCATCACATAGCATTTTCACAGATAGCTTTTTTCTAGTTTTATCACAGGATATTCAGTTTTTCACTGTAGGCCTCAATGGGCTATGAAATTTCCCTTCATAGATTCTACAAAAAGTGTGATTCTGGCCTGCTGAATCAAAACAAAGGTTTAACGCTGTGAGATGAATCCTCACATTGCAAAGCATTTTCACAGATAGCTTGTTTCTAGTTTTCATCACAGGACATTTGGTTTTTCACTATATATCTCAATTTTCTCCAAAATGTCCCCTCATAGATTCTATAAAAAGAGTGTTTCCAATTTTCTGAATCATGATAAAGGATTAAGTCTGTGAGATGAATATACACATGTCAAAGAATTTTTACTGATAGATTGATTGTTTCTTGTTTTTTTGGTGGGATATTTGGATTTTCACTGTAGGCCTCAATGGCCTCTGAAATGTCCCCACCTAGATGGTACAAAAGGACTGCATCCAATGTGCTGAATAAAAAAAAAAAGGTTTATCTCTATCAGAAGAATCCAAACATTAAAAAGCATTTTCACAGATAGCTTGTTTCTAGTTTTTATAGTGGGATATTCAGTTTTTCACTAATGGCCATAATGGGTTCTGAAATGTCCCTTCTTAGATTCTCCAAAGACAGTGTTTCTAATGTGCTTAATCAAAACAAAGGTTTAACTCTTTGAGATGGATCCAGACATCACAAAGCATTTTCAGAGATAGATTTTTTATTGTTTTTATCACAAAATATTCATTTTTTTAGTGTAGGCGTCAATGGGTGTGAAATGTCCTTTTGTATATTCTATAAAAAGGTGTCTTTAACCTGCTAAATAAATACAAGGTTTAATTCTGTGAGATAAATCCACACATTGTAAAACATTTAAAAAGATAGCTTGTTTTTACTTTTTATCACAGTATATTTGGTATTTCACTATGGGCCTCAATGGGCTTCAAAATGTCACTTTGTAGATTCTACAAAAAGAGTGTTTCCAACTGCCGAATCAAGACAAAGTATTAGCTCTGTTAGATGAGTCCACACATTGCAAATAATTTTTACTGATAGCTTGTTTCTGGTGTTTATCGTGGGATAATCAGTTGTTCATCAACCTGCTGAATCACAAGAAAGTGTAACCCTGTGAGATGAAATCACACTTTGCAAATAATTTTCAGAAACAGCTACTTTGTAGTTTTTATCATAGGAAATTCAAATTTTCACTGTTAGTCACAATGGGCTTTGAAATGTCCTTTTGTAGATTGTACAAAAAGAGTGTATCCGATCTGCTGAATCAAAACAAAGGTTTAATTCTGTGAGATAAATCCACACATTGCAAAGCATATTCACAGCTAGCTTGCTTTTAGTTTTTATTGTGGGATATTGGGGTTTTCACTATAGGCCTCAATGGGCCCTGAAATATTTCTTCATAGATTCTACATAAAAAGTGTTTTAAACCTGCTGAATCAGAAGAAAGGTTTAACTCTGTGAGATGAATCAACACATTGCAAATCATTTTCACAGATAGCTTGCTTCTAGTTTTTGTCATGGGATATTTGGTTTTTCCATATAGGCCGCAATGGACTCCAAAATATTACTTTGTAGACTCTACAAACTGCTGAATTAAAACAAAGGTTTCACTCTGTGAAATTGAATCCACACATCACAAAGCATTTTCACAGATAGTTTACTTTGGCTTCTCACTGTAGGCCTCAGGGGTTTGAAATGTCTTTTCTTTGATTCTACAAAAAGTGTGTTTCCAACCTGTGGAATCATAGTAAATGTTAAACTCTGTGAAATGAATTCCATACATTGCCAAGCATTTTCACAGATAGCTGGATTCTAGTTTTTATTGAGGGATATTCATTTTTTTACTATAGACCTCAAAGGGCTCAGAAATGCCCATTTGTAGATTTTACAAAAAGAGTGTTTCAAATTTCCTGAATCAAAACAAAGGCTTAACTCTGTGAGATGAATCTACACATCTCAAAGCATTTTCACAGATAGCTTGTTTCTACTTTTTATTACATATATTATATATACTTATACTTGGTTTCTCACTGTAGGCCTCAATGGGCTCCAAAATGTTTCTTCGTTGACTCTACAAAAACATGGTTTCCACCCTGCTAAATCAGAAAAAATGTTTAACTCTGTGAGCTAAATCCACACATCACAAAGCATTTTCACTGATGGCTTGCTTCTAGTTTTTATTAGATGATATTTGATTTTTCACTGTAAGTCTAAATGGGCTCCAAAATGTCCCTTCTTAGATTCTACAAATACATTGTTTCCAACCTGCTGAATCAAAACAAAGGTTTAACTCTGTGAGGTGAATCCACACATGGCAATGCATTTTCAGAGTTAGATTTTGTATTGCTTCTATCATGAAATATTTGGTTTATTACTATAGGTGTCAATGGCTGTTAAATGTCCCTTCATATAATCTATAAAACAAGTGTTCATAATTGGCTGAATAAATACAAAGTTTTAACTCTGTGAGATGAAATCACACATTGCAAAGCATTTTCAGACATAGTTTCTTTTTAGTTTTTATCGACGAACATTCCTTTTTTCACTATAGGCCTCAATGGGCTCAGAAATGTACCTTCGCAGATTGTACAAACAAAGTGTATGAACTTGTGGAATCAAAGCAAAGGTTTAATTCTGTCAGATAAATCCAAACATCACAAAGCCTTTTCACAGATAGTTTGCTTCTAATTTTTATTGTGGGTTATTCTGTATTTCACTGTAGGCCTCAATGAGCTCTGAAATGTTTTCTCCTAGATTCTATGAAAAAAAATGTTTCCAACTCTGTAAGATGCATCCCACATTACAAGGCATTTTCACAGAAAGCTTCCTTCTAGTTTTTGTTGCAAATATTCAGTTTTTCACTATAGGCCTCAAAGGGCTCTGAAGTGTCCCTTTGTTGATTCCACAAAAAGAGTGTTTATGAACTGCTGAATTAAAACAAAGGTTTAACCCTGTGAGGTGAATCCACACATCACAAAGCATTTTCACAGGAAGCTTGTTTGTACTTTTTATTGTGGGATATTTGGTTTTTCACTATAAGCCTCATTGGGCTTCAAAAAGTACTTTATTAGATTCTAAGAAAAACGTGTTTCCAACCTGCTAAATGGAAACAAAGGTTTCACTCTGTGAGATAAATACACACATTGCAAAGCATTTTCACATATAGCTTTTTTTCTAGTTTTTATCATGGGATAATCGATTTTTCACTATAGGCTTTAATGGGCTTTGAAAAGGCCCTTCGTACATTCTACAATTACAGTGTTTTCAACCTGTTGAAACAAAGCAAAAGTTTAACTCTATGAGATAAATCCACACATTACAAAGCTTTTTCACTGATAGGTTTTTTCTAGGTTCTATCGTGGGATATATAGTTTTTCTTTTTCTTTTTTTTTTTTTTTTTGAGACGGAGTTTTGCTCTTGTTGCCCAGGCTGGAGTGCAATGACAAGCTCTGCCTCCCCAGTTCAAGTCATTCTCCTGCCTCAGCCTCCCGAGTAGTTGGGATTACAGGCATGTGCCACCACACCTGGCTAATTTTGTATTTTTAGCAGAGATGGGGTTTTTCCATATTGGTCAGGGTGGTCTCGAACTCCCAACCTCAGGTGATCAGCCCTCCTTGGCCTCCCAAAGTGCTGGGATTACAGGCATGAGCCACCATGCATGGCGGGATATAGAGTTTTTCACTGAATGCCTCAACGGGCTTCAAAATGTCCCTTCATAGATTTTACAAAAAGAGTGTTTCCAACATGCTAAATCAAAACAAACAAACAAACAAACAAAAAACTTTAACTCTCTGAGATGAATCCACACATCACAAAGCATTTTCACTGATAGCTTGTTTCTAGTTTATATTGCAGAATATTTGGTTTTTCACTATAGGACCCAATGGGCTCCAAAATTTGCTTTTGTAGATTGTAAAAAAAGAGTGTTTCCAACTTATTGAAGCAAAAGAAAGTTTTCACTCTGTGAGATTAGTCCACATATCGTAAAGCATTTTCACAGATAGCTCACTTCTAGTTTTTCCTGCCAGATATTCTGTTTTTCACTCTAGGCCTCCATGGGCTCCAAAATGTCTCCTTGTAGATTCTACAGAAAGTGTTTCCAAACTGCTGAATTGAAACAAATGTTTGACTGTGTGACATAATTTTACACATCACAAAGCATTTTCATGGATAGCTTGTTTGTAGTTTTTATTGCAGGATATTTGGTTTTTCACTATAGACCTCAATGTGTTTTGAAATGCCCCTTCTTAGATTCTACAAAAAAGTGCTTCCAAATAGCTGAATCAAAACGAGGTTTTAACTCCTTGAGATAAATCAACATGCAGTAAAGCCATTTGATAGATAGCTTTCATCAAGTTTTTATTGTGGGATATTCTGATTTTCTCTATAGGCACCAATGGGCTTTGAAACGTCCCTTTCAAAAAAAGTGTTTACAGGCTGCTGAATCAAATCAAAGATTTAGCTTTGTATGATTAATCCAGATATCACAAAGCATCTCACTGATAGTTTGTTTCTAGTTTTTAGCGCAGGATAATTTGTTTTTCACTATAGTCTCAATTGGCCTCTGAATCCCCCTGGTAGATTCTAGAAAAAGAGTGCTTCCAAACGGCTGAACCACAAGAAAGGTTTAACTCTGTGAGATGAAACCACACATCGGAAAGCATTTGAAGTCATGGTTTCTTTGTAGTTTTTATCACGGGATATTCGATGTTACACTACAGGCCTCAAAGAATTTTTAAATGTCCGTCCATTGATCGTACAAAAAGAGTGTATCCATCCTTCTGAATCAAAAAAAAAGTTTAACTCCATATAACAAATCCACACACCCTAAAGAATTTTCACCTTATCCCCCAACAAGGAAACTCTTGTTCTCCCAGCTTCTATCGGAGGGCTGCATGATTCCTGTAGGATGAGAAACAGGCAGCCATGTCTGCCTTTTACCTAGTAATCCAGGCTGTTTTATTTCATCTGCCCATCCTCTCTCATTGTAGAGGGGTCTTTCACTGGGCTGTTGCTGGGTGGGACTGCCTCTCACTGGGGATCTTTTGTCTGTCAGGGATTTCAGAGAGCAAAAGGGATTTCAGGTAGGCTGGCTGCGCTCCAAGTTGTGGATAGCGGTCTCATTGAGGGGGTTGGGTTAGTTTGCACTTTGCAGGAGACTTTTGGGTCTTCTGACAGGAATCCTTGAACATGGCTTGGACTCCAGCACAAATCCGCTTGTTCTCCCAGGCAAGCCTTGATTTTTCTTTGCTTTCATGGTGGGTCCGCAGTGCCTCTCAACAGCACTCCTAGACACCCTTTTCGGCTTGCAATTGCCCCAAACGGCCTCTGAGACACCCTCTCAACGTCATCTGCACCCGTGAGTTGCTAGTTCGAGGTTTGAGAACACTGCCTCACCTCGGACTTGCCTTTGTCATGGTTTCTGCCTTCTAGAGCGTCGTGCTGAGAAGCAGGAGCCCCTGCAAGGCCCAGAATGAAGGGACATAGTGAGCTGAAGGGCCCGGCCATCTTCCACTGACACCTGCCTCTGGGGTCTCAGGTATTATTCCATCACCTGGACACCCGTCAACAACTCACCGGACTGTATTTCCATTCCCATGCGACCGGATTCTTGCACACAGCCTCTTTCTGGAACAGAGACAGAAGAGCAATTTCCAGCACCCACCTCACAGTTTCGAAACGCCTCCTCCTCCAGCGGGACCCGACTTCGGAGACGTCCCGAGGAGGCCTTATTGTCGAGACATTAGGGTCCTGCAGTGGGTTGTCGCAGGCAGCATTTTCCCGAGACCAGGTGCGCTCTGCCTGCACCATTTTCCTCTGCTTAGGTAGGCTGACAGCACTGACAACCGAGCGCCCAAGACTGCTTCACGAATGCGAATGCATCAGTCTCTAGGCACCAGGAGCCAATGGTAAGCCATGGCTGGCATCACAGTGGCCACCGTTGCCTGGAGACAACTCCCTGCGGCTTGGTGGAGGAGACCTCTGTGGACATGCATTGGTGTTGGACTCTCGCCTGTGCTCTCTGGGGGATCCACGGGATAGTCCCCCGATTCTAGGAACTGGCAGGGGGGAGCCAGTCTAAAGAAACATCAAGTGAAGCCTCAGGAATAAGTCGCGTAATTCCTAAGGATCCAAAAGGAACTGCAGGATGCGTCAAGCATGCCTAGTGGTCTCCTTGTGGGGTCCGGGGTTGTTTGCAGTTTGCGGGAGGCATCTGGGTTCTCTAGCTGGAATCCTTGAAAGTGGCTTGGATACAAGCACAAGTCCGCTCGTTCTCCCAGGCGGGCCTTGATTTTTCTTTGATTTTATGGGGGTTCCACAGTGCCAATGAAGAGAACTTGTGGACACCCTTTTCAGGCTTGCAATTGCCCCAGAGGGCCTCTGAGACACTCTCTCAACCTCATCTGAACACGTGAGAGGCCAGTTCGAAGTGTGAGAACACTGCTCCTCCTTGGAGTTGCCTTTGTCATGATTCCTGCCTTCTCAGAGAGCCGTGCTGAGAACAGGAGTCCCTGCAAGGCCCGGGATGAAGGTCCTCTCTCTGGATCCGGAGGAATCATAACATTTATCAACTCTGTAAACTCTCGGGAAAGTACTTGTGCTATCCAGGTAACCTGGCCTGTGTGAATTCATGCATTAGTCTCCATTTCTGGGAAGAGCTTCAGCACCAGCAGCACATACCGCTGTGAGGGCAAGTGAAAAAGTATCTCTTTGGGTAGATGGATATAATCCTCCCGTAAAGCTTCATTTGCAAGAAAACGGCTATCACCCTTTTCCACCTGTGGAATAAAGATCCTTCTTACGTGTCCAAGATCACCTGGGTTTAACATAATTATGTTGGATCCCCAGTCATCTCCGTCTTGTTCAGAGGCAGTATTTGGAATTGAGATTCGAGATGTAAAAATACTACTAGATTTTGTATCCCTGTGAACCAAAGACATTGAATGAATATACCTCAAGCCCTGGCTACCTTGCAAAAGGAGAGCCTTCAACTCTGCTTCTTTAGAGTAATTTATGATTCTACAGTTTTCATTCACTTCAGTATCAGCTAAATTTCCACCATGACAATATTCATCCTGTGTAAGCATAGCACCATCTTCTGCCCAGGCAGAGAAATACGGAACTGCATAAGGAAGCCGTCCAGGCACTGCAGTAGAGCCTGTGCTCCTCTCAGAGCGTTTTGCTCACTGCAATCAGCTTAAGGCTTTTCTGATCACCTAATACGGTGCATGCATCCCTGCTGCCTCTTCACACAGTAAACACAGAACCAAAACCTCCAGAGCAATTTTCTGCAGCTCCTGAAACTGCTGTATGCCGTAACCTCGCTTTGCTCTCAGTCACTGCAGTTCTCTCAGCAGGCCACGTTTCATCTCCCAGCTCCTCAGCCCTGGCTTCCATGTCTTCACCACAAGAATCATCCCCATACCCCCAACAGAATCCGGAGTGAAAGGATCCGAATTCACTTGGAGTCTGTTGCACATCCAGTTCCCATTTCCTGATTTTTCTGTATCACGAAGATTGGTCCCAGAGTTTAACAGAGCTGGGATCAATTCTTCCAGCTCTGGAGAGGAAAACCGGGAGTGCAAGTGGCGGGTGGCAGAGCCTAAGCTTGCAGGAGGTCCACCGGGGCCCCCAGGATCCCTCAGCGCCCAGCAGGGACCTCCCCGCCCGGGCCCCCACAATCCCGCGAAGCTTCTCCCGGTGCCCCCAGCACTCGCCAGAACCAGTGGCCCAGGAAGCAGGTGCCGCTGGCCACCAGGAGCCCAAACACCCTCCCCGCACCAGTCACACAGAGACCCGCTGCCAGGCCGGTCAGCGCTGCGCAGGGCCCCAGCAGCTCCTCAGGCTCCAGGTCCAGGGGCTGCTGGGCCTGGCGGGCAAGGTTCCGCTCACCCCCAGAAAAGGAGATGGAGACCCACAAGGACCTCAACTTGTCTGGTGCTAGAGCCTGGGCTGTCAGAATGCCTCTCCGCCTTGCGGCAGGCAGGAGCCTCGTGCGCCCCCTGGTGGCCGCGGCCAGAAGCTGTCACACCCCATGGGCGGAGGCGCCTCAGCCCGGCAAGGGCGGGCTGGAGGTGTCACTCCCATTCATAGACTAGGAATCAGAACCCTGGGCTGTCATAGCCTGGTCAAAATTCTTCCAAACTGAGCAGGGACAGGGACCAACTCACCCCCAGCTGCAGTGTATGCAGTGTAGACATATCTGGACTTCAGCCATTCCTGAGAAACCCCTTGCCTCACCCGTACATGCCCGGCCCACCTTTCCCTTCCTCGCCAGGACCCCACACCCCTCCCTCTGAGTCGCTTCCTCTCTGAAACAAATAGGGGTGATAGAGAGTAACACATCAGTAACAAGAAACTAGCAGGTGTTCAGTAAAATTGTCTACGCTGGCCTCTTCCACAATCAAGTGAGCATTAACCGGAACATGCTCATTGGAAGTGGAGAGTCGCCGACAGCCCCTCCGCCTCTGTCTGGCTTTGCATTCCCGCAGAGCCAAACTGGGGCCCAGAAAAGGTGTGGGCGAAGACCCCCTCACCTCCCAGCAGGGAGCGTGCTGCCCGCGGTTTTCGGGATCCTGGGCGTGGAGCCATCCTCACAGGACCCTCAGAGGTGGGGAGGAGAAAGAGCACAGCCATTTGACAGATGCAGAGAGTGAGGTCCGTGGGGGAGGGGTGAGCGGCCCAAGGCAACAGGACCTGTGAATAGCAGAGCTAGGATTCCAGCAGGTCCCCAGCCAGTCACTGGGTGAGCCCCTGCTGTGTGGGGATCACTGAGGTGCAGGCATTCTGAGAAACACACGGTTGAGGAACTCATGGCGCTCCATCCTGAATTCTGGGGCGCTTTCTAGGACACAATATGGTAAAGGTTGTGTAATATGTGTGAGGTCCAGCATGTGCACGAAGCAAACAGGGATAGATTGGGGTGGTAGTACAGGGACAGAATCACAGTTGGGACCCTTGAGAAGGCAGTTGGAGTTTTTCTGCCAGAGCAGGAGAAACCTTCTGAGCACCCAGGCTGGCATGTGCAAAGGCATAGAGGCAAGCTCCCCCTGACACACGGCTGGAGGGGAAGCTCTAAGTGCTGCGCACAGGCTGTTCACACTGCATCCTTCTCCCTGGACTTGCTCCCCCCTCAGCACCTCCATCCTTCCAGTTAGCTATCCAGGCCACCACCCTCACCCTCTCACACCCACATCCTGTGGGTCCCACATTCGAGAGACAAGAATTCAGTTTCTTCTCACACCCCCACCCCATGGCTGCTCATCACCTGGTCTGAGTCCCCATCCTCTCTCTCCCCCTACTTGGTCTCTGCTTCCATCCTTGACTCCTGACGTCTCCTTGCAACTCAATACTAGGTCAGATCATGTCACACTTCTGCTCTGGTGCAAGAACTATGTGGTTCCTTCAGTTCAGTGTCACCAGGATTTGATATTCCCAAGGCATGTCTCTCACTCCTTTGTTCTCATTTTACCTTCACACAGGAAAACACTTTTTCTTCTTGAAGTGTGCTGCTATGTAGCTACTCTTGGTGATGAAATCTATGTGTTATTACTTTTGAAATTATTTTAACAGTCCTTACCAAATAAAGATATTTAGCTATATATTCAACGCTAGCTTGAATAATTTTTCTAAGCATGCTTTTTGACTTTTTAAAATTTAAGATGACATTGGATGATTTTATTATGTACATCATGATGTTTTGAACATTCCACATATAGATTGTTGAATGGTTAAATCTAACTATTAACAAATGCATTATCTAACATCGTTATCATTTTTGTTGTGAGAACACTTATCATCCACTATCCTTGCAGTTTTCTAGAAGGCAATATATCATCAGTAACTGTAACCACCTTGCCATACAATAGATTTCTTGAAATTTGTTTTATCTATCCAGTTTTAATTATGTGCCCTCTGACCAACATCTCCCCATCCTGCTCCCCTCTCTAACCACTCCAGGCTCTGCTCACCGCCATTCTGCTCTCTACTTCTATGAGACCAACTTCTTTAGATCCCTCATATGAATGAGATAATGCAGTATTTTTCTTTCTGCACTTAGATTATTTCACTTAATATACTGTCCTCCAGGATCATCCATGTTGACAGTAATGACAGCATTTTATTCTGTTGTATGACTAAGTATCATTCCATTGTATGTGTTTATGTACATACATACATACATGTATGTATACAAGCATATGTAGACATACCATTCTTCAAATATATTATTTTACATTTATTTTTATTAAAATTATATTTCTCCCTTATCTAAATGCTGATAAAAATATGAGGTATTTTCAGTCCTTCCTCTTAATAAAAGCCAAAGTTAAAGGGCTGTTTCCCTGTTTTTTGGTAAGATTCTTTTTCTTGCTGATTTTTTTGAGTTCCCTGCAGATTCTGCATATTACTACTTAATCGTAAGTATGGTTTGGATTTTTTTTTCCTTTCTGTATAATGTCTGTTTCCTCTGTGGTCTATTTCTTTTCTTTGCCAAAACTTTTTATTAGTTTAATTCAGTCTCATTTATTTATTTTTGTTTTTGTTGCATTTGCTTTTGGGATATTTGTCATAAATTATTTATCTAGGCCAACATCTGGAAGAGTTTTTACTAGGCTTTTCTTCTAGAATTGTTATGGTTTCAGGTCTTAGATTTAAGTCTGTAATCCATCTGGAGTTCATGTTTGGATATGGTGAGAGACACAAACACAGTTTCATTCTTCTACATGTGGCCACCCAATTTTCCCAGCACCATTTTTTATGTATGTGTATGTTTTTGTCTGATTTGTCAAAGGTTGTTATTGTTTGGCCGTATTTGTTAGATTCTCTATTCTGTTACATTGTTGTATGTGTTTATTTTTATACCAGCAAAATACTGTTTTGGTTACTGTATCCTTGTAGTATAAATTGAAGTCGAAGGAAAGACAAAGGAAAGTCGTTGTCTTTCCTTTATTTTGAAGGAGAGTTTTAGCAAATATAAGTGTTCCTAAATAGCAATATTTCCTTCAATACTTTGAATATATTATCCCACTTGGCCCTGGCCTGAAAGGAGTATCTGAGAATTGCGCTGATAGTTATGTGATGAGTAGATTTTCTCTTGCTGCTTTTAAAATTCACTTTTTCTCTTTGACTTTTGACAATTTTGTTAAAATATGTCTTGGTGTAAGCTTCTTCATGTTCAATCTACTTAAGGACTCTTGAACTTCATGAGTCTGGATGTCCACCTCCCACCTCAAATTCAGCAGGTTCTCAGTCAGTATTTCTCAAAATAAGCTTTCTATTCTTTCCTCTATTTCACCTTCTTGTATGCACATAATGCATATATTGCTTTATTTGATGATATTCCATAAGTCTCATAGTTTTTTTTACTCTTTATCTTTTGCTACTTTTTTGTTTTTTGCACCTCTGACAGGATAATTTCAAGATACCTGTTTCCCACTTTGCCATTTCCTCTTCATGACTGAATCTGCTGTTAAAACACTCTATTAAATTTTTCAGTTTAGTCATTATATTCTTCAGCATTAACATTTCTGTGTTTATTTTTATTGCTTCTATTTATTAGTGTAACTTCTGATTTTCTTTATGTATTGCTTTCCTAATTTTGTTTAGTTGTCTATACGTGTTCCCATATAGTTCACTGAGCTTAGTATCTAAAATAATTACTTCCAATTTTTAAAAGCACTTTGTCAATTCCTATTTCTTTAGGGTCTACTATTGAAGCTTTTTGGCTTTACTTAAATTGTGTCATATTTTCCTGATTCTTCATGATTCTTGTGGCCTTGTGCTGGTATACATATCTTTGAGAAGGTGGTCACTTTTTCTAGTCTTTACAGATTGGCTTCAGCAGGAAAAGTTCTTCACCATTAAGTGTGGCCTGGTGTTCTTGTTCGGTCAGGTGGTTGAGCCTGTTGATGGATTTGGCTGACTGGCGGTGCTTCATGGTCAGAAATGTCTGCTGGTTTTATTCCCCCTGATTTGGTAGCTTTGTTGGGTGAGGCCACTTGAAGCATTGTGGGGCACATTGAGATCTGCATGTACCAGTCACTGAGTGTTTCACCCCCTTTCTTTGGTGCTAGTTATCTTCAAGTGGTCTAAGTATTAAAATTCTTCCAGTGTTCGTTTTGAGGCAAAGTAGAAGTGTGCCCATCAGGTAGCACTCCCCAAATAGATATTGAATATCCACTTTGATCTACTTTTCTCCCACTGGAAAAATAATGGGCTGAGGGTATACTTCTCAGCACAGTATTGTTCGGGATACGGAAGTGGTAAAGCAAACAAAGTAAAATCATTCTTCTTATCCATTTTAATGAGTCTGTCTTTGCTTTTGAGCTCTTTTTGGGTTTTGCAATCTCACAGTGGTATTTGGAGTTCTCACAAAAGCATTCTTTCCTGTGGGTAGTTGCCAAATAGATGTCTCTTTGAGGGACTCAGGGCTGGGAACCTACTATTCCACCATCTTACCAGACTCCCTCTATATCCAACCACTTCCATCTCTCAATCTCTCAGTAATTTGTAAAATAGGAAAATCCAAACATGTCTAGAAATCATTACTAAAACTAATAGATGAGTTGAGTGAAGCCACAGTATATAAGCCAAATGTGTAAAAAAGTCAATGTGTATTTTTATAGACTGGCAGTGAAAATCGAAACTTACCCTGAAAAACCTGAAGGAAGTACTGAGGAAAATTAAAGAATACCTACATAAATAGAGCTATCATGTTCACATATCAGAATATTCAATATAATTAATATGTAAATTTTCCCTGAATTAATATGCAGCATCAACACAATTCAGTAAAATTTCAACAAAGGGCTTTGTAAAATTTGATAAGCCAATTCTTAAAGTACTTTGAAAATATAAATAATCTAAATTAGTGAAAACAATAATGAAAAACAGTCACATTTAGAGACATATCTGAAATAAATACTATAAAGCTACAGTATTCACAAAAGTGTGTTGTTACTTGAGAAAATAAATATAAGTAATTGTAATAATATAGGAAGCTCAGATTATATATATACAGACACACACACACATATAAACACACACATACATATGTGTGTATATAGATGTATATATTTACACACATATAATTTTTTATTAAGGAATGCATGAAGACAATTCAAAGAGAAGAATAGAAATTTATATAAATATTCTTGGAGAAGTTGAATACCCATATGTAAATATGTTAACATTGATTAATCAAAGTACATCTGAAAAATTAACTTCAAATGAATTTGAGACGTAAGTGTAATAGATAAAATTATATATTTTGTATGAATAAAACATAGGAGAAATTTATTGTGACCCTGGGATAGGAAATGGTTTCTTAGATAGGCTACACATGCAGAAAACATAAAATAAAATGTATAAATTGAGTCTTCATAAGACACTGTTAAAAAAAATTTTAAATTGACAACCATAGCCTGAGAGAAATATTGAAATACATATATTTGATAAATGCTGGTGTTCAGATTTGTATATACATAATTCATACAACTCAGTTAAAAGAAGGCAAATGACCTGACAAACATTAATGGGCAAGGTCCATTAGCTGCTGGTGGGTAAACACATTGCGGCGTGCCCATATGATGGACTATTTCTCAGCAATAACAAGTAAGAAATTAATGATATGTACAACTTGGATGATTTCAAAGGAATTATTATGAATTAAGAGAAGACACTAAAGACTACATAAATGTTAAAATCACAATTATGTGAAATTTTTCAAAAGGCAAATATAGTAGCTGAAATATAATAGTTTTGTCATGGGCATCATGTATAAGGAGAGAATTTAATGAAAAGGACCAGATTGAGCTTTTCGTGGTCATGGGAATGTTCTACATCATGTTTGTGATAGTGATTATACAGTCACATGCAACATATTTGGAAATGACAATGTGTAAAATTTTACAAATTATTCATTTATAATTGATGAATTTTAAAGAATGTAAATTGAACCTCAATAAAATTATTTCAAATTATGCTATGGAAGAATGTGTGGGACAATTGGAGCATGCTCAAAACATAGTGAATGTCTGCAATCATTTAGAAGAACTGTATTTTAGTATTTATTTAAGCCAAACAGATGCTCTCCCTGTGACTAAGCAACGTTCCTGTAAATATATATACCATAGAAATGCATCCTTATAATCATGGCAGCTTTCTTTATAATGGCTAAAACAGGAAATGTGTCCAAATGTTTGTCAACAGTAGAATGAATAAATTCTAAAATATTTGGAAAGAAAGCTCTCAGGACAGGGCAGAGTGGGATAATATATTCAAAGTATTGAAAGAAAAACTTCTAACTAAGAACCCTTATATTTGCTAAAATTCTCCTTCAAAATAAAGGAAAGACAAAAACGTTCCTTTATCTTTCCTTTGACTTCAATTTATACTACAAGGATACAGTAACCAAAACAGCATTTTGCTGGTATAAAAATAAGCACATAGTTCAATGGTACAGAATGGAGACTCTAGAAATATAGCCAAACAATAACAACCTTTGACAAATCAGACAAAAACATACACATACATAATAAACGGTGCTGGGAAAATTGGGTGGCCACATGTAGAGGAATGAAACTCACCATATCCAAAGATTAACTCCTGGTGGATTAGAGATGAAATCTAAGATCTGAGACAGTAAAATTCTAGAGGAAAAATGTAACAAAAAAACTCACAATAAATCACAGAGGAAACAGACATTATACAGAATGTGAAAAAAAATCCAAAATATACTTACGATTAAGCAGTAATATGCAGACTCTGCAGGGAACTCAAAAAAATCAGCAAGAAAAAAGAATCATTAAAAAATGGGGAAACTGCCCTTTAACTTGGCTTTTATTAAGAGGAAGGACTGAAAAGACCTCATATTTTTATCAGTATTTAGATAAGGGAGAAATATAATTTTAACAAAAATAAATGCAAAATAATATATTTGAAGAATGGTATGTCTACATATGCTTGTATACATACATGTATGTATGTACATACATACATAAACACATACAATGGAATGATATTTATTCGTACAACAGAATAAAATGCTGTCACTACTGACAACATGGATGATCCTGGAGGATATATTAAGTGAAATAAGCCAGGCACAGAAAGAAAAATACTGCGTTATCTCATGCATATGAGGGATCTAAACAAGTTGGTCTCATAGAAGTATAGACCAGAATGGTGGTTACCAGAGGCTGGAGTGGTTAGAGAGGGGAACAGGATGGGGAGATATTGGTCAGAGGACACATAATTACAATTAGATAGATAAAATAAATTTCAAGAAATCTATTGTATAGCAAGGTGGCCACGGTTACTAATGTTATATTGCATTCTAGAAAATTGCAACGATAGTGGATAAGTGTTCTCACAACAAAAATGATAACTATGTTAAATAATGCATTTGTTATTAGCTAGATTTAGATTTAACCATTCAACAATCTATATGCGGAATGTTCAAAACATCATGCTGTACGTAATAAAATCATCCAATGTCATCTTAAATTTTAAAAAGTCAAAAAGCATGCTTAGAAAAATTATTATTCAAGCTAGCGTTGAATATATAGCTAAATATCTTTATTTGGTAAGGACTATTAAAATAATTTCAAAAGTAATAACACAGAGATTTCATTACCAAGAGTAGCTACATAAGAGTACACTTCAAGAAGAAAAAGCGTCTTCCTGTGTAAAGGCAAAATGAGAACAAAGGAGTGAGAGACATGCCTTGGGAATATCAAATCCTGGTGACACCGAACTGAAGGAACCACATAATTCTTGCACCAGAGCAGAAGTGTGACATGATCTGACCTAGTATTGAGTTGCAAGGAGACGTCAGGAGTCAAGGATGGAAGCAGAGACCAGGTAGGGGGAGAGAGAGGATGGGGACTCAGACCAGGTGATGAGCAGCCATGGGGTGGGGTGGTGAGAAGCAACTGAATTCTTGTCTCTCGAATGTGGGGCCCACAGGATGTGGGTGTGAGAGGGTGAGCGTGGTGGCCTGGATAGTTAACTGGAAGGATGGAGGTGCTGTGGGGGAGCAAGTCCAGGGAGAAGGATGCAGTGTGAACAGCCTGTGCGCAGCATTTAGAGCTTCCCCTCCAGCCGTGTGTCAGAGGGAGCTTGCCTCTATGCCTTTGCACATGCCAGCCTGGGTGCCCAGAAGGCTTCTCCTGCCCTGGCAGAAAAATTCCAACTGCCTTCTCAAGGGTCCCAACTGTGATTCTGTCCCTGTACTCCACGCCTATCTATCCCTCTTTGCTTCATGCACATGCTGGACCTCACACATGTTGCACAGCCTTTACTGTATTGTGTCCCAGAAAGCGCCCCAGAATTCAGGATGGAGCGCCATGAGTTCCTCAACCCGGCGTTTCTCAGAATGCCTGCACCTCAGTGATCCCCACAGAGCAGGGGCTCACCCTTTGACTGGCTGGGGACCTTTTGGACTCCTACCTCTACTATTCACAGGTCTGGCCGCCATGGGCCCCTCACCCCGCCCCCACGGACCTCAGTCTCTGCACCTGTCAAGTGGGTGTCCTCTTTCTCCTCCCCACGTCTGAGGGTCCTATGCGGAGGGCACCAGACCCAGGATCCTGAAAACCGCGGGCAGTGCGCCCTCTGCTGGGAGGTGACGGGGTCTTCGCCCACACCCTTTCCATGCCCCAGTTGGTGCTGGGGGAAGGCAAAGCCAGAGGGAGGCGGAGGGGCTGCCGGTGACTGTCCACTTCCTGGGAAGTGGATTCATTTTCCTGTTAATGCTCACCTTGACTGTGGAAGAGGCCAGCGTGGACCATTTTACTGAGCACCTGCTAGTTTCTTGTTACTGATGTGTTACCCACTATCACTCCTATTTGTTTAAGAGAAATAAGCGACTCAGAGCGTGGGGTGTGAGTACTGGAGAAGAAGGGAAAGGTGGGCCGGGCATGTACCGGTGAGGCAAGAGGGGGTCTCAGGAATGGCTGAAGTCCTGATCTGCCTACACTGCATACAGTGCGGCTGGGGTTGAGTTGGTCTCCGTCCCCGCTCAGTTTGGGAGAATCTTGACCAGACCCTGCCACTCGAGGGCTTTGATTCCTGGTCTATGAATGTGGGTGGCACCCCCAGCCCTCCCCTTGCTGGTCTGAAGCTCCCCATCCCATAGGGTGTGACAGATTATGGCCGCGGCCAGAAGGGGGCTCACGAGGATGCCGCTGGCTGCAACACGGAGCTGCATTCCGGCAGCCCAGGCTCCAGCACCAGACGGGCAGAGGTCTCTGCCGGTCTTGGTCTCCTTTTCGCGGGGCGGGATGAGCGGAACCTTGCACTTCAGGCTCAGCAGCCCCAGGAACTGGAGGCTGAGGAGCTGCTGGGGCCCTGCCCAGCGCTGACCGGCCTGGCAGCGGGTCCCAGTGTGACCGATGAGGGAAGGGTGCTTGGGCTTCTGGTGGTCAGCGTCACCTGCTTCCTGGGGCACTGGTTCTGGCGAGTTTTGGGGGCGCCTGGGGGAGGCGTCGCAAGACTGTAGGGGCCCCAGGTGGTGAGGGCTCTGCCGGGCGCTGAGGGATCCCGGGCGCCCTAGTGGACCTCCTGCAAGCTTCGGCTCTGCCACCCGCCACTTGCACCCCCGGTTTTCCTCTCCAGAGCTGGAGGAATTAATCCCAGCTCTGTTAAACTCTGGGACGGTTCTTCGTGACACAGAAAAGTCAGGAAAAGGGGAATAGGATGTGCAACAGACTCCAAGTGAATTCGGATCCTTTCACTCCGGATTCTGTTGAGGGTGTGGGGATGATTCATGTGATGAAGACATGGAAGCCAGTGCTCAGGAGCTGGGAGATGAAACGTGGCCTGCTGAGATAACTGCAGTGACTGAGAGCAACGTGAGGTTACGGCGCACAGCAGTTTCAGGAGCTGCAGATAATTGCTCTGGAGGTTTTGGTTCTGTGTTTACTGTGTGAAGAGGCAGGATGGATGCATGCACCGCATTAGGTGATCAGAAAAGCCTTAGGCCAATTCTGCAGTGAGCGAAACACTCTGAGAGCAGCACAGGCTCTACTGCAGTGCCTGGATGGCTTCATCATGCAGTTCCATATTTCTCTGCCTGTGCAGAAGATGGTGCACAGGATGAATATTGTCATAGTGGAAGTTTAGCTATGCTGAAGTGAAAACTGCAGAATCATGATGAGTTACTTCAAAGAAGCGGAGTTGAAGGGTCTCCTTTTGCAAGGTAGCTGGGGTTTGACCTATATTCATTCAATGTCTTTGGTTCATAGGGATACAAAATCTAGTAGTATTTTTACATCTCGAGTTTCAATCCC
Source organism: Pongo pygmaeus (assembly GCF_028885625.2). Taxonomy (NCBI): domain Eukaryota; kingdom Metazoa; phylum Chordata; class Mammalia; order Primates; family Hominidae; genus Pongo; species Pongo pygmaeus. The sequence continues at coordinate 31,874,540 of NC_072392.2, read as the reverse complement.
AGATGCTGCCTCTGAAGAAGAGGAAGATGACTGGGGATCCAACAAAATTATGTTAAACACAGGTGATCTCGGACGTGTAACAAGGATCTCTAGTCCACAGTTTGAAGAGGGTGATAGTCGTTTTCCTGCAAATGAAGTTTTACAGGAGAATTATACCCATCTACCCAAAGAGATGTGCTCCTGCTGCTGAACCTCTTCCCAGAAATAGAGACCAGTGCATGAATTCACACAGGCCAGGTTACCTTGATAGCACAAGTGCTTTCCCGAGAGTTTACAGAGTTGATAAAAGTTATGATTCCTCCAGATCCAGAGAGAAGACCTTCAGCAATGGCCCTGGTAAGCATTCAGTACCGCTATCTGCTTCTAGAAAGAGAGCAGAACAGTAACAAATAGAATTGAAGCCTGGAAAGTTCAAAAATTTGCTTTTAGAAGAATAACTCAAGGGAGCACAGATGGCAGAGGCTGCAGCTGAAGCAGAGTGCTCTGCTGGCGGGACAGCCATCATGTCCAGCACCCAGAGTAATGGGCCATTCAGCCTAGTGGAAGGCATATGAGCCGCTCCATCAACCTTCCTGCATACTCAGCTACTCATGTCCCACCTCCTCCAGAAACTGTGACAAGAGGAAGCTAGGTTGAAATCACTGCTGGAATCCCGTTTGTAATGCCTTTCACTCTTGGTAGCAGTAGTTTTACTGCTTGGGACTTTTATTTGTGAATTACAGTTGAAAGCTGCAGTTTTACCTATGTCAGGCTTTCATCTGATCTTACCAGTCTTTCCTCTGTAGGACGGCAGTCACTGTTGGATATTACACCATCCTGTCCAGGGTTAGCCATTGTGGTGGTGTGCTGCTTATAGCTTGCTGTTGCATTGTAATAAAAGGTATCTTTCCTTGTTGTGATTTGTAAGAAGAACTCAAGGGCATTGTTACAAAAATATTCTCCCTTCAAAAAGAGAAAAGCTAAAAGACTCATTACTACTCAGCCTTCAACACACCTGTGTGTCAATCTTATATTTCTTTTTTTATAAAAAACTGTAAAATATACTTTTAGGTCCAACTGTTAGTGCTTTGTAAGCATTGCATGAAGCCTGAGATGTTAATTCCATGGAAGCTTTGCCCTGGGAATTTGCTGTCTTTGCTGTAAGCTTGTGGCATTAAACAAACATTGTAGTTAATAGGCTTTCTCTTTGAAACAATTATGTGAAATGTACAGCTGTTCTTGAGGAACTTTGAAGCTAGTTCATTGAAAAATGCTCCTTTCCCCTCCTTTGTAATGCTATATTAATGAAGTATAATAATTACTGGTTTTGTAATTTTTTTTCTGGTAATGTTCTTCTCTGACTCTTTAAAAATGTCCTTTCCCTCCTCCCAAGTGTTATACTAGACTGTGTGATTAGTCTGATTCTAAATGTTTTACCCAGTTTCTCCTCAATATTCATGTATATAAATTGATCCTGGTGATCCTGTACATGGCTGTTTGAAATGCCAGAATGATTTCTGACATTCCAGGTTTTTCACAAAATACATTTTATTTGTGATTAGTCATTTGACTAATAATATCAGCTAAAAGATGTTGCAAAAAATAAAATTTAAAAAAAATGGCCGGGCACGGTAGTTCACACCTGTAATCCCAGGACTTTGGGAGGCTGAGGCGGATGGATCACGAGGTCAGGAGATCGAGACCATCCTGCCTAACACGGGGAAACCCCATCTCTACTATAATACAAAAAATTAGCCGGGTGTGGTTGCAGGCGCATGTAGTCCCAGCTATTCATGAGGCTGACACAGGAGAATGGCATGAACCCAGGAGGTGGAACTTGCAGTGATTGGAGATCGGGCCACTGCACTCCAGCCTGGGCAACAGAGTGAGACTCCGTCTTAAAAATAAAATAAAATAAAATAAAATATAAAAATAAAAAGAATTTGTGTCTTGTTTGTTTCCTCATTAATGTTGGTTGAAAGCATGTTTGCACTTGTGTTTGACTTGCATTTTTTTTTTCTTTTTTTATTTTTTCTTTTTTTTTCTTTTTTTTCTTTTTTTTTTCTTTTATTGACTTGCATTTTATAAACATCTATTGGCATATTAAAAGTCCCTCTGAGTTTACCTTAATTGTCTAAAAAAATGTAAGAAAAAGGGCCTGTGAGAAGGACTACCATGCAGAGGGCCTAGTGTGAGCACATGCTGTGCAGGACGGAAGAGGCAATGACCAGGACCAGGGAAATCCCCAAACCCAGCAAGTCAGGGAGCCAAATGAAAGCCTTTCATCCTGTACCTAACCCCATCGACACTCCAAGTGAACATTCTCTTTTAGAGATACTCATTGTCCTGTTTTTTCTGTAATCTTGTAAAGGAATCTGATTTCTCCCATTAGCCTTTCACAGGACTAAAATTTCACATTAGAATGCTATTCTTTAGAAGGCACCTTCCTCGACTAGGCTGCAAAGAGACTGAGGAAGTTACTGTCAGTCACTTATACCCCACAGGGACATTAATTCACCAGAGCTTTGGTGAGGGAGTAGAGGAGCTCATTACAAGCAGGTCTGGATGCTGCACAGAGTGTAAAGGGGGCAGAAGGACCCAGGGCACCTAGGCCTGGAGATAGCCCCAATCCTGGGAGGTACTGTTATTATCCCCATTTTACAGAGGAGCAAACTGAGACACAGGCAGGTAATATGATCAAGAGCACACTGCCCCGCAGTAGAGGAGCCAGGATCTAAACCGAGGCAGCTTGCCTTGCCATCAGAGCTCTCACCCATGACCTCAGGCTGCTGTTAAGCAGGATTGCCCTGTGGCCAGGGGCACAGCCTATGGGTTCACATTCCAGCTGCTCTACCATTTCAAGGTGTGTGTCCTTGGGCAAGTTACTTGTCTGTGCTCAGTGTCCTCTATAAAGTGGGTGTAGCAGTACCTGCCTCATGGAGTCCCTTAAGTGAGTTAATAGCTGTAACATGCTTAGAATGGTGCCATGCCCATCATCACCATCCACTACATATAGGCCATCATGCCTGAATCCCAGATGGACACATATCCTTGAAGGGTCTAAAATCCAGGATCCTGAAATGCCTGGCAGTGGGATCCTGAAATCCTCTGGCAGTATTCTAACGTCTTTTGACTTCAGAATTGTACCCTGCTTCCCAGGGCTAGAAGGTGTCAGACAACCTGCTCACCCAGTTCAGCCCCAAAGTAGGCAAAGAAAGTTTTGTCACAGGCTTGTCTGGGGCCCAGCCCCTGTAACCTCCCCCGTCCCTCCTTTGCATGCTTCCTCATCCAGATCCACACATGCACTCCAGGTCTTCTGGGCCCAAAGGGAAGGAGATAGGGTGGATAGTGGGTTCTCTGGTCCACCAAAACATGCTGCCTCCAGCCCTGCTGAACTGGTGGGTCCAGGGAATGGGCCTGGAGATGAAGGGGTCTTGCTCTCTCTCTAACTTTAAGCCTTCATTTGCAGTGACTCAAGAGATTCACCTCTTCCTGTGAGCTTGTCTGGATGTTTATGCTAGATGGCACGGGCCCCTTCTGGCAGGGGTGCACAGGCCAGGACCTGGCTGGCAGCCATGACAGGTGAGGAGACCTTGGCAGATGAGAAGACCTGCTTCAGCTTCAATGTATGGGTCTTCTCCTGGCTCTCAGTACATTCCTCCTGAGCCATGATTGGCCCCAGTTCAATGATACCTTCTGCAGCAGCATCATGGTGTCCAGGGGTATAATCTGTAGCATGTGCCAGTGCTACCCCAAGGTATATGGTGGTGGGGCTGAGTGGAGCCAGAAGGGCTGGATCTTGTTCCTCTCTTCCGTGTATGAGCCCCATCCTTCAAACATCTTCTTTTCTTTTCATTTTCACTCCCTGTTTTATTCTGTCTTCTCTTCTGAGCATCCATCCAATCATTTATCCATTCATCCATCTATTCATCCCTCCATTCATCCCAGCATTAATCTATCAATCCATGCATGCATCCATTTATTTATCCAACCACCCATCCATCTATCTGTCCATCATTTAACATAAGGATTGATCAGAAGCCTCCTGGTTCTGGAGCCACGGACCAGACACCATGGGGAGACATGACGAAAAACAACATATGATTTGTGTGCTTGAAACAAAAGCTAATGAGTGCTTACCACCTGCCTGGCAGTCCTGCATTCAGGGTGCAGTTCTCCCCTCATCCTGAGCTTTTTGGTACCTTCTGTAGTTTCATTTTGTAGTAGAGAATGCTGAGCCTCACAAAGTGTGGCCGCTCAGCTGCATAGTGGAGTTTGGATTGGAGCTCAGATGTATGTGACTTAGGCATCACCCTCTGCCTTGAGTCCTCCACTCCAGGGTCTCAGAGCTGCTGAGCATTCTGGGGTTGGTCAGCTCTAACCTTGGTGGCATGCATTGAGCAACTCTCCATATTTTGGAGTCTTGATGTATTCCTAGCCTTAGTGATGGCAAGGACCCTGCTTTGGGAGACCAGGGTTCTAGTTCCAGTCCTGTCCCAAACTTTCTGTGTGATCCTTGTCTTTCTGAGTCCAGTATTTGCATCTGCATAATAGGACACAAGCACCAGTTTTCACAGCCTCATGGGGGTATTACAGAAGTCAGAGAAGAGAATAGATATAGGAATATTTGTAGACTGTAGAGTGTTTCGTTTGGCGAAGGGCTGTCAGGTCCTGACAACCCTCTGGAATGAAGATGTCAGAAGTTGTAAACCTTCAATGCCCAGAGACTTGGAGTGACTCTTCCAAGGTCACATAGCTAGTCAGAGACAGACCTAGGGGAACAAAATGAGAGAAACATGGATTCTAACTTGGGCTTTATCTCTAACTGCCTGGGAGACTGCTCAAGCCCCTTCCCTCTCTGGGCCTCAGTTTCCTTGTTTTTACAATATGTGAGGCAGGATGAGGAGATGGATGTGGAGGATATCTGGGGGCCCTGCTAGAACTCACCTCTAGGGCCCAGGCTTGGGAATCCCCAGAACCCCCATATTGTTCTTTACACCTGGGTGGCTGTGCTCAAGGGCTCAGGGAGGGGGGACTCCTGTTGCTCTGGACTCCCTAGCCCTTCCCCTTCTGTGGGGCCACCATGGGCTGTCAGCATGTTAGGTGCTGGAATGGTCTGAGCTGGTCTGTAGTCATTTCCGAGGCAGTTTATGGTTGCCTCACCTCTGTCCGTGCCATGTCCTGAGCAGAGGTCCCGCGGAGAAGTTCTGGGGACCAGAGACACCCATGTCACCACTAGCCATGGTAGTCCTCTTCCCCATGAAGAGGGTGCAACCTGGGAGATGGAATTGTGTGGAACGGAGCGTCTGTCCTGAACTCCCCGTTAAGCAGAGGTGGCTCTGGGACTGTGGGCAGAGATACTGGAGTGGCAGTGGGAAGCAAAGTGGAGGAGGAAATATTGCTGGGTGCTAATGAGTCACAGTTGATAGACTCATGTCTTCATGTGCTGTGGAGGCAGTGTGGTGGGGTGCAGATGGCATATGTTTTGGTGACCTACAGGCTTACATTCAAATAGCTGTTACCTCATGTTCCACATCTGTGACCTTGGTAGGGGGAGCTCCTCAACCCCGAGCCTTGCACAGCTGAGTGGGAGAAACCAGAGGGGTCTTGTGTTGTCGGGGACCTGGCATCATGCCTGGCACAGAGCACTTGCAAAATCTTCATTCTCAAGATTGGCATTTGTAGCTCTGGGGGATACACAGAGAGGTCTCTGTATGTATGAGCAGGTACATGTGGATAGGTGTGGGTCTGTTTGTGTGTGTGGGAGTCCATGTTTCAGGGACACAGGCTATCAAAACCAGCACAAGGTGACTCTAATAAGGGAAGGGAGGAAAGCACATGGTAAACCAGGAAGACACGCTAGAGATGAGGCTTCCTGCACCCCTCATGGTCTCTTGGTGCCTGTGCCATTGTAGGCTTCAGTGCTCATGCTTGTCCTACCCTCAGGGTCCTCCCCTAGATCTCAGTGTCTGGCCTGCGGAAAGCTTCAGTAAATGGGGAAACATAAATATAAGGGAATATAATTAGCTAATTAGGGTAATTAAGTGAGGAGTAGCCATTTCAAACATGCATTAAGCTGTCCCTGATTTTTAGGGGCTGGATGTCTAGTGAGGGAGATAATTTGCGGCATGATGGGGAGGAAGTAGGATTCACAGAGAAGGTGAGCCGGGCTTTGTAGGTTAAGTAGAAATTCAGCAGGCAGAGAAGATGTAGGAAGATGCTCCAGGCAGAAGAGCAACAGGATCAAAGCCATGTGGAGAAAGAACAAGGCAAGTGGGTCAGCAATGCTACTAGAGGGGGAGGGGAACAAGTCAAGGTAGAAATGGAGGGGCCTCAGCTCCTCAGTGCCTGGGGTGTTATGCTAAGGAATTTGGATCTTACCCTTTAGTCAAAGGGACAAGGGAGGGACATGACCAGGTTTACAGTCTGAGAAAATTATCAGGCTGATATCTGGAAAGAGGAAGGTCTGGGGCAGCGAGACCAATGGGAGGCTTCTCTGCTCAGATGAGAGATGGCGGTCATCTGGATTAGGCAGAATTTGAACTCAAGGCTGTAGGAACTGAAAAGACAGTTCCAGTTTACCATATGAGGAGTACCTGCTGTGGCTGGCAGGGCACCAGCACTTCTACCCAGATTATCTCATTAAAATTCTAAAGTAGACATGGTCAGCTCTGGAAGCCGCCTGGGCCTCAGGCATGAGAGAGGAGGAGGAATTGAGGCAAATCTAGTTGGTGGGTGCAGATGGAGATGCTGAGCCTATTAGGAAAGATGGGACAGGAAAGTGGGGAGCAGGGAAAGGAGGGGCAGGGAGAGTGAGGCCTTTCCCTGCCTGGCTGCAGCCTTTACCGATGAGCCTCCCATTCCTCATTCCTGCCAGATCTGCTGGACCCAGGACCAGGACCCTGGTTGGTGCTGAAGGTTCTGTCTCCTCTGTGGGCCTCCCTCCCTCTGCTTCTTCCTTCTGAGGATTGCTCAATGTTCTGCCTAAACACAAATCTGACTGCATACTCCCCTGCTGATAAATCTTCAAGGCTGCCTCTGATTCTGGGCAAAGCCTGAGCTTCTTAGTTTTATGTTCTGGGGGTCTCCATTGTTTGATATCCCCTCCCCAGCTTCAACTCCGCCTGTTCCTCCTCATCAAAGTGTTTGTATTTTAATATGCTACCTCCTCTCTTTTTCCTCCAAGATTTTCATAATTGTGGTTGTGATGATGTTGGTGATGGTGATGATGGTGATGGTGAAGGAGGTGCTAATGATGGTGATAGTTATGCTGAGGATGATGATGATAATGGTGAGAATGGTGAAGGTGAGCATGGTGATGGTGATGGTAAGGATGGTGATGATGTGATAATGATGGTGATGGTCAGGATGGTGATGGTGAAAATGGTGGTGGTGATAATGATGGTGATGGTGAGGATGGTGATGGTGAAGGTGGTGACGATACTGTGATAGTTATGGTGAGGATGCTGCTGCTGATGCTGGTGAGAATGGTGAGGGTGAGACTGATGATGATAATGAGGATGGTGATGGTGAGTATGGAGATGGTCATGGTGCACCCCTTGATTTGGCAATTCGACAGCTAAGAATTGTTCATTTCTTTTAGGATTTTTTTTTTTGAGTCAAGACTTTCCTATGTTGCTCAGGCTGGCCACGAACTACTGATCACGAGTGACCCTCCCACTTTGGCTTCCTGAGTAGCTGTGATTACAGACATGAACCATGGTGCCTGGCTTTACCCTAGAAATTTATCCTGAGGAAATAATCAGACAAGTGTGCCAAGCGGGACTTAGAGAAGGGTATTTATTTTTACATTGATGATAGTAGGTAAGATGTGGGAAGAATGTAAATGTCCAGCAATAAGAGATTGGCTAAATAATTGTGCTACAGCTAGGCAAGGGGCTGGCCTATGGACATTCAGAACACAGCCCCTCCTGATTGAGTCAAATCTCCTGTCACTCCTCTCACACACTGCACACCTCCCTCCTTTTCAGCATAAATTACAATTGTAATTTTCCATTTCTTTGTGAACCTCTTTGATGAATTTCTGTATCCCTCATTAGATGCTAAGCTCCATGGAGGCAAAGAGTATTCTATGTTCATTATTGTGTCCTCCATGCCAAGTTAAGTTCCTGGAACACAGTACACTCTCAATAATTTGCTGTTAAATGAATGACTGAATCTATATTTCTTAGTATGGAAAGATGTTTCAAATGTACAATTAAGAGAAAGAGCAGATTATAAAGCAGCATGCATGCTGTAGTACACACTGCAAATTCCCTCCTTTCTTGATCTTCTTTGGGGGACCACATGCCCACTCTCAGTCAATAAATTATGATTGATCCAAAGTCAACATGACAATGCTATTCTCTACTGCTAGGGATGGTCATGAGATCAGGTTCTGGCCAATCAAAACACAGATTTACAGACCTAAAGAGAAATCCTCTGGGGGTCACCTCTGAAGTTCTTGCTTTTCTAATAAGAATACAGAAGTGACTGCCTTTGCTGGCCCTGTAAACTCATGTAGTGGTTGGAGCTGCAGTAGCCATCTTTCAGCCATGAGCTAAATTCCAATAGACTCATAAAGATGCTGGGCCTAACATTGTTGAACCAGTGAACCATATCCAGGAACCATAGATACTCTAACTATGTAAGAAAAGTGAACCTGTCTTTGTTTAAGTGACTGAACTTTCAGATTAATGCACTTCCAACAGATACAGAGCATAATCCCATATATACCTGTATGTACAAATATGAATAGAAAAATAATTAAAATGATTATCTCTGTGTGGTAGGATTCTCCTTCATATTTTTAATTTTATAAAGTTTTCCCAAAGGGCATGTAAATAATAATCATACAAATATTTCTGTACATTCAGAAAATAAACAATGGTACTAATTTTATTTTTAAAAAATAAACAAAATATTGGGGCCCCAGAAGGTAGTTCACTACCATATGTTAAGTTAATTAGCCACAACCGAGATGAACACTTGTGGGTATCCTGGAGGACAGGTTCTGCAGCAGTGAGAAGTCCCCTCCAGAACAGTATGTGGTTCCAAACTCCTGAGGGAGGCGGGGCAGACCCCAAGGAAGTAGATGAGAACCTGAGTGAGGCTCTGTGGGGAGAGAGGATGTTCCTCAGCCCTCACAAGGACATGTCAGTTTCACTTGAGATTAGGCCCTGGCCTTGGCTGGGCAGCCTGCCAGGCAGGTTCTCAGCAGCATGGGGTGATAACAGGAGGAGGGGAAGCCTGGCAAGCTGGGGCAGCTCTGGGGTCTTCAGGCGGGGCTGTCTCGGGCAGCAACTGTGTTGGCTGTAAACACAGATTTCCAGGAAGCAGAGCGTTGCAATCTCTCCCTCCACAAACCTGGATCATCAGGGATGTTTCCATAGCAGCATCCATGCCAGTGAGAAATCTGGACATGATCTGTGACTCCCTCTCCCACTTTTCCTTTTCTCTTAGAATGGGACAGAGCAGCCTGGAGCAGCTAGTGTCCTGTAGCGACTCCAGTTTGCTGCTCTCTTCCTTATCTTCTTCCTCTTTCCCTCTGTCTCCTCTGCGTCCTTCACCTTCTACATCAGGAAGCTCAAGTCACCGGGCTGAGCCTGGGCTTCTCATCTAAATCACGGAGTGCCAGTCAATGCCTCCCTTCCTCTTCCCAGGGAGCAACTTCAATCTTCCCTGCCTGCAGTGGGGAACTAGACCCTGCTCCTTATTCCCTGTGGGACAATCTGCAGCCTGTTTCCTCACCCCTGTAATGGGACTGCAAGCCCTCCCTGCCCACCTGACAGTGCTAATTCCAGGCCAGGGGCCCTCCTGGGAAAATCACCAGTGTGGGTGATACAGTGGGTGTTTGTGTGTGTGGAGGAGTGGGGCTGCCACCGGGCCAATTACAGACCCCATCTTTCTTCTCTCCCTGTGTTTGTCGCATGTCAGGAATCCCTCTCATTTGTGCCATGAAACATAAGGCATTTTCAGATCCATCATCTCATTGAGCCTTGCATCTCCTTGGTGAAGTTGGAGTTATTGTCACCATTTTACTGATGAGTAAAATGAGGCTCAGAAAGGGGAAAGTCGTTGCCAGGGTTCCGCTGTGGACTTACAGTGGAGCTGGGATTAGGATGCGTGTTCTGGATTCCTGGTGGGGTCCTGGCCCATCTGCAGCTAAGGCCTGTCTTTCTGCTCCCATGAGGTCTCTTTTCCATTCCTTTCCTCCCCATGACAGCCACTGTCACCAACACTCACGGTGTCTGCTCACTGTCACACCACCCCTCGCTGACCCCTGCGTCTGGACTGGAATCCACCATGTCCATCAGACAGATTTTCCTCAATGGTGGTTGGGCTCCAAATCCACTCTCCCCAGACTGACACAAATTGCACTACAGGGGGCCACAACTGTAGGCGTTTCTGGTCTAGAGATAGAGAGATGGTCTCATAGAAATGTCAACATCACTTGGTGAAGAGGAGAGTGGAAACACAGGAGAAAGTTCAGGGAGTGACGTCAGGAGGAGGTGGCCCTTGAGTTGGGTCTTGAGGGGTGTGTAAGAGTTACCAGGCAAGGAACGCTGGGAAGGGCATTTCAGGAGGAAAGAGCAGTATTCTCCAAGGCTCAGACTGGTCTGGTGGCTACAAGATAGAGCTGAGTGACCTGGACCCCTGGAGACAGTGCTCCCTTTTCAGGAGGAAATCTGCAGTTCCCATGCTTTCTGAGACAGCTCTGGGCTGTCTCAGAGTCCCCCCGAGATCTTGGGAAGTTCCTGGGTCCAGTTCCCAGGGATTCTGGTCCAGGCAGAGGAATCCGCACTTCTCACAGGCAGGGGCTGTGACCTCACCCCACAGTTCTGATGCAGTTGGTCCCTGGATCACTCTTGGAGAAATACAAGCAGGACTGAGAGACTTTGACCCAAGCACTGTGCAGGGGGAGGGATGGGGATAGATGTGGAATGGGCCAGAGGAATAGTGGTTGGAGCTATACCCTTCTGGACCACCTTGTCTAAAATGTGGCTGTCCCATCCCCCTTTCCCACTGACACATTCTATCCTCCTTCACTTTTCCTTTATTTTATTTTATTTTTTGTAGATTCAGGGTCTCACTATGTTACCCAGACTGGTCTCAAATTCCTGACCTCAACCATCTTCACATCTTGGCCTCCCAAAGCACTAGGATTACAGGCATGAAGCACCATGCTCTCATCACCAACTCACATGCTGAACATTTGACTAGTTTATTTATTACCTGTTTCACTCTACCAGCATGAGGTCTACATGAGGAAAGGGACTTTGTCTGTGTCATTCACTGCTGTAGCCAGGTGTCCACAATGTGTAAGGTCATGGAAGCTTTTTCTGTTTTGGTTTGTAATTTTAATTTTGGGAAGCAGAAGATATGTGAGTGGACTCAGTGGCTGACAGGAAAAGGGAGAACAGTCTTGGTGTGCACAAGAGTGACAGGGAGACCTAGACAGAGAGATGTCAGAGGACAGTTCCTGGAAGAGGCTGATGGAAAGGTGGGACAACTGGGGAGGGTCTCTCTGGACATGAATTCCTTTGAAGCTGGCAGGGAGGGAGGAAGCGCCTGGGTGGAGAGGAATGTCTGAAGAACACCTCCTTGGCTTCCATATTCTTCATGAAGTGACAGGTGAGGGGCTTCCTGGGAAGAGAGGGCAGGAGGGGAGCAAATGTAGGCTGGTGATGGTGGGCCTGCAGCAGTGCCCCAGGATGAAGGGGTGAATGCATTACTGAGGCTGGACCCTGGTCATGACCCTTGCCTTGGCCACAAGACTCATTAAAAACCAGCCTCCTCCAGTGAGCTTAGATCATGCCACTGCACTCCAGCCTGGAGACAGAGTGAGACTCTGTCTCAAAAACAAAAACAAAAACAAAAAAACAGCCTCCAGTCCCAATGTGCCCAGCTGGACCATGAGCTGCTTCCTGGATGTGCCAACATCACAACTGGAACACAAATCCTGAGTCACTGACTCTAGAAAGCCTGCCTGGATTCAGTGCCCATCAGACTGGGCTCCTGCAGCACCTGATCTGCCACTACTATGTGACTGGCCTCTGCCTGCCTCTTATCACAGGTGCCTGTGTTTTTACCTGCCTCAGCGCAGGCTGTTGAGGACCAGGCCAGGCTGATCCATCTTAGGGGCTACAGCAGGTGCCAGCAATGGCTGGGCTGTGTCAGGGCTGGGCAGTAGGCAGCCCAGGTTCTCATGCTGGGCACTGGGTGCCCTTTGCGGGCTCAGCTGGGCATGACCACTGCTTCTGAGTGGCCAGAAGATTCCTGGGACAGGCCTGGTTATCTTGCGCTGACCCTCTCTCCCCAGTTCCTTCCTCCCTCCCTCCCTTGCTGAAACCCTTTTGCATCTCCTCAAAATCCTGCTCCAGCACCAGCAGCCCCCTGGTTTTCAGCAGCCTCAGGGAACTCTTCCTTTTCTTCCTTGCTGTGAGTAAGAGGCCCGATCCCCTGAAGACACTGCTGCCTTGCTGTCCTCTGCTGCAGCTCTTCCCTGGGCCTGAGCAAGATAGGTCCTCCTTGCTTCTCATTGCCTCCCTCTTTCAGCTCATCATCCTTCTCTCCCATAAAAATACATTCATGTGCCACGAAATGATGTTTCCGTCAACCCAGGCCGCATGTGCAGTGGTGGACCCATGAAACTATAATGGAGCCGAAAGACACCTACTGCCTAGCCCAGTGACATAACAATTGTAACATTATGGCACAGTTACTTTAAAAATATATTTATTTAAAAAGATTTATAATTCTGTAGAAAAAGAAATATATATCTGGTAGTGTAGCCTAAGTGTCCGGTGTTTATAAAATCTACAGTAGTACACAGTCATGCCCTACGACTTCACCTGCACTCACCACTCACTGACTCACCCAGAGAAGCTTCCAGCCCTGCACGTTTCATTCATGGTAAGTGTCCTAGACCAGTGCACCATGTCTAGGTACCACACTATATTTTTATATAGTGCAATACTATGTTTTTACTGTACTTTTCATGATATGTTTGGATGCACAAGTACTGACCATTGTGCTACAACTGCCAACAGTATTCACTGCAGTAACCTGTGCCCAGGTGTGCAGCCTGAGAGCAGTAGGCTGTGCCATAGAGCCTAGGTGTACAATATTGAGGTGTGTGTAAGCACACTCTGTGACGTTCGCCCAAAGAAAAATTACCCAAGGACACGGTGACACACGAAGGGAATCAGTATTGAAGCTCTTGCCCTCAGATTGCACCCAGGACGACATCCCTATGCAATGAAGACTTATCTCCCAGTTCATGGGCACTTTCTCCTGCTGAGGTGATGTCAACATGCGCATAGAGAGTCCTCTTCATGCTCTGGCTCTTGGTCCCTCCACCCCTAGGAACTTTGTCTCCACCCTCCCTGAGGCACACACTCCTACCTGTATATTCATGTCCTTGTCACTGCAGAAACTGTAGCTACTCCAGACCCTCAATTTCAAACACCCTTTTTTTGACCACCACTTTCCTTTTTCCCACTGCCTCCCAACTCCAACACACTTCAATGACTCCAAATTTTCACTTTTGTGTCTCACTCACTTTCTTGTAAATTTCCCCTCCTCCCAGCTGAGACTATATGGTCTAGCCTGTCATCCACCCTCTCTAACACTCTCCACTCTCTTGCCCTACAATTTATTGTACTCCCAGGGCAAAACTGCACTCTGCTGAAAACCAGCCACCTGCTCCCTCTGCTCCTGCACTCAGGTGGCTGAGTACAGCCAGAGAGAAACACACATGCATTTTGCTCTCATTTAATCATTAAGCCCAAACCTCCAGGGGGCCCTGGATGATGTCCTACAAACTCACTCATTTCCTGAGTCCATAAGTATGCCAGACTTCTTTATTTGTTGTCTTAATAAAAATATATATAATCTAAGCATGTTATGAATACCAACTGATTTAATTATCATAAAACTCTATGAATCTGTTCTATAATAATCACCATTTCACAGCTGAGGAGATCCTGGCACAGGAAGAGATGAAGTGACTTGCCCTGGAGCCCAGGCACCCAGCTCTGGAAGTGCTGCCCTGTCCCCAAGCAACAGTATCGTGCCTTCTCCTTCCTCCTTAAACCTCTAAAACCTTCCCCAGCCTTCCTTACACCTGCTTCCTTGCTTCCTATTTCAATTTGAAAATAGATGCAATAAAGAGACAACCTTCCCTGGATCCCACCCCCACATCTCCCCAGCTGCTTGCCTCTGTGCTTCCTTCTCCACCTCCGCTTGATTGTAGCTGGAGTGTCTGCACTCATGTTAGGGGAGACTTTTCTCCATCATCTCCAGAGCTCAACCCTCAGGTTCTTTCCTGAGTGTCCACTTTGCACACTGCCCGATTCCACAATGCAGCTCTCCCACCCATCCCACACCCTGCATGCTTACTTATTCATCATCTGTTCTGCTCTACTACATGAGGGCTACACAGGGGCAGGGATTCTGGGTAACTTATTCACTGCAGATTCCAGCATCTGGAGCAGTACCTGGCACCTAGAAGGTGTTAGTATTCAATGAAGTCAGTCATTTTATATGTCAGGCTCTGGCCTGCTGCTGGGGACACTAGGGTGATTCAGACAGGTCTCTGCTTATACCAAGTTTACAGTCCCATAGGGGAGACAAACACATTACCTGACAAATTTGCAGGCAGCCATTTATGTTTTTTATCTTACAAAGCAGCCCTTATTGTACTTGAGAGGAAATGCACTCAAGCCGTGAGCTGTAGCCCCACCTCCCCTACTTCAGGACAGAAAGCGCCAGCCTCCAGCCCTTACATTCCTGGGCCTCCAGGGCTCCCTGGACTTTAGGAAACAGCTAGTAAGGGAGTCCAAGTCCACTTTGACTCAGAGCTGTGGGATGTCAACAAGGTGCTTCCCCTCTCTGGTCCTCAATATCTTTGTCTATTCCAAGAGATGATGGTGCCAGCTCAGCAAGCTCCACGGGGCTGGGGCAAATGGGACAGGGATGGTGACAATGCTTTGTGGACAGAAAGGAGGAATTCTGAGTGGCTACCGGAAAGGCACCATGTTTATTTGACAATTTCAAACATGGCAGAACTGCAGAACACAGACATCAAGACTCCCGTGTAATTCCATTTGGAGTCTAAAGCTTAGATGTTGTTTTGTTTAAGCAGTGGCAAACATTATGTATAGATATAGATGTGGGATCATAAAATGTGTTTAAAAGTTATTGACGTGGGATGACTTTGCCTATCAATATACAAGCATTTATTTTGTTTTAATAGCTGTGAAATATCCCACTGTATGAAGAGACTAAAATCTGTCCTTCCATTGTGAATATTTGGATTGATGAACCATTGGACCAAAACAGAGAGGGCAATCAAAGCATTTGACAGCCTGGCAGATCAAAGTGAGAGGTTTATTAGAGAAGACAGTAATGCTAAAAGGGGAGGAGAGCTAAGAGAATCCACCTGCTGCAATCAGAGCCCAGAATCCCACCACCCTAAGAGGCAGGAGACAACGTGGCTAAAAGGGCAGAGACCCCCACGGCTCCCAGCAGTGCCAGATGCAAACTTGTCATCCCACCGTGTGTGGGCTTCCTATGCCCTGGACAGTCTTTCCTGAGGCAGAGGCTGTTTTAAGAGCTTAGAGCACCTTTTCTACAGCAGATTTTCTTATGAATGAGGTCCCTGTTCTGTGCTCCTAACCTATGCTGGGCCCTTTTCCCAACTTGACTTTGGGTAGTGGGTGGATATAGGCCCCAGGTAAACACAAGGTCCCAGGTGGACATCATGGCTCCAGTGGACACACAGCCTCCAGGTGTATATCAGGCCCCAGGTATATACCATTTTCCTGGTATGTATTAGTAACCAAGGGGACACTGGAGTCCAGGTGTACATCAAGTTCACAAGTGGACACCCAGGCCCCATATGGACACCAGCCTACAGGTGAGCATCAGGCTGCAGGAGGATACCCAGGCCTTAGGTAGATATCAGGCCCTATAAGGACACCAGGCCTCATGTGGACATCAGGGCCTAATTGGGGACTCAGGTTCTAGGAAGACACCTAGGCCTCAAGTAGCATCAGGGCCAAGGCGGATACTAGACTCCAGGTGGACATCAGGCCCTAGTTGGACACTAGGCCCTAGATGGACACCTGGGACCCTGGTGACCATCAGGCCCCAGATTAACTCTAGGCCTTAGGTGGACACCTGGGACCCTGGTGACCATCAGGCCCCAGATTAACTCTAGGCCTTAGGTGAACATCTGATCCCAGTTGGATATCAGGCCCCAGGAGAACATCAGTCCCCAGGTGGATATCAGCTTCCAAGTTGACATCAGGCCACAAGTGGACACTGGACTTGAAGTGTACATTAGGCCTCAGATAGACACCCAGGCCCCAGGTGTACACCAGGCTCAGGTGGAAATCAAGGCACAGGTAACACCATGCCCTAGGTGGTTACCTAGGCTTCAGATAGACATCAGACCCCAGGAGGACACCTGGGTCTCAGGTGGTCATCAGGCCCTAGGTGGAAACTCAGATCCCAGGTGCACATCACGTTCCAAGTGGACACCCAGGTCCCATGGTGATACCCAGGTTCCAGGTGGGCACTGGGACCCAGGTGGACACCAGGCTCAGGGTGGATACCACAACCTGGGTGGACACCCAGCTCTGAGGTGGATATCGGGCTCCAGGTGGACATCAAGCCTCGGGTAGATATCTAGTCCCCAGGTAGACATAAGGCCCCAGTTCGACACCAGACCCTGGGTGGATACCTAGGTCTCGGGTGGATGCAACTCCAGCTGAACATCAGGCTCCAGGTGGACACCCAGGCCCTAGGTGAACACTAGGTCTTAGGTGGACATTAGGCCCCAAGTGGACAACCAGGCCCCAGGTGGACACCCAGCCTTAACATGGACATCAGGCCCTAGGTAGACGGGCAGTTTCAAGGTGCATATGAGGCTCCCGATAAACACCAGTCCCCAGGGAGACCCTTGTCCCCAGGTGAACACCAGCACCCAGGAAGACATCCACCTCCACCTGCACATCATTCCCCAGGTGTATACCTAGGCCCTATGGGAGCACCAGGCTCCAAGTGAGTACACAGATCCCTGGTGGCCATTAGGCACCAGGTTGACACCCAGGGCTTAAGTGGACATGAGGCTGCAGATGAATGCTAGTCCCCAGGTGGATAAATAGGCCCCAGGCATACGTCAGGTCTGAGGTCTATACTCAGTCTTCAGGTAGACACTAGGCCCCATGCAGACACCAGACCCCAGATGGATACCAGGCCCTATGCAGACACCAGTCTGCAGGTGGACAGCAGGCCCCAAGAAGACATTATGCCCTGGGTTGACACCTAAGCTTCAGGGAAACACTAGGCCACAAGTGGTTCTCTATGCCCCCGGTGGACATCAAGCCTTAGTGGAATTCCTAGTCGCCAACTGAACATCAGGCCACAGGTGGATGCCCAGGCTCTAGGTGAATAGCAGGTCTCACATGGACATTAGGCCCCAGGTGAACATCAAGCCTCAAGTGAATACCTAGGTTCCTGGTGAACATCAGGACCTAGGTGGCACTCAGGCCCTACAATCAAGCCGTAGGAAATCAGAACATATGTGGACACTCAGGGCCCAGGTGGCTATCAGGCCCCAGGTTTATATCACTTTCCTGGTAGACATCAGTACCCAGGTAGATACTGGACTTCAGGTATACATCAGGTTCCTAGGTGGACAGCCAGGCCCCAGGTGGACACCAGCCTACAAGTGGACATCAGACCACAGGAGGACACCCAGGCCCCAGATAGATATCAGTCTCCAGAAGAACACCCAGGCCTCAGGTGGACATCAGGTCCCAGGTTAATTCCAGACCCCATATGGAACTCGGGCCCCACCTGGACACAAGTCCCTAGGTAGATACATAGGCCCTGTAGGCCCTGGGGAACATCAGGCCTTAGGTGAAGTTCTAGGTTACAGATGGACATCTTGCTCCAGTTGGACATCTGGTCCCAAGTCCATATCAGTCTCCAGGTGGACACAAAGTCCCAAGTTGGACATCAGGCACCAGGAGGACTTTAGTCCTCTGGTGAACACCAGCTCCCAGGTTGACATCAGGCTACAAGTTGACACCTAGGGCCCAGATGGACACGTGGCCCCATATGAACACTAGTCCCCAGTCAGCTAGGGCCTGGGTCCACCTGGAGCCTGATGCTTAGCTAGAGACTGGATATCCACCTGAGGCCTAGGTATCTACCCAGGGACTGGTGTCAAAGTGGGGCCTGATATCCACCTGGGGACTAGGTATCCACTTGGGGCTTGATATCCACCTCGAGCCAGATGACCTTCTGTATTCTGATGTCCACCACAGGCCTGGGTGTCCATTTGGGGCCTGGTGTTGATTTGGATTCCAGTGTCTACCTGGAACCTGGGGTCATGTTGTCCACTTGGAGCCTGGAGTTTTCACCTGAGGCCTGGTAGACATCTGGCCCCAGTAAACATCAGCCTGGGGCCTGGTTGTCCACTTAGAGCCTGGAGATTTCACCTAGGGCCTGAAGATCACCTGGGACCCAGGTGTCCAGCTGGGACACCAGACTCCAGGTGTACGCCCAGGCTCCAGGGTACAACAGGCCCCAAAAGAACTCTAGGCCATATTAAACATCAAGTCTCAGGTGGATGCCCAGGCCCCATGTGTACACCAGGCCCCAGGTAGACAGTGGACGCCAGCTGAACATCAGCCCCAAGGTTGACACCCACACTACAGGTGGATATCAGGCCCCAGGTGAAAACCTATGCTTCAGGTGTGCATCAGTCCCCAGGTGAACATAAGGCCACAGATACACATCAGGCCTCGGGTGCACATCTGGCTCCAGGTAAACGTCAGGCCTTAGGTGGATACCCAATCCCCAGGTGGACATCAGAGACCAGGTTGACACAAAAAAATCCCAGTGGGTATCATGTCCCAGTGGACATTCAGGCTCCAGGTAAACACACCAGCCCCACCGTAACCGTAACCACCTTAACGAGAAATGGTAGGTCTAAGTACCATCATGCTCCTTGCTCACAAAAGGATGCTTAGCTATTTTATTCAAAATACAACTCCATTCATCACTCTAAGCAGCGATGTGTAGAAAGGAAAAGAAAAATAAACCAGGCCTCAAGGAATCCATCCAAAATGAGGTAGATATTATAAGGGACAGAAATCCCCAAATGAAATGTTATAGTTGACATAGAATAGTCTTTAAAACCCATTAATTTTCTCATACATTTGATACAGAGCATTATTTCCAGAGACTGAACCTAGAAAGAATTGCTTAAGACTAGAAGTCTTGTTCCAGCCTAGATTCCACACTGTTGAACATCTATACTTAGTACACCACATTATACATAGCACTGACATGACCTGTGTGCATTTAATTTTCTAATACTTGTTCATCTCTGGCATACTTTATATATATATATATATTACATATATAATATACATACATACAAGTACACACACACACAAAGTATATAAGGGTAGGATAGTATAATTTTGCAGTAAGGTTTCTTCTGAAAGTGGTGGAAAGTGGATTGCATTGGCCACATGCTGGAATGTGCTTCCATTGGCAGAAGTAAGGCTTTCAAAACTAGTCGTTTTCATTTTTCTTTAGCAACTGGGAATATTAATAATTGAAGATTTGTTGGTATAAAAATAATCATAATAATCACAATGAAGTGGTGTTAATAATTATATCACAAGATATAATAAACATTATAGATATTATAAGATGTCAAAAAAGAAGATGTCATAAAATCTTTGAGATGATTGACACGTTAAATGCGGCCTCCTGTGCCGCCCTGGGGCGCCACTCTCGTTGGGTTCTTGGCGGTGCTCACCCTACTCCACCTGCTCAGCCTAGGCTCCTGCGCCCCCGGAGTCGCGCCATGGGAGCGAGGACCTTGTCTCGGCCCTAGACAAGGACAATGAGGAGGTGTTGCACGTGGAGTCCCCGCGGAGAGGCTGGACGCCGGGCAGGAGCCTTTGCGGGGGTGCACAGCCTCCTCTGGAAGCCTTGGTTGCTGCCCGGTGCCTGCTGCGCCCTGCGAGCTCCGCGGCGGTGGAGCCAGGCCTGCGCTGCCGGCTCTTGGCCCCGCCTGCGGAGCCTCTGCCCTTTGTCTTGCCCCTGGGGCCCGGGCCTCAGCTGGCCCAGGGTTCCTGATGTTAGCTGACGATGGGCTGGCCTCTGGGACTGGGTCGTGGGCCTCGTGCAGTGGCCGCCGCGTCACCAGCGCCAGGCCTCCCCGCGGTGCTGCTGGCGATGCGGGATGCCCGGGCTCGGGGTCTGCTGGGCCCCCTGGCGCTGCGAACCCCGTCACCTTCCATCGCTTCCACCATGCTGCCCGCTGTTCAGCCCTGGTCTGCAGCCGTCCTGGGACCCCTCCGGCCCCAAAGAGGCATCACTCACAGCCGCTTGCGACACCGGGGCCGCCTGAACCTCCGCCAGGGCTGCGCCGCCCAAGTGGCTCCAGCCAGCCAGCCCTGGCCCACCAACGAGACTTTCCGCTCCCCGAGAAGATCGCCCTCGGCAGGCATACACTGCCATGGAGGATGCAGCGGATACCTTCCAAAGTTTGTGGACACTCTTCTGCCACACCAAAAGTTTCACCATCAGCTGCGATGCCGACTGAGGCACAGAGACCCCTCCGGGAGGTGGACCGGGCAGTGCCTTTGCCGGGCATCCGCAGTGTTGAGCATCCCAAGTGCAGATCCTCACTTCGTGTTCCTCCTCCACGTTCCACATCCAAAGTTCTCTCACCATTTCTAAGCAGGAGAAATCAAAAGAAACTGAAATCAGAAAGAAAGAGAGAGAGAGAGAAAAAGCCATGAGCAAAAAAAGAGCAAAATCTTTTGGAAAGCGTAAAAAGCCCCAAAGCCAAAAACTAATTCTTATCTCTTTTAAACCTTCTGCACTTCTCCAATGATGAATGATTTTTTTTTTCAACCACTGGCAATTCGTAATTATTAACTTCTCTGGCATTAATGAATAGAAGTTGAATCACATGTGGTAGTATAATTTGTATTATATGAAGCTTTCCATATTTTAAAAAATAATTGTCCAGTTTTTCTCCATGGATTAACAATTAATGGAAAATTTTCAACATTGCTGTGTTAATGTCTCCTGAGATAATTAGATGTGAGTAATTTTTATAAACAGAATTTCCTGGGTGGAATTTCTCATCTTCAGGAGCTCCATAAATAACCATATCCCAAGAGAACTGTGAATTTGGGAACTGAAAGAACTGAGTCCCAACTTGTCCAGCCTGGAAGCTTTTGGGTGATCACTCTTGCAGGTGACTTCACTGCCTTCTGTTGAAGGGCCAGTGAGAGCCTGGGGGTTTCAACTTGCAAGAGCCTTACCATTTTAGGGTTAGCATTAACAATGAGGAAAAGGCATACTTTTTTGATACTCTCCGTATGTAATAAAATAATTACCAAAACAAAGCAAAGTGTGAGTGGTGACTATTGAGAGGACCCTTTCTATCTTTGCTGGATTCCCAGAGATTTCTGGGTTTCTTTTGGAGTCAATAGTATTTCCATGTTAATTCTGAGCTCTTAAAACCCACAATATGAGTTGCAGCCAGTGACTAGAGTTGCAGCCAGTGACTAGAGTTGCAGCCATTGACCAGTGTTGCAGCTTGTTAAACTGATCACTGGTGGTAGAGTCTTTTCATTCTGCTCACTTCTTAAAAGGTCAGCTTGGTCAGGGATTAGTGCTACCCTGCCAGAAATAAGCAGTTAGGAATCAAGTAAAGGAGTCAGCTAAAAGCGTAATTACGATGTAGTGAGGTCACAGCTAGATGGTTGTTGATCTTTTTCTCTCTGCTGCTGATTTCAAGGCTTTATACTGTGTTTTGATGTAACATAGAATGTATACCATGAAGGACAAACAGTCTGTTAGCTTCTTGGAGCTATAGTCCGTTACTGGAGCAGGGGACAACAATTTGAAGGACATTATTACTTAGACAGTTTAATCTGCCTTTGGCTAGGATAAACTTCAAGTTTCAAGGGCTGGGTTCAGTTGTTATGCAAACTTAGATTGTTGCGGTAAAATTTCCAAAAAAAGGATAGGACTCTTTAGATGAAATAAGAATTTAACTGTATTTGAACCCTGTTGAAGGCCAGACAAGTTTAGGCAAAATGCCATGACTGATGAGTCCCTTTAAATTCCAACATATAATCGATGTTGGTAAATATGATACGTGCACTGGAAAAGGATGTGTATCCAGTAGTCGTTGAGTGTCGCGTTCTGTATATGTCAGTTTCTGTCAAGTTTGTTCATCATGTTCATCAAATCCCCCTTTCTCTTATGGATTTTTTTCTGTTGGTTCCATCGGTAATTGAAAGGTATGTTAAAATCTATATTGTAGATTAGTCCATGTTTCTTTTAGTTATATCAGTTTCTGTAGTAAATAATTTGAAGGGATATTTTATATTTAGACATATTTAAAATTGGCATACTTTTCTGGTGACTGACATCGTAAAATCTTTTTTATCTTAGCAATATTTCTTGGCTTAAGTCTAAACTGTCAATAATAACATAGCAACATGAGCTTTGTGCTGATTAGTGTTTGCAGGCATGTTTTCCATTGTTTTACTTCCAAATGTCTGGATTATTGTATTCAGATAAATTAATTAAAACATAAAAATTAAATATAATATAAAACATTAAAAAGTGAATATTCTAAAAATCCAGCCAGAGATGTTTCACTTTTAATTGAAGTGTTTAGGACCACTTCTCTCACACTGTGTGCTGAGGTGCTCTAAGATGCTGTGTTTAACTGACAGGGGCAGCAGCGGATAGCGTGTGAGTATGTGTATGTGTGTGGGTGTGTTTGAGATGGGGGTCTCACTCTGTCCCCCAGGCTGGAGTGGAGTGGTGAGGTCTAGGCTCACTGTAGCCTCTGCCTCCCTGAGTAGATGGGACAACAGGCAAGCACCACCATGCCTGGCTAAGTTTGGTAATTTTAGTAGAGACGGGGTTTTGCCATGTTGCCCAGGCTGTATATTTTTGAGGGAAACAAAGCAACATTTGCTGCAGACCTTAAGAACTACTAGCCTGAGGCAGTTCATAGTTTCAAAAGTAGTTAGAAGTGCATTTCTTTACCTTTAAGGTGGGTGTTGTTAATTACCGCGTTGAAAGGAAGTATTGTGCTAAAGTCAGTGTGCAATAGGAATAAGGTCCAGTGGTTGAGATCCAGTCCGATTTTAAGATTTGAAAAGTTGTGCTTTGTGCCCAACAGGCACACACATCGCATTAGTAAGTCAATTGTGCTTTTTTAAGAAAGAAACAAAAATACTGTTTCTACTTCCATTGCGTGTTATTTTTTATATGTACTTGCAAATCCATCACCAAAATAAAAATAATGAACATATCCAGCACTCATAAAAGTTTCCCCTTGCCCTTTTATAATCCCAAACTTTCTGTATCTTCCTACTTACCACTCTCCCTGACAATCACCAATCTGTCACTATAAAAGAGTTTGCCTTGTCTAGACATTTATATAAATGAAGTGTAGTATGGACCCCTTTTTGGAGGGGTCTGGCATCTTTCACACAACATAATTATTTTGAGATTCAGCTATATTGCAGGCATCAATGGGTCATTAATCTTATTACTGAGTAGTATTCTATTGTGCAGATCGGTCGCAACTTATATATCCGTTTGCCTGTTGGTGGGTTTTTGCATTGCTTCCAGTTTGGAACTTACACAAATACATTTGCAATGAACATTCATATACACAAGTTCTTATAACTTTGAGTAAATATTAGGAGTGTAATAGCTAATAGGTTTAGGTTTAGTTTTAATAGACCATCAAAATGTTTGTCAAAATGGTTGAACCATTTTATATTTTTATCAGCAGTATATAAGAATTCCACACTCTTGCCAATACTTTGTATGGGCCTTCTTTTAAAATTTTAGACATTTTCATGTGTGTACAATAGTATTTTATTGTGGTTCCATAATGCCTAATAATATGTAGTATCTCTTTATGTACTTACATGCCATCTGTATATATTTGGTAAAGTGTATGTTCACATTTTTTTTTGCTTCTTCCTTTTTTGTTTTTTTCTTTGCTTATTTTCTCATTATTAAATTTTAATAGTTTCTTTATGTACTCTGGGTTCAAATCCCTTATTAGATATGAGACTTGCCAGTATTTTCCCCTTGAGTTTTCTTTTTGTTCTCATAACACTATCTTTCAAACAGCAGATGCTCTTAATATTGATGGGGTCCAATTTATTAATTGTTCTTGTGCATTTGGTTTTTGGGGCTTCATCTAAGACATTTTTGATTAATTGAATATTACAAAGATTTTTTTTCTGTATTTTCATCTAAAAGTTCAAAGCTTTCAATACTTTATTTTATATTTAAGTCAATGGTCCTATAAGTGACAGAGCTTTAACCCAAGTCGCTGTCATGCATAGCTGGACCCAGAGGCTTATATAAAATCGTCAAGAAATGTTCTCCTTCTTTCTCTCGACACTTTTCCTTTTGTTTTAGCCTCATTTTTTCCTTCTGAAGATGACTCTCTTCTCTCTCTGTAGCAAGAGATAGTGTGACAAATAACCCACCTTACTTTGTCCTCATAGACCACAGTGGTAGAAAAAGCAAGAGTCCTTCCTGATGATTCCAAAAAAAAAAGTACTGAAACAGTTGCTATGATCCAAGGGTAGAGTCTTTTGCCAGAGCTGGGCATCATGATCACCTCTAGGGCTGGGGCTGGTAGGTTGGGTCAGGCCCAGTTGGTGCTCATTGAAATGGTCCTCAAAGAAAAGGGGGGCTCTCAAGAGGAGAGTTGCTGAACACCCCACCAAAAAATAGCCACTCTGTACATACCTACAATTCCTTGCCATTTTATAAGCAACTGGTTGGGTGGAAAATGACTAGAAATTCAGTTGTCATTAAATTTCCTTTATAATGTCAGTAGAATGAGCCATACATTTCACATGTTGTGGGTTATGTCCATGATAGTCATTTCTGTATATTAGGTATCAATTTGAAGTATCATCTGAAGAAATACACTATTTTGTGATGTTATCCTTAAATTAATATTTTTCGGATAAAGAATTATAGGATGAAAGAAAAGTCTAGGATAGAAATAGAAGAATAGAGAAAATGGGAGCATGGATATACTACAGAAAATGGCCAAACAGGAAAAGTACTTGTGAGAGGTATTGAAGTACATAATTGATATCACATAGACCTCCAGGAAATTACAACTACTGGCATAAGAACAAACTATCTGAATAGTCTTTGCTAATACTGAGTCTTTTCTGCTTGCAAAAGAAGTAAGAATGGTAAGAAATTGGGACATTGTTCAGATAGGCTTGAATGCATTTATTCATTTACCTGTTGATGGGGTTTGGGGGTATTAATGAAGGATGTTAATAAGTAATAATGGGCATGTTAGGTAATCATAATCGATTTGTCCATTTGGTCTGAAGAAAATTTTGCCTACCTTCTTTTTTGTTGAGGGATTCATTTTTAATGTCATGTTGGATTCTATGGCTTACTGAATGTGTAATTGCCTATTTATGGATTCTGAAGAATTTTATAAAATGTATTTGCCAAACATTTTGAAAGCTTAGAACTTCTCCTAGGAAGAAGTTCTTTAGTGCTTAGTGCTGCCCTGACAAATATGGTAGCCACAGCCATGTGAATATCGAGCACTTGAAATGTGGCTAGGCTGGACTGAGATGTGCTGTCAGGGTAAAACACACACCAGATTTTGAAGACTTAGTAGGAAATAAAATTAAACATATCTAATTAATAACTTCTATATTGGTTAGACATTGAAATAATATTTTGTATATATTTTACATATAAGTATACATTAATGTGTATGTGTAATTAATATCTTCATATGAAATACTTCTCAATTACAGTTGGAAGAATGATGACTTTGTGGTGGAGAAATCTGGCACAAACTTGATCATGTGCCTCCTGCTGTGATGTCCTAGGAAGACCACAGCAGTATTTCTGTGGTTTTCTTGTGAAAGATACATGACCTAAGTCTGGATGTGGAAACACATCAGATGGAAAAAGGTGAACATATCCTTAATAAATGCTTATGCTCTTTAAAACTCTTAAGGTTATGAAAAATAGGGCAAAACAGAGGAACTGTTTGAAGTTGAAGGAGCTTAAGAGACATGACAATTAATGCAATGGGAACTCCTGGATTGGATCCTGGATTACAAAGTTCAAAAAAATGTATTTAGGGCACAAATGAGAAAATTTGGATGAGATTATAGCTTCTGTTGATTGGACAGTAGTGTTGGGTGGATGCTGATATCCTGATATGGATGATTATGTTCTGGTTATGAGAACTTTTCCCAGATTCCATCGTTTGCCCAGTGGTTTCATGGACAATGTGGCGATGGTAGCAGGAGAAGATGCTACATGTTTCCAATAACATGAACTTCCCTGCAGCAGTGCTGCCTACTGCCCAGATGAGTGCCCTGACTGCTGACAATGAGCAATGCTGAGACCCTGGAAAGAGGAACTGCTTTGCCTAGACCAGACAGATTTCTGGTAATGTTGTAATAATATTTTCTCCTTTCCTTCATGGAAGTGGTAAAGAATTGCCATCATTGGAAAGATGCATATCGCAATATGGACTCCGCTTCATATGCTTCTCATAGCATCAAATTATTTACATTTGCTGAGTTCTTATTCTCTGCTATCATACAACTACTACTGATGATGGAGCTTATTTTACAAAAAAAAGAAGTGATGTGATGGGCTTCAGCCCATATTTATTGGTCTTGTGACATCCCACATCACCCAGAGGAACATGACCTCACAAGAATCAGTTACTTCACCAACTGTGAGACCCTAAGGGGCTGGGTTTCTATCCTATGAGATGTGTTAGATGCCCTGACCCAAGAGCCCTCCTACCCAGAATGCATGGTTCCATGTAGCAAGGATCATTGTGATGGTGGTGATGATGATGGTGAGGATGGTGATGGTGAAGGTGGAGGTGGTGATAATGAAGTGATAGTTACGTTGAGGATGATGAAGGTGATGATGATGGTGAGAATGGTAAAGGTGAACATGGTGATGGTGAGAATGGTGATGGTGGTGATTGTGATGGTGATGATAAGGATGGTGATGGCGAAGGTGGTGATGATAACAGCGATAGTTATGGTGAGGATAATGGTGATGATGATGAGGATGATGATGGTGAGAATGGTGATAGTGACGATGATAGTGATGGTAATGTTGATAATGATTATGATTATGAGGATGGGGAGGGTGACAATAATTATTATGGTGAGGATGGTGATGGTGAAGGTGGTGATAACGATAGTGATAGTTATGGTGAAGACGCTGGTGTTGATGATGGTGAGAATGGTGAGGGTAAGAATGGTGATGGCGATGATGATAGTGTTCGTGATTGTAAGGATGGTGATGGCGATCATGGTGATGATGATAATGGTGCTGACTGGGCTATTAGGTAACGGAGGCAGAAAAGTGGCAGTTTCTAGGAAGTATAGAGCCAGCTGGGAACTGCAAGGTAACCTTAGTGGGGGTGGAAGATGTCGGGCCTCTGCCTCATTTCTAGACATCTGGGGAAAGCTCACCCCTCACAGTAGTTCCAGGAACCCCTCCATCCAGCATTTCCTTCTCGCAATCAGCATGGAGCTTTTGGGGTGCAGAGAAGTGTCTTCTATTCACTGCACTCTGTGGGAAGGGAAAAGGGGGAGTGGTATTTATGAACCCAGTATAATACAGTAGGGTCTCATCTAATATATTTTGGGAGAATTTTCAGCTGAAGAGAGCAAGCCTCAGAGAAGTCAGGTAACTTTATCTTCAATAGCATCCAGTTGTGATTTATTGAGCAGTTACTATGTGCCAGGCAACATGCTGGGTGGTTCCTTATATGTTATCTCATGAAATCCTACAGCAACACAAGAAGACAGGCATAACTACCCCATTATTAAAACTGTGGTAAAATAAACTAAAAGTTACTGTCTAACTATGTTTAAGTTTACATTTCAGTGGCACTAAATACATTCACAATGTTGTGCAACCAATTTCAAGAATGCTTTTCATCTTGTAAAACTACAATTCTGTAACTCATTTAACAACAACTCCCCAATCACCACCCTCCCCAGGACCTGGTAGCCACCATTCTCCTGTCTGTCTCTATGGATTTGACTACTCTAGGTGCCTTGGAAAAGTGGAATAATACAGCATTTGCTTTTTTGGTCTGGCTTCTTTTGCTCAGCCTAATGTCCTCAAGGTTCATTCTTGATGCAGCAGGCATCAGAATCTCCTTCCTTTTCAAGGCTGAACACTATTCCACTGTATGCATAGACAGCATTTTGTTGATCCATCCATCCATCCATGGGCACTTGGGTTGCTTCCATCTTTTGGTTATTGTGGATGATGCTGCTCTGAACATGGTTGTGCAAGTATCTCTTCCAGGCTAGCCCCATTATACAGAAGAGCATAGAGAGATTCTGGGAGGAGGGATGACCTGCCCGGGGCCTTTGGTGAGGTCCTGGTGAAGGATCTCCCAGACCTCAAAGGCAGAGCTCCTCTCCTCACCTCACTGCCTTTCTCAGGACCTGCCTCCTGCCCCACCACACAGTGCCCACTCCCTGGTACTAGACTTGCTAAGGCCTCTTGATCCCTGAAAATTCAGGGACAGGAACTGGTGAGCACAACTACAGTCACTCACTTCTCTGTCCCCTACTGCAGATTCTGTGCCAAACAATACATGATAATGACCTGCTTTCCACTCTTTCACCAGATGTGGATGAGGCGCCTATTGCATGCCAGGCGTGTGTGGTCACTGGACGGAGACCCCTGTGAAATGAGAAGATGTGAGCTCCTCAAGGCCAGGGGCAGCCCTTTCACTTGCTGCTACCGTGTGAGGGATGGAGGGGAACCCTGAAGCATTGAAGAAGTGCATGAGTGACCTAGCTCAGATGATGATATCATAGTAACCCTGTTTATTATCACCTACCATGTGCCAGGCATTGTGCGAACTACTTTGCACACATTACCTGCTGTAAAGCTCAGAGACAACTGTAGGAGTGAATCTGTTATACCTCCCACTTTACAGGGAAACTGATGCCCAGAGAGGTGAACCAGTCCACCCCAGGCCTTTCAGCTAGTCTCTGGGATGCAAATCCAGGTGGTCTGACTCAGAGATCCCCTCATCCTCTTGGTTTTTGCCCCTGCAGCCCTCTGGCCTGTCCCCAGAGCCCTGTACCCTGGGCCACCCCGAAGATGACCTGGACATGGGCTTCAGCAAAGGAAGCAACCCCAGCACATCTCCATTTGATAGGGAGGAACCTCAGGCCCACCACAGGAGCCCTGGGCTGCAGGTAGTGTAGGTGCTGGCTGAACCACAATGCACCCATGTTGGAGGATGCACCCTAGGATGGGCAGCAGCAGGAGGTCTCCCTGCCCAATAGCTGGTAGTGGTACCTGAGAACAAAGGAGGAGAAGGAGGCTTTGAACACAGGTGTGGAGAAGCCCAAGGAGGAAGAATAAGACTTGGACTATGGACTGCTGGGTGGCCTCAAGGACCCCCTCCCAGAAAAGGAACTTTGAGACTCATACCCAGGGCTGAGATGAAAGTGCTCCCTATTTTCTATCCTGGAACTGCTGCAAACCTCAGTGTGACATCACAGGGCCTCATTTCCCTATTTGTAAAATGGGATTATATGGGGGTTCCAATGAGACACTGGACCGAGAGCATTTTGAGAATTGTAAAAAATGTACAGTGAGGGAATAATTATTATCAATGGACCATTGCTCTTCCAATAGTATTCTTTAGCAAATATTTGAAGGTAAAATATGATTTGTTGAGGAGGTTTGCAGCAGCTGAGACCCTCAAGAGTCTTTTCTGTCTCCGTTCCAAGCTGGCCTCTGACAGGGACCTTCTTGGTGCTACCCCTGGGACTCTCATCCTTTGTGCAGGCTTCTCAGGGTTCTTATTTCTATTGCATCTTGTGGTTCCCTAGTGGATGGCGTGCTCCATCTTCACTCAGAGCTAACTGCATCTCCTCCAGGCCCATGTCCCTTGTGCAGCACCCACTGCTCCCTCACCAGGATTCAAACCCTTCTGTGATTGACCTCTGCTGACCTCCTCATTCTTTCTGCTCCTCCAGTTCCATGCCTGTGCCCCTCAATCCCGTGGCTCACACTCTCACCCAAGCTGTTCTCCATCGGGATTTCCTTGGCTCCCTTTTCTGCTCGGCAAATTTGTGTTCATCCTTCCAAGCCCTGCACAGATGTCCTCCTCTCAAAGCTCTCCCTGAGGTCACACTGTCCAGGAACAAGGTAGTTCTTTCTCCTCTGCTGCCTCTGGGTTTTGTGCCTTTATCACTTTGGTGTGACTGCCTGCCTCTTGCTGAAGGGAGGCATTTTGGCTTTACTCACCTCAGTATCTCCTGGGTCCAGCTGGGTGTCTGGCCTGGCCCAGACTCGGTGCTCATCGAGGGTGTATAGAACTCACAAGGACCAAGGAATGTCTTGCAAATAATACCACCCTCCCACACTTCTCCAATGTTTACTTTCTAAGCTCCTTTATTCTCTGACATTCAAATTTCTAAGTGGCCTGTATGTATTTACAAAGCCTGGGAAAACGCCTTCAGAGGACAAACACACACCACCGGCAGAATGTATTTGCATTGACTAGGATTATGGATGAAATTCAGCTTTCTGGAAAATGAATCATTTGGCATTGGCTGAGTATCTACTCTGTGCCAGATACTAAGCTGTGATCTCTAGAAAGAGACATGAACTACTGACACAGTCCTTGACCCTGAAGATCTCAGAATCCAGTGAGCTTGACTTCTTGTAAGTTAGAGACAGAGTTCAGAACAGAAGCTCAGACAGGAGAAGAGAAGTAAAAGGGACACACCAGAGGCAGTGACAGCCACACAGCTGTCTGGGGACACTGAGTGCAGCAACAAATAGCTTAGGCTGACTTGGCAGCCCACGAAAGTATCACGGTTTGCAATTGCAGCATCTCACTGATGCTTTTGTTATGCTGATCTCTGCAAAGCCCCTCTGTGCCCCAGCCCAGGATGGTGGCAGCCATGCTGTGGAGAAAAGGGCAGTGACCAGGACCACAGACTCAGAGCTTGTACCCTGGACCACCTGGGAATGGGAGCCCTTCACATGTTCTCTGCCTCTGTGTTCAGGTTGGGGGTCCCGGCCAAGGAAGGGAGATGACCCCCATGCTGAGTCAAAAGGACACACTCTTGGGAACAGACTGTCTCTTCTTTCTGGGTAATTTCTGCCTCTGCAGTGAATGGTGAAACCAGATACATCCTCTCTGTTGGTATGACACAAAGACAGGCGTTCCTGCTCATGGGCTGAATCTTAGTTGAGGGGAGGTGTAGCACACTCCTGTGCTCTGCTGACTAAGGCAGGGACACATGTCACCCCATCAGAATGACTGCCAGACCAATGGCTAAAATAAAATCATTTCCAATATTCAAAGGAGTCACCTTCATTCATCTACAAATATTTTTCCTTTTCTTTTTTTTTTTTTTTTGAGATGGAGTCTTGCTCTGTCACCTAGGCTGGAGTGCAGTGGCATGATCTTGGCTCATCGCAACCTCCGACTCCTGGGTTCAAGCGATTCTTCTGCCTCAGCCTCCCGAGTAGCTGGGACTACAGGCGCCCACCACTACATCTGGCTAATTTTTGTATTTTGAGCTCCTGACCTTGTGATCCGCCCGCCTTGGCCTCCTAAAGTGCTGAGATTACAGGTGTGAACCACCGCGCCTGGCCCAAGTTTTTTTCTATAAAATGACCTATTGCACTCAGGGTCGGGTAAATGATGCATCATGCCTGCTGGCAACATGGGCCCTATCTGGAAAGTGAGTGCCCACCACCATGGCACAGTGCTGTGCAGTGCCTGTGTGGTGCTGAATCTCAGGAGCAGCCCCCATCCTGTGAACCACAACTACAGGGACCTTAGACATAAGCAAAGACCTCTGGTGGCCAGGCCTGCCAGCAAGCAGATGCTGACTCTGTCCCGGGGGTCTGCAGGGAGGTCGGGCCAGTGGAGAGGTGGCGAGACCCATGTGTGGTCTCCCCAACTCCCGCCCATGCTATGCAATGGGGGCGACCACACACCCGAACTTCCTGGGAGGGTCCTGGTGTGCCCACTGCCTCACAGAGTTATGAGGGGTACTGCCTCTCACATCTCACCGGTATCGCATTTGAAGGACAAATTATGTCTTCCCTTCTCCACCCTGCGGAACTCCGTTTCCTCATGTGCAAGTGGGGGATGATGTGCTTACATGGTTATGCAGTGGGGGTATCGATGGGATCCATCTGTCAATACCCTGCATCCAGTGACCACCTGGAGCACACCTGCAGCTCGCAAGCTGGGCTCCCTGCTGCAGGGAGGGGAGCAAGCACTGCCTGGAGCCAGGGAGCTTTTCTGAAGGAGGTGTTGGAAAGGATTTGTTCCAGAATTTGGGCTTGTATTGGAAGCTTGGGGGAGGGTTGAAAGAAGCCTTTGCTCCAGATTGGATGCTGTCAGAGTCAGGGTGGATTCTATCACCTGGCATCTTCCCCAATCTTACCTAGAAGGAAGGAAGACAAGACCAAAGCTAACGCTGCAATTGACAAGGAGGTAGTGGTCATGACATAGCCACAGGGGAGGGGGTGTGAGGTCATTTTTGTCCATGTTTTGCATGAGCTGAGCCATGATAGCTGCTTTGTCTTGACCCATCATGGTCACAGAGCGACCTTGTCTGATGCTGACAACCTGTGCAGTTCAACAGGAGAACACCAACGCCTTGCCAGCAGTGGTTGCTGTCCTCCTGAGGCCTCACTGCTCCTCCTCTGGGACCGACTGCTGACCGTGGGAGGTGTGGAGTGGGAGGGGAATATGCTGTGGGTTTTTTTTTTGCAGAGCAAGGGCAGAGGACTCTGATGCCTTCAGCTCTGGCCATCCTGAGTGCTGTGATCTGCTTCCCCTGCTTCCTACACCTCCCGCAATCCCACCACACTGCTGGAGTCACTGCCAACTCATAGTGCCTTCTAAGGGCCCCAGTGTCTCCGGGACACCCCCTCTACCCTGGGAGGGAAGCAAAGTGCTCACGAATGTCCCAGGTGGAGGTGCTGAAAGAGTGTGGAGGTGGCTTCTTGAGTGTCAAAGTCTGGGATTCCAGCTTTCAGCCTCAGGCTCCACGTGTGTGTGCTGAAGTGGAATTTTCTGCTCTCATTCACTCTCCTGCCTGGTCAGAGGAACTTGGGGAGTTCCTCTCTAGGAGAGGGAAAGGCCCTGGTGAGGTGGCCTTGCCCTGAACTGGGAAGCAATGGGCACGGGAAAGCAGGGTCCTGGGCTCTGCCTACTGCTTGCTGACAGCTTGGGCACAGCACTGCCCTCCCTGGGCTCCTGTCTCTTTTCTCTGTATGATTAGGTGGAGGTGGATGGGATTCTGCTTCTACTCCCAGTCCTTGGGCACCATGTCAGGTACTCACACACTTATGACCCCATCTGGTCCTTGGAACAGCACTGGGGGATGGATCTGTCAATCTCACGTTGGAAATGTTTGTTCTAAATCCCACACTCTGAAGTCAGAAAGACCTGGGTTTCCCTCAGGCACTGATGGTTGCTTGCTATGTGACCTTGGACAAGTCACTGCCCTTCTCTGAGCCTCAACACCCACATTTACACAGGGGAAGAATAATACCTCCCTCTTGGGCTGCTGTGAAGCAGAGCTAATGGGTACATTGCCTCAGGCACATTGCAGGTGCTCAAAGTGTTGGTCTTTCCTTCCCTTTCTAGGTCTCCATTTCCTCATCTACACAGTGGGGAGCAACTCTGTCCTGATTATAAGGAATACAATAGGTGAATGCACTCAGCAAGCCTGCGGACAGGGATGCATAGAGAAGCTTCTTGCAAAGGTGAAGAATGCCTGCTCTGAGCCCCGCGCTGAGTGACAGGTGAGAGGACAGCAAGCCCAGCGACTGAGGCCTATAAAATGCCCCCTGCAGAGAGGGAGGAGGAGCAGTGTTCTAAGGTGGGTGGTTGGCAGCATCCCCAGTGCTTGCAGGAGGAGCAGGACTGCTTGTGCTTGCTCAGGTGGGTGGTAGGTTAGGTTCTTAGGCATCTGCTGGGTATCAGATGCTGCACAGGCATCATCTCCGTGAATTTAATCTTTCCATCATACCTGAGAGGTGGGCATTACAGGGGCATAGTGGGATTGAAACACAGGTCCCCTGAGCCTGTGCCTTTTCTACAAGGCAACTTGGTTCACATGTAATAATAGGACCCAAAAATACACCTGCTATGCTGTGCTCACCAAATTTCAAAACATCCTTGTGACCTGCGAGGTTGCTATACTGTCTTCATTTTATGGATGAGAAAACTGAGGCTCAGAGAGGCTGAATAGTGTGTTCATCCCTCCAAAGAACTAAAGGGAAGAGGGGTGCTATAGCTGTGGGGCCTTCTATTCCTGGCAGGAAGTGTGCAGTACCCCAGGCCATTCTGACCCTACTGCAGGCAGGAGAAAAGGCACATCAACAAATCCAGCAGCAAGCTTCCACTGAGGGCCTCCCTGGCCTTTCCTTGCACTAGTGCTGAGGGAGAAACAGCCTTGTTCCTTCACATAACATGGCTTCCTGACGCCCCCAGGATAAAGGTCAGAGTCCTCAGGTCTGTGTTTGAGACTCTTCATGGTCTGGTCCCATCTGCATTTCCAGCCAAATTCTCCACTACGGCCCCCAGTGCAGCAGCCCTGGCCATCTGTCCCATCCCACCATCCTGCCTTGGCTCAAACTGTTCCCTCTGTCCCATGCTATTCACACATAGAACAAGGAGAAGCTTGATAGAGGCTAGCCTGAATATTCCATTTGAGAGCATTTTCAGCTTCTGGAAACAGACATTTCACCCAAAATTCCAGATTCCCTGCTTCTCTGAAAATACATACATACATGCATACATACATACATACATACATACATACATAAATCTGCTCTTACTCTGCACTATTCTGTTTCTTGAGACAGAGTTTCACTCTTGTTGCCAGGCTGGAGTGCAGTGGTGTGATCTCCATTCACCACAACCTCTGCCACCCGGGTTCAAGCGAGTCTCCTGCCTCAGCCTCCTGAGTAGCTGGGATTTACAGGCATGAACCACCATAGCCGGCTAATTTTCATGAACTTTTTTTTAGTAGAGATGGAGTTTCACGATGTTGGTCAGGCTGGTCTCCAACTCCTGACCTTGGGTAATCCACCAGCCTCGGCCTCCCAAAGTGCTGGGATTACAGGTGTCAGTCACCTCACTTGTCCAGTCTGCACTATTCCTTAGTGTCAGACTATTTGAGCCAAACAATGTCTTTCTCATTTGGACGTGACCTTCAGGGTCTAATTTTTGTATTTTTAGTATAGACCAGGTTTTTTTTTTTTTTTTGACAGAGTTTCACTCTTGTCACCCAGGCCCAATGGTGCAATGGCATGATCTCAGCTCAATGCAACCTCCGCCTCCTGGGTTCAAGGGATTCTTCTGCCTCAGCCTCCCGAGTAGCTGGGATTACAGGCACCTGCCACCACACCCGGCTAATTTTTTGTATTTTTATTAGAAACAGGGTTTTGCCATGTTGGACAGACTGGTCTCGAACTCCTGACCTTAGGTGATATACTCTCCTCAGCCTCCCAAAGTGTGGAATTACAGGCATAGGCCAGAGCCTGGCCTCACCTGGCTAATTCTTTGTATATTTGAAGAGACAGCGTTTCACCATGTTGGCCAGGATGGTCTTGATCTCCGGAATTTGTGATCCACTGGCCTCAGCCTCCCAAAGAACTGGGATTAGAGGTGTGAGCCACTGCACCCGGCCTCAATGTAGCTTATTATCAAAGTATTTACATAGAAAAATTAATCAAAGGGCACAAGCATTTCAATACTTAGGTTAAGATGAAATCTGTGCCCGGAAGAGTGCCAGACACACATGAAATGTTTTGTGCATGAAGCAACCACAACTTAAAATGATTTTCTGTTATTCGTTTTGGTATGTTATTTTGGGAATGTGATTAATCACCTATGTCAAGGACGTTGGGAAGAATTTCCAGATACTCTGATATGCATGACATCTTAATCATACAATATGAAGCAAGGCTATCTTAGGAAATTAGGTATCACTGCCAAGGACCTTTACAATTGAAGATAAATTAAAATTACTATTAAATTTATAACAGTCAGATGGGTTGGCAGGCAAGATGTGTCATTATTTTCTCAGCGTTTTTTCTTTTCCTTGATTCAATAAAACAAACTTAAACGCCAGCTATCTGCAGAACCCTCACTAGACTATATTTAATGATATGTGAAACACAGCCTGCGCACTCACAGATCCTTGCCACGTCCCGTTCCCATCCTCTCAAAACCTGAGTTACCCTGTGGCTAGATTTCTCAAGAAAATGAAAGAGAGAGACGAATGAGAACCATCTTCTTTCAGGTCGCTCCGCACTGCTCCTGCGGGTAGACAATGACCTCTCCGGTGAGGCTTTTATCCTTGACTGTGGGGTGGAGGCCTTAATCCGAGAAAAGAGGCCTCTCAGGGTGAGGAGATGATTTAAATTCTTACTAGAGAGATGTAGCTCCCCACTTCATCCGGACCTTCACAAACCTAAACTGGAGCCGCCGGAAAAATGACTGACAACCGGCCACACAAGCCAGGCAGAGACGCGGGGAGAGCCTTGTGGAGGCACATTGGCTGGGCTGACTAAAGCTCTGGTGCTGGAAGTCAGGCTGCTGCTCCTTTAAACAATGGCAACTGTGCTGTAGCAGAGGGGCTCCTGTTGAAGCCTCCGCAGCGACTGGATCCGGGGTCCAGTTTGGGGCAGCCTGGGAGAGGGTGCCGCGAGTGTCCTGTCCCAGGGCCAAACCCCCAGGAGTCCTGTCCTCCGGACCTCCTTAAGGCGACTTCCACCGAGGGAGGGGGAGCTTCAGGACGCCTGCTGTGTTCTGGGGACTCCCGTTCAGATCCGATTTTGGCCCCCTCCCAGTGAGATAGGATGGGCTCACCACATCTGGTGAGGCAGGCAGGGCCTCGCTGCAGCGCAGAATGATCCCATAGGTCTCAAGGCGTAGCGTCAGCTGAAACTTCACTGATCCATCAGCCCTCTGCCTCCCTCCTCCTTCGA
This sequence comes from Pongo pygmaeus, assembly GCF_028885625.2. Classification (NCBI taxonomy): domain Eukaryota; kingdom Metazoa; phylum Chordata; class Mammalia; order Primates; family Hominidae; genus Pongo; species Pongo pygmaeus. The sequence continues at coordinate 31,837,418 of NC_072392.2, read as the reverse complement.
AAGAGCAGTGGCCTCCTCCGCTTCTAAAAGCCCTGGGGCTCCAGAAAGCCGACCGCGCTTTACAGGACACGTGCAGGCAGGAACAGGGGCGAATCCGAGGTGGAGACCATGTGACCACGCGTGGCACTGGCGTATCCCACAGCAGATGGTGTGAACGTGTGTCACCGGAGGCATACCGGGAGACGGCGAAACAAACGGTGGTGTCCAGGCATGTGCCAGTGGAAGGGGGGAACAAGTGACCTTTCGGTCAATGCCAAGGGAAATCAAAGAACACCTGGGACTCGGTGGGTGGGGGGCCTGCGCCTGACCCAAGCCAGGTTTTCCAATGCCTATCAGAGGAGCAAAGAATCTTCTGCAGAATTCGCCCCGCCCCCAACACTCCTCCTCCCTGGTAGCCCTGACGCAACTTCCCCTGCACCCAGCCCCAGCCCCAGCCCCAGCCCCAGCCCCAGCCCCAGACCCAGCCCCAGCCCCAGACCCAGCCCCAGCCCCAGACACAGACCCAGCCCCAGCCCCAGCCCAGTCCCTCTGGTTCCCTGACATTCGTTTGGGCCACAAGATCAAGGGAGTCAGTCCACCCAGGAGCAGAGGAGAGGATGTCCCTCCAGAATGAGACAGGAAGTGCAGAGGAAATGCGACACCACCTGTCCTAGAAGACAAGGCCAGTCACGGTCGCCTAGCGCTCATTCTAGGCAGTCCACCCACCCATGAGGGGAAACATGGAGAACAAGGAAGCTTCCCTGTCTGAGACACGTATGGAAGCCAAGAAATCCAGGGTCATGAGACCTGCCCAATGAAGCAGAAAGACGTTTGGAGAGAGATACCATCATGACACGGATCTGCAGGAAGTGTGTCCCTGACGGACTGGGAAGTCATCTTTGTTGAAGACATTGGGCCAGAGCGAGAGGCATCCAGGCCCCTGAGAAACAGGTGAGGCAGAGCAAGAGGGAGGATAGAGCAGAGGCCAGAGCCCCGGCAGGATACAGCGCCGTGCCACCACCACGGGCATAAGGGGAGGGCTTCCAAAAGGGTGGCTTGTCCAGAGAGGCCAGCGTTCCAGTGACAGTGACAGGGATTGTTGCCATCTCCCATTCCCGGCTGCTTCTTCTACACGGTATGGTGGTGTGGCTTCATTTCTCAGAGAAGAGCCGTGAAAAGGTACAACCATCTTCTCTGATGTGGTCCTGCTTCCCTACTGCGGGACAAAGAGCTCCTGTGGGGCTCTTTTCCTTGGTTGCTGTGTGGTCATGTTGATCTTAGAAAAGAGGCAGCTCATGATGGGGATGAGATTTCAATTGCTCCGGGACCGATGCATCTCCTCACGTGGGCCAGGCCTTCACACACCCAAAGCGGATCCGCGGCGGCGAAAACGATTGACAGCCGGCCTCATGACCCAGGCAGAGACGCAGAAAGAGGCTCAGCAAAGACAGGCCGACATGCCAGAAATCGCCTTGTGCTGCACAGGGCACATTCAGCCAAAGACACACACGCAGAGGGGCACGCACACACTAACCGACAGAGAGAGGGAAAGAAAGACACAGAGACTGAGAGACAGAGAGAGAAGAGAGGATGGGAGACACGCACACACGCGCGCACACATACACGCACACACACACACACAGAAACAGAGTCATACAGCAGAGGCATGGAAACACACCCCCCCCAGGCAACCCCTGAGGCTGCGGGGTTCTGCTCTCGACGAGAACGACCCTGGGGTGAGAGAAGAGCCCAGGGGCACGCAGGCCGACCTGTCCTCGAGATGACGGCGGCACGACTTTTGGGGAGACTCACCCCAACAGCGTCCGGGCAGGCCTGAGGCTGGGATGCCGTGCTGCTTCCCCCGGACTCCGCCTGGGGTTTCCTCATCCTGGTCGGCCCTTTGCGACTCCTGGCATCCGGAGACGTTCCCGTCGACCCCGTGGAGAGGTCAGACCGGAGCCTCAGAGCCCCGCCACCCAAGCACTGCCACGGAGGACTCCTGCTCTGCCAAGCCTCAGGGACGGGTTTCTAAGACAACCGTGGGAAGCACTGTGACGGCAGAAGCCGCTCGCGCCTCGCGCATGCGCATTGGCTGGACCGACTCGCGCTCCGCTCCTGGCAGTCAGGCTGCGTCCCCTTTAAATAATGCCCCCGCTGCGCGGCTGCAGCGAGGCTCCTGCTGCAGCCTCGGCGGCGTGTGGATACGGGGTCCAGCTTGGGACGCCGTGGGAGATGGGGCCGCCGGTGCCCTGTCTCAGGGCCAAACCCCCAGGAGTCCCGCCCTCAGGATCTCCTTGAGCCGACTTCCACGGAGGGAAGGGGAGCTTCAGGACGCCTGCTGTGTTCTGGGGACTCCCGTTCAGATCCGATTTTGGCCCCCTCCCAGTGAGATAGGATGGGCTCACCACATCTGGTGAGGCAGGCAGGGCCTCGCTGCAGCGCAGAATGATCCCATAGGTCTCAAGGCGTAGCGTCAGCTGAAACTTCACTGATCCATCAGCCCTCTGCCTCCCTCCTCCTTCGAAAGAGCAGTGGCCTGCTCCGCTTCTAAAAGCCCTGGGGCTCCGGAAAGCCGACCGCGCTTTACAGGACACGTGCAGGCAGGAACAGGGGCGAATCCGAGGTGGAGACCATGTGACCACGCGTGGCACTGGCGTATCCCACAGCAGATGGTGTGAACGTGTGTCACCGGAGGCATACCGGGAGACGGCGAAACAAACGGTGGTGTCCAGGCATGTGCCAGTGGAAGGGGGGAACAAGTGACCTTTCGGTCAATGCCAAGGGAAATCAAAGGACACCTGGGACTCGGTGGGTGGGGGGCCTGTGCCTGACCCAAGCCAGGTTTTCCAATGCCTATCAGAGGAGCAAAGAATCTTCTGCAGAATTCGCCCCGCCCCCAACCCTCCTCCTCCCTGGTAGCCCTGACGCAACTTCCCCTGCACCCAGCCCCAGCCCCAGCCCCAGCCCCAGCCCCATCCCCAGCCCCAGCCCCAGCCCCAGCCCCAGCCCCAGCCCAGTCCCTCTGGTTCCCTGACATTCGTTTGGGCCACAAGATCAAGGGAGTCAGTCCACCCAGGAGCAGAGGAGAGGATGTCCCTCCAGAATGAGACAGGAAGTGCAGAGGAAATGCGACACCACCTGTCCTAGAAGACAAGGCCAGTCACGGTCGCCTAGCGCTCATTCTAGGCAATCCACCCACCCATGAGGGGAAACATGGAGAACAAGGAAGCTTCCCTGTCTGAGACACGTATGGAAGCCAAGAAATCCAGGGTCATGAGACCTGCCTAATGAAGCAGAAAGACGTTTGGAGAGAGATACCATCATGACACGGATCTGCAGGAAGTGTGTCCCTGACGGACTGGGAAGTCATCTTTGTTGAAGACATTGGGCCAGAGCGAGAGGCATCCAGGCCCCTGAGAAACAGGTGAGGCAGAGCAAGAGGGAGGATAGAGCAGAGGCCAGAGCCCCGGCAGGATACAGCGCCGTGCCACCACCACGGGCATAAGGGGAGGGCTTCCAAAAGGGTGGCTTGTCCAGAGAGGCCAGCGTTCCAGTGACAGTGACAGGGATGGTTGCCATCTCCCATTCCCGGCTGCTTCTTCTACACGGTATGGTGGTGTGGCTTCATTTCTCAGAGAAGAGCCGTGAAAAGGTACAACCATCTTCTCTGATGTGGTCCTGCTTCCCTACTGCGGGACAAAGAGCTCCTGTGGGGCTCTTTTCCTTGGTTGCTGTGTGGTCATGTTGATCTTAGAAAAGAGGCAGCTCATGATGGGGATGAGATTTCAATTGCTCCGGGACCGATGCATCTCCTCACGTGGGCCAGGCCTTCACACACCCAAAGCGGATCCGCGGCGGCGAAAACGATTGACAGCCGGCCTCATGACCCAGGCAGAGACGCAGAAAGAGGCTCAGCAAAGACAGGCCGACATGCCAGAAATCGCCTTGTGCTGCACAGGGCACATTCAGCCAAAGACACACACGCAGAGGGGCACGCACACACTAACCGACAGAGAGAGGGAAAGAAAGACACAGAGACTGAGAGACAGAGAGAGAAGAGAGGATGGGAGACACACACACACGCGCGCACACATACACGCACACACACACACACAGAAACAGAGTCATACAGCAGAGGCATGGAAACACACCCCCCCAGGCAACCCCTGAGGCTGCGGGGTTCTGCTCTCGACGAGAACGACCCTGGGGTGAGAGAACAGCCCAGGGGCACGCAGGCCGACCTGTCCTCGAGATGACGGCGGCACGACTTTTGGGGAGACTCACCCCAACAGCGTCCGGGCAGGCCTGAGGCTGGGATGCCGTGCTGCTTCCCCCGGACTCCGCCTGGGGTTTCCTCATCCTGGTCGGCCCTTTGCGACTCCTGGCATCCGGAGACGTTCCCGTCGACCCCGTGGAGAGGTCAGACCGGAGCCTCAGAGCCCCGCCACCCAAGCACTGCCACGGAGGGCTCCTGCTCTGCCAAGTCTCAGGGACGGGTTTCTAAGACAACCGTGGGAAGCACTGTGACGGCAGAAGCCGCTCGCGCCTCGCGCATGCGCATTGGCTGGACCGACTCGCGCTCCGCTCCTGGCAGTCAGGCTGCGTCCCCTTTAAATAATGCCCCCGCTGCGCGGCTGCAGCGAGGCTCCTGCTGCAGCCGCGGCGGCGTGTGGATACGGGGTCCAGCTTGGGACGCCGTGGGAGATGGGGCCGCCGGTGCCCTGTCTCAGGGCCAAACCCCCAGGAGTCCCACCCTCAGGATCTCCTTGAGCCGACTTCCACGGAGGGAAGGGGAGCTTCAGGACGCCTGCTGTGTTCTGGGGACTCCCGTTCAGATCCGATTTTGGCCCCCTCCCAGTGAGATAGGATGGGCTCACCACATCTGGTGAGGCAGGCAGGGCCTCGCTGCAGCGCAGAATGATCCCATAGGTCTCAAGGCGTAGCGTCAGCTGAAACTTCACTGATCCATCAGCCCTCTGCCTCCCTCCTCCTTCGAAAGAGCAGTGGCCTGCTCCGCTTCTAAAAGCCCTGGGGCTCCGGAAAGCCGACCGCGCTTTACAGGACACGTGCAGGCAGGAACAGGGGCGAATCCGAGGTGGAGACCATGTGACCACGCGTGGCACTGGCGTATCCCACAGCAGATGGTGTGAACGTGTGTCACCGGAGGCATACCGGGAGACGGCGAAACAAACGGTGGTGTCCAGGCATGTGCCAGTGGAAGGGGGAAACAAGTGACCTTTCGGTCAATGCCAAGGGAAATCAAAGGACACCTGGGACTCGGTGGGTGGGGGGCCTGTGCCTGACCCAAGCCAGGTTTTCCAATGCCTATCAGAGGAGCAAAGAATCTTCTGCAGAATTTGCCCCGCCCCCAACCCTCCTCCTCCCTGGTAGCCCTGACGCAACTTCCCCTGCACCCAGCCCCAGCCCCAGCCCCAGCCCCAGCCCCAGACACAGACCCAGCCCCAGCCCCAGCCCCAGCCCCAGCCCAGTCCCTCTGGTTCCCTGACATTCGTTTGGGCCACAAGATCAAGGGAGTCAGTCCACCCAGGAGCAGAGGAGAGGATGTCCCTCCAGAATGAGACAGGAAGTGCAGAGGAAATGCGACACCACCCGTCCTAGAAGACAAGGCCAGTCACGGTCGCCTAGCGCTCATTCTAGGCAATCCACCCACCCATGAGGGGAAACATGGAGAACAAGGAAGCTTCCCTGTCTGAGACACGTATGGAAGCCAAGAAATCCAGGGTCATGAGACCTGCCTAATGAAGCAGAAAGACGTTTGGAGAGAGATACCATCATGACACGGATCTGCAGGAAGTGTGTCCCTGACGGACTGGGAAGTCATCTTTGTTGAAGACATTGGGCCAGAGCGAGAGGCATCCAGGCCCCTGAGAAACAGGTGAGGCAGAGCAAGAGGGAGGATAGAGCAGAGGCCAGAGCCCCGGCAGGATACAGCGCCGTGCCACCACCACGGGCATAAGGGGAGGGCTTCCAAAAGGGTGGCTTGTCCAGAGAGGCCAGCGTTCCAGTGACAGTGACAGGGATTGTTGCCATCTCCCATTCCCGGCTGCTTCTTCTACACGGTATGGTGGTGTGGCTTCATTTCTCAGAGAAGAGCCGTGAAAAGGTACAACCATCTTCTCTGATGTGGTCCTGCTTCCCTACTGCGGGACAAAGAGCTCCTGTGGGGCTCTTTTCCTTGGTTGCTCTGTGGTCATGTTGATCTTAGAAAAGAGGCAGCTCATGATGGGGATGAGATTTCAATTGCTCCGGGACCGATGCATCTCCTCACGTGGGCCAGGCCTTCACACACCCAAAGCGGATCCGCGGCGGCGAAAACGATTGACAGCCGGCCTCATGACCCAGGCAGAGACGCAGAAAGAGGCTCAGCAAAGACAGGCCGACATGCCAGAAATCGCCTTGTGCTGCACAGGGCACATTCAGCCAAAGACACACACGCAGAGGGGCACGCACACACTAACCGACAGAGAGAGGGAAAGAAAGACACAGAGACTGAGAGACAGAGAGAGAAGAGAGGATGGGAGACACGCACACACGCGCGCACACATACACGCACACACACACACACAGAAACAGAGTCATACAGCAGAGGCATGGAAACACACCCCCCCCAGGCAACCCCTGAGGCTGCGGGGTTCTGCTCTCGACGAGAACGACCCTGGGGTGAGAGAAGAGCCCAGGGGCACGCAGGCCGACCTGTCCTCGAGATGACGGCGGCACGACTTTTGGGGAGACTCACCCCAACAGCGTCCGGGCAGGCCTGAGGCTGGGATGCCGTGCTGCTTCCCCCGGACTCCGCCTGGGGTTTCCTCATCCTGGTCGGCCCTTTGCGACTCCTGGCATCCGGAGACGTTCCCGTCGACCCCGTGGAGAGGTCAGACCGGAGCCTCAGAGCCCCGCCACCCAAGCACTGCCACGGAGGACTCCTGCTCTGCCAAGCCTCAGGGACGGGTTTCTAAGACAACCGTGGGAAGCACTGTGACGGCAGAAGCCGCTCGCGCCTCGCGCATGCGCATTGGCTGGACCGACTCGCGCTCCGCTCCTGGCAGTCAGGCTGCGTCCCCTTTAAATAATGCCCCCGCTGCGCGGCTGCAGCGAGGCTCCTGCTGCAGCCGCGGCGGCGTGTGGATACGGGGTCCAGCTTGGGACGCCGTGGGAGATGGGGCCGCCGGTGCCCTGTCTCAGGGCCAAACCCCCAGGAGTCCCGCCCTCAGGATCTCCTTGAGCCGACTTCCACGGAGGGAAGGGGAGCTTCAGGACGCCTGCTGTGTTCTGGGGACTCCCGTTCAGATCCGATTTTGGCCCCCTCCCAGTGAGATAGGATGGGCTCACCACATCTGGTGAGGCAGGCAGGGCCTCGCTGCAGCGCAGAATGATCCCATAGGTCTCAAGGCGTAGCGTCAGCTGAAACTTCACTGATCCATCAGCCCTCTGCCTCCCTCCTCCTTCGAAAGAGCAGTGGCCTGCTCCGCTTCTAAAAGCCCTGGGGCTCCGGAAAGCCGACCGCGCTTTACAGGACACGTGCAGGCAGGAACAGGGGCGAATCCGAGGTGGAGACCATGTGACCACGCGTGGCACTGGCGTATCCCACAGCAGATGGTGTGAACGTGTGTCACCGGAGGCATACCGGGAGACGGCGAAACAAACGGTGGTGTCCAGGCATGTGCCAGTGGAAGGGGGGAACAAGTGACCTTTCGGTCAATGCCAAGGGAAATCAAAGGACACCTGGGATTCGGTGGGTGGGGGGCCTGTGCCTGACCCAAGCCAGGTTTTCCAATGCCTATCAGAGGAGCAAAGAATCTTCTGCAGAATTCGCCCCGCCCCCAACCCTCCTCCTCCCTGGTAGCCCTGACGCAACTTCCCCTGCACCCAGCCCCAGCCCCAGCCCCAGCCCCAGCCCCAGCCCCAGACCCAGCCCCAGACCCAGACCCAGCCCCAGCCCCAGCCCCAGCCCCAGCCCCAGCCCCAGCCCAGTCCCTCTGGTTCCCTGACATTCGTTTGGGCCACAAGATCAAGGGAGTCAGTCCACCCAGGAGCAGAGGAGAGGATGTCCCTTCAGAATGAGACAGGAAGTGCAGAGGAAATGCGACACCACCTGTCCTAGAAGACAAGGCCAGTCACGGTCGCCTAGCGCTCATTCTAGGCAATCCACCCACCCATGAGGGGAAACATGGAGAACAAGGAAGCTTCCCTGTCTGAGACACGTATGGAAGCCAAGAAATCCAGGGTCATGAGACCTGCCTAATGAAGCAGAAAGACGTTTGGAGAGAGATACCATCATGACACGGATCTGCAGGAAGTGTGTCCCTGACGGACTGGGAAGTCATCTTTGTTGAAGACATTGGGCCAGAGCGAGAGGCATCCAGGCCCCTGAGAAACAGGTGAGGCAGAGCAAGAGGGAGGATAGAGCAGAGGCCAGAGCCCCGGCAGGATACAGCGCCGTGTCACCACCACGGGCATAAGGGGAGGGCTTCCAAAAGGGTGGCTTGTCCAGAGAGGCCAGCGTTCCAGTGACAGTGACAGGGATGGTTGCCATCTCCCATTCCCGGCTGCTTCTTCTACACGGTATGGTGGTGTGGCTTCATTTCTCAGAGAAGAGCCGTGAAAAGGTACAACCATCTTCTCTGATGTGGTCCTGCTTCCCTACTGCGGGACAAAGAGCTCCTGTGGGGCTCTTTTCCTTGGTTGCTGTGTGGTCATGTTGATCTTAGAAAAGAGGCAGCTCATGATGGGGATGAGATTTCAATTGCTCCGGGACCGATGCATCTCCTCACGTGGGCCAGGCCTTCACACACCCAAAGCGGATCCGCGGCGGCGAAAACGATTGACAGCCGGCCTCATGACCCAGGCAGAGACGCAGAAAGAGGCTCAGCAAAGACAGGCCGACATGCCAGAAATCGCCTTGTGCTGCACAGGGCACATTCAGCCAAAGACACACACGCAGAGGGGCACGCACACACTAACCGACAGAGAGAGGGAAAGAAAGACACAGAGACTGAGAGACAGAGAGAGAAGAGAGGATGGGAGACACGCACACACGCGCGCACACATACACGCACACACACACACACAGAAACAGAGTCATACAGCAGAGGCATGGAAACACACCCCCCCCAGGCAACCCCTGAGGCTGCGGGGTTCTGCTCTCGACGAGAACGACCCTGGGGTGAGAGAAGAGCCCAGGGGCACGCAGGCCGACCTGTCCTCGAGATGACGGCGGCACGACTTTTGGGGAGACTCACCCCAACAGCGTCCGGGCAGGCCTGAGGCTGGGATGCCGTGCTGCTTCCCCCGGACTCCGCCTGGGGTTTCCTCATCCTGGTCGGCCCTTTGCGACTCCTGGCATCCGGAGACGTTCCCGTCGACCCCGTGGAGAGGTCAGACCGGAGCCTCAGAGCCCCGCCACCCAAGCACTGCCACGGAGGACTCCTGCTCTGCCAAGCCTCAGGGACGGGTTTCTAAGACAACCGTGGGAAGCACTGTGACGGCAGAAGCCGCTCGCGCCTCGCGCATGCGCATTGGCTGGACCGACTCGCGCTCCGCTCCTGGCAGTCAGGCTGCGTCCCCTTTAAATAATGCCCCCGCTGCGCGGCTGCAGCGAGGCTCCTGCTGCAGCCGCGGCGGCGTGTGGATACGGGGTCCAGCTTGGGACGCCGTGGGAGATGGGGCCGCCGGTGCCCTGTCTCAGGGCCAAACCCCCAGGAGTCCCGCCCTCAGGATCTCCTTGAGCCGACTTCCACGGAGGGAAGGGGAGCTTCAGGACGCCTGCTGTGTTCTGGGGACTCCCGTTCAGATCCGATTTTGGCCCCCTCCCAGTGAGATAGGATGGGCTCACCACATCTGGTGAGGCAGGCAGGGCCTCGCTGCAGCGCAGAATGATCCCATAGGTCTCAAGGCGTAGCGTCAGCTGAAACTTCACTGATCCATCAGCCCTCTGCCTCCCTCCTCCTTCGAAAGAGCAGTGGCCTGCTCCGCTTCTAAAAGCCCTGGGGCTCCGGAAAGCCGACCGCGCTTTACAGGACACGTGCAGGCAGGAACAGGGGCGAATCCGAGGTGGAGACCATGTGACCACGCGTGGCACTGGCGTATCCCACAGCAGATGGTGTGAACGTGTGTCACCGGAGGCATACCGGGAGACGGCGAAACAAACGGTGGTGTCCAGGCATGTGCCAGTGGAAGGGGGGAACAAGTGACCTTTCGGTCAATGCCAAGGGAAATCAAAGGACACCTGGGATTCGGTGGGTGGGGGGCCTGTGCCTGACCCAAGCCAGGTTTTCCAATGCCTATCAGAGGAGCAAAGAATCTTCTGCAGAATTCGCCCCGCCCCCAACCCTCCTCCTCCCTGGTAGCCCTGACGCAACTTCCCCTGCACCCAGCCCCAGCCCCAGCCCCAGCCCCAGCCCCAGCCCCAGACCCAGCCCCAGACCCAGACCCAGCCCCAGCCCCAGCCCCAGCCCCAGCCCCAGCCCCAGCCCAGTCCCTCTGGTTCCCTGACATTCGTTTGGGCCACAAGATCAAGGGAGTCAGTCCACCCAGGAGCAGAGGAGAGGATGTCCCTTCAGAATGAGACAGGAAGTGCAGAGGAAATGCGACACCACCTGTCCTAGAAGACAAGGCCAGTCACGGTCGCCTAGCGCTCATTCTAGGCAATCCACCCACCCATGAGGGGAAACATGGAGAACAAGGAAGCTTCCCTGTCTGAGACACGTATGGAAGCCAAGAAATCCAGGGTCATGAGACCTGCCTAATGAAGCAGAAAGACGTTTGGAGAGAGATACCATCATGACACGGATCTGCAGGAAGTGTGTCCCTGACGGACTGGGAAGTCATCTTTGTTGAAGACATTGGGCCAGAGCGAGAGGCATCCAGGCCCCTGAGAAACAGGTGAGGCAGAGCAAGAGGGAGGATAGAGCAGAGGCCAGAGCCCCGGCAGGATACAGCGCCGTGTCACCACCACGGGCATAAGGGGAGGGCTTCCAAAAGGGTGGCTTGTCCAGAGAGGCCAGCGTTCCAGTGACAGTGACAGGGATGGTTGCCATCTCCCATTCCCGGCTGCTTCTTCTACACGGTATGGTGGTGTGGCTTCATTTCTCAGAGAAGAGCCGTGAAAAGGTACAACCATCTTCTCTGATGTGGTCCTGCTTCCCTACTGCGGGACAAAGAGCTCCTGTGGGGCTCTTTTCCTTGGTTGCTGTGTGGTCATGTTGATCTTAGAAAAGAGGCAGCTCATGATGGGGATGAGATTTCAATTGCTCCGGGACCGATGCATCTCCTCACGTGGGCCAGGCCTTCACACACCCAAAGCGGATCCGCGGCGGCGAAAACGATTGACAGCCGGCCTCATGACCCAGGCAGAGACGCAGAAAGAGGCTCAGCAAAGACAGGCCGACATGCCAGAAATCGCCTTGTGCTGCACAGGGCACATTCAGCCAAAGACACACACGCAGAGGGGCACGCACACACTAACCGACAGAGAGAGGGAAAGAAAGACACAGAGACTGAGAGACAGAGAGAGAAGAGAGGATGGGAGACACGCACACACGCGCGCACACATACACGCACACACACACACACAGAAACAGAGTCATACAGCAGAGGCATGGAAACACACCCCCCCCAGGCAACCCCTGAGGCTGCGGGGTTCTGCTCTCGACGAGAACGACCCTGGGGTGAGAGAAGAGCCCAGGGGCACGCAGGCCGACCTGTCCTCGAGATGACGGCGGCACGACTTTTGGGGAGACTCACCCCAACAGCGTCCGGGCAGGCCTGAGGCTGGGATGCCGTGCTGCTTCCCCCGGACTCCGCCTGGGGTTTCCTCATCCTGGTCGGCCCTTTGCGACTCCTGGCATCCGGAGACGTTCCCGTCGACCCCGTGGAGAGGTCAGACCGGAGCCTCAGAGCCCCGCCACCCAAGCACTGCCACGGAGGACTCCTGCTCTGCCAAGCCTCAGGGACGGGTTTCTAAGACAACCGTGGGAAGCACTGTGACGGCAGAAGCCGCTCGCGCCTCGCGCATGCGCATTGGCTGGACCGACTCGCGCTCCGCTCCTGGCAGTCAGGCTGCGTCCCCTTTAAATAATGCCCCCGCTGCGCGGCTGCAGCGAGGCTCCTGCTGCAGCCGCGGCGGCGTGTGGATACGGGGTCCAGCTTGGGACGCCGTGGGAGATGGGGCCGCCGGTGCCCTGTCTCAGGGCCAAACCCCCAGGAGTCCCGCCCTCAGGATCTCCTTGAGCCGACTTCCACGGAGGGAAGGGGAGCTTCAGGACGCCTGCTGTGTTCTGGGGACTCCCGTTCAGATCCGATTTTGGCCCCCTCCCAGTGAGATAGGATGGGCTCACCACATCTGGTGAGGCAGGCAGGGCCTCGCTGCAGCGCAGAATGATCCCATAGGTCTCAAGGCGTAGCGTCAGCTGAAACTTCACTGATCCATCAGCCCTCTGCCTCCCTCCTCCTTCGAAAGAGCAGTGGCCTGCTCCGCTTCTAAAAGCCCTGGGGCTCCGGAAAGCCGACCGCGCTTTACAGGACACGTGCAGGCAGGAACAGGGGCGAATCCGAGGTGGAGACCATGTGACCACGCGTGGCACTGGCGTATCCCACAGCAGATGGTGTGAACGTGTGTCACCGGAGGCATACCGGGAGACGGCGAAACAAACGGTGGTGTCCAGGCATGTGCCAGTGGAAGGGGGGAACAAGTGACCTTTCGGTCAATGCCAAGGGAAATCAAAGGACACCTGGGATTCGGTGGGTGGGGGGCCTGTGCCTGACCCAAGCCAGGTTTTCCAATGCCTATCAGAGGAGCAAAGAATCTTCTGCAGAATTCGCCCCGCCCCCAACCCTCCTCCTCCCTGGTAGCCCTGACGCAACTTCCCCTGCACCCAGCCCCAGCCCCAGCCCCAGCCCCAGCCCCAGCCCCAGACCCAGCCCCAGACCCAGACCCAGCCCCAGCCCCAGCCCCAGCCCCAGCCCCAGCCCCAGCCCAGTCCCTCTGGTTCCCTGACATTCGTTTGGGCCACAAGATCAAGGGAGTCAGTCCACCCAGGAGCAGAGGAGAGGATGTCCCTTCAGAATGAGACAGGAAGTGCAGAGGAAATGCGACACCACCTGTCCTAGAAGACAAGGCCAGTCACGGTCGCCTAGCGCTCATTCTAGGCAATCCACCCACCCATGAGGGGAAACATGGAGAACAAGGAAGCTTCCCTGTCTGAGACACGTATGGAAGCCAAGAAATCCAGGGTCATGAGACCTGCCTAATGAAGCAGAAAGACGTTTGGAGAGAGATACCATCATGACACGGATCTGCAGGAAGTGTGTCCCTGACGGACTGGGAAGTCATCTTTGTTGAAGACATTGGGCCAGAGCGAGAGGCATCCAGGCCCCTGAGAAACAGGTGAGGCAGAGCAAGAGGGAGGATAGAGCAGAGGCCAGAGCCCCGGCAGGATACAGCGCCGTGTCACCACCACGGGCATAAGGGGAGGGCTTCCAAAAGGGTGGCTTGTCCAGAGAGGCCAGCGTTCCAGTGACAGTGACAGGGATGGTTGCCATCTCCCATTCCCGGCTGCTTCTTCTACACGGTATGGTGGTGTGGCTTCATTTCTCAGAGAAGAGCCGTGAAAAGGTACAACCATCTTCTCTGATGTGGTCCTGCTTCCCTACTGCGGGACAAAGAGCTCCTGTGGGGCTCTTTTCCTTGGTTGCTGTGTGGTCATGTTGATCTTAGAAAAGAGGCAGCTCATGATGGGGATGAGATTTCAATTGCTCCGGGACCGATGCATCTCCTCACGTGGGCCAGGCCTTCACACACCCAAAGCGGATCCGCGGCGGCGAAAACGATTGACAGCCGGCCTCATGACCCAGGCAGAGACGCAGAAAGAGGCTCAGCAAAGACAGGCCGACATGCCAGAAATCGCCTTGTGCTGCACAGGGCACATTCAGCCAAAGACACACACGCAGAGGGGCACGCACACACTAACCGACAGAGAGAGGGAAAGAAAGACACAGAGACTGAGAGACAGAGAGAGAAGAGAGGATGGGAGACACGCACACACGCGCGCACACATACACGCACACACACACACACAGAAACAGAGTCATACAGCAGAGGCATGGAAACACACCCCCCCAGGCAACCCCTGAGGCTGCGGGGTTCTGCTCTCGACGAGAACGACCCTGGGGTGAGAGAAGAGCCCAGGGGCACGCAGGCCGACCTGTCCTCGAGATGACGGCGGCACGACTTTTGGGGAGACTCACCCCAACAGCGTCCGGGCAGGCCTGAGGCTGGGATGCCGTGCTGCTTCCCCCGGACTCCGCCTGGGGTTTCCTCATCCTGGTCGGCCCTTTGCGACTCCTGGCATCCGGAGACGTTCCCGTCGACCCCGTGGAGAGGTCAGACCGGAGCCTCAGAGCCCCGCCACCCAAGCACTGCCACGGAGGGCTCCTGCTCTGCCAAGCCTCAGGGACGGGTTTCTAAGACAACCGTGGGAAGCACTGTGACGGCAGAAGCCGCTCGCGCCTCGCGCATGCGCATTGGCTGGACCGACTCGCGCTCCGCTCCTGGCAGTCAGGCTGCGTCCCCTTTAAATAATGCCCCCGCTGCGCGGCTGCAGCGAGGCTCCTGCTGCAGCCGCGGTGGCGTGTGGATACGGGGTCCAGCTTGGGACGCCGTGGGAGATGGGGCCGCCGGTGCCCTGTCTCAGGGCCAAACCCCCAGGAGTCCCGCCCTCAGGATCTCCTTGAGCCGACTTCCACGGAGGGAAGGGGAGCTTCAGGACGCCTGCTGTGTTCTGGGGACTCCCGTTCAGATCCGATTTTGGCCCCCTCCCAGTGAGATAGGATGGGCTCACCACATCTGGTGAGGCAGGCAGGGCCTCGCTGCAGCGCAGAATGATCCCATAGGTCTCAAGGCGTAGCGTCAGCTGAAACTTCACTGATCCATCAGCCCTCTGCCTCCCTCCTCCTTCGAAAGAGCAGTGGCCTGCTCCGCTTCTAAAAGCCCTGGGGCTCCGGAAAGCCGACCGCGCTTTACAGGACACGTGCAGGCAGGAACAGGGGCGAATCCGAGGTGGAGACCATGTGACCACGCGTGGCACTGGCGTATCCCACAGCAGATGGTGTGAACGTGTGTCACCGGAGGCATACCGGGAGACGGCGAAACAAACGGTGGTGTCCAGGCATGTGCCAGTGGAAGGGGGGAACAAGTGACCTTTCGGTCAATGCCAAGGGAAATCAAAGGACACCTGGGACTCGGTGGGTGGGGGGCCTGTGCCTGACCCAAGCCAGGTTTTCCAATGCCTATCAGAGGAGCAAAGAATCTTCTGCAGAATTCGCCCCGCCCCCAACCCTCCTCCTCCCTGGTAGCCCTGACGCAACTTCCCCTGCACCCAGCCCCAGCCCCAGCCCCAGCCCCAGCCCCATCCCCAGCCCCAGCCCCAGCCCCAGCCCCAGCCCCAGCCCAGTCCCTCTGGTTCCCTGACATTCGTTTGGGCCACAAGATCAAGGGAGTCAGTCCACCCAGGAGCAGAGGAGAGGATGTCCCTCCAGAATGAGACAGGAAGTGCAGAGGAAATGCGACACCACCTGTCCTAGAAGACAAGGCCAGTCACGGTCGCCTAGCGCTCATTCTAGGCAATCCACCCACCCATGAGGGGAAACATGGAGAACAAGGAAGCTTCCCTGTCTGAGACACGTATGGAAGCCAAGAAATCCAGGGTCATGAGACCTGCCTAATGAAGCAGAAAGACGTTTGGAGAGAGATACCATCATGACACGGATCTGCAGGAAGTGTGTCCCTGACGGACTGGGAAGTCATCTTTGTTGAAGACATTGGGCCAGAGCGAGAGGCATCCAGGCCCCTGAGAAACAGGTGAGGCAGAGCAAGAGGGAGGATAGAGCAGAGGCCAGAGCCCCGGCAGGATACAGCGCCGTGCCACCACCACGGGCATAAGGGGAGGGCTTCCAAAAGGGTGGCTTGTCCAGAGAGGCCAGCGTTCCAGTGACAGTGACAGGGATGGTTGCCATCTCCCATTCCCGGCTGCTTCTTCTACACGGTATGGTGGTGTGGCTTCATTTCTCAGAGAAGAGCCGTGAAAAGGTACAACCATCTTCTCTGATGTGGTCCTGCTTCCCTACTGCGGGACAAAGAGCTCCTGTGGGGCTCTTTTCCTTGGTTGCTCTGTGGTCATGTTGATCTTAGAAAAGAGGCAGCTCATGATGGGGATGAGATTTCAATTGCTCCGGGACCGATGCATCTCCTCACGTGGGCCAGGCCTTCACACACCCAAAGCGGATCCGCGGCGGCGAAAACGATTGACAGCCGGCCTCATGACCCAGGCAGAGACGCAGAAAGAGGCTCAGCAAAGACAGGCCGACATGCCAGAAATCGCCTTGTGCTGCACAGGGCACATTCAGCCAAAGACACACACGCAGAGGGGCACGCACACACTAACCGACAGAGAGAGGGAAAGAAAGACACAGAGACTGAGAGACAGAGAGAGAAGAGAGGATGGGAGACACACACACACGCGCGCACACATACACGCACACACACACACACAGAAACAGAGTCATACAGCAGAGGCATGGAAACACACCCCCCCAGGCAACCCCTGAGGCTGCGGGGTTCTGCTCTCGACGAGAACGACCCTGGGGTGAGAGAACAGCCCAGGGGCACGCAGGCCGACCTGTCCTCGAGATGACGGCGGCACGACTTTTGGGGAGACTCACCCCAACAGCGTCCGGGCAGGCCTGAGGCTGGGATGCCGTGCTGCTTCCCCCGGACTCCGCCTGGGGTTTCCTCATCCTGGTCGGCCCTTTGCGACTCCTGGCATCCGGAGACGTTCCCGTCGACCCCGTGGAGAGGTCAGACCGGAGCCTCAGAGCCCCGCCACCCAAGCACTGCCACGGAGGGCTCCTGCTCTGCCAAGTCTCAGGGACGGGTTTCTAAGACAACCGTGGGAAGCACTGTGACGGCAGAAGCCGCTCGCGCCTCGCGCATGCGCATTGGCTGGACCGACTCGCGCTCCGCTCCTGGCAGTCAGGCTGCGTCCCCTTTAAATAATGCCCCCGCTGCGCGGCTGCAGCGAGGCTCCTGCTGCAGCCGCGGCGGCGTGTGGATACGGGGTCCAGCTTGGGACGCCGTGGGAGATGGGGCCGCCGGTGCCCTGTCTCAGGGCCAAACCCCGAGGAGTCCCACCCTCAGGATCTCCTTGAGCCGACTTCCACGGAGGGAAGGGGAGCTTCAGGACGCCTGCTGTGTTCTGGGGACTCCCGTTCAGATCCGATTTTGGCCCCCTCCCAGTGAGATAGGATGGGCTCACCACATCTGGTGAGGCAGGCAGGGCCTCGCTGCAGCGCAGAATGATCCCATAGGTCTCAAGGCGTAGCGTCAGCTGAAACTTCACTGATCCATCAGCCCTCTGCCTCCCTCCTCCTTCGAAAGAGCAGTGGCCTGCTCCGCTTCTAAAAGCCCTGGGGCTCCGGAAAGCCGACCGCGCTTTACAGGACACGTGCAGGCAGGAACAGGGGCGAATCCGAGGTGGAGACCATGTGACCACGCGTGGCACTGGCGTATCCCACAGCAGATGGTGTGAACGTGTGTCACCGGAGGCATACCGGGAGACGGCGAAACAAACGGTGGTGTCCAGGCATGTGCCAGTGGAAGGGGGAAACAAGTGACCTTTCGGTCAATGCCAAGGGAAATCAAAGGACACCTGGGACTCGGTGGGTGGGGGGCCTGTGCCTGACCCAAGCCAGGTTTTCCAATGCCTATCAGAGGAGCAAAGAATCTTCTGCAGAATTTGCCCCGCCCCCAACCCTCCTCCTCCCTGGTAGCCCTGACGCAACTTCCCCTGCACCCAGCCCCAGCCCCAGCCCCAGCCCCAGCCCCAGACACAGACCCAGCCCCAGCCCCAGCCCCAGCCCCAGCCCAGTCCCTCTGGTTCCCTGACATTCGTTTGGGCCACAAGATCAAGGGAGTCAGTCCACCCAGGAGCAGAGGAGAGGATGTCCCTCCAGAATGAGACAGGAAGTGCAGAGGAAATGCGACACCACCCGTCCTAGAAGACAAGGCCAGTCACGGTCGCCTAGCGCTCATTCTAGGCAATCCACCCACCCATGAGGGGAAACATGGAGAACAAGGAAGCTTCCCTGTCTGAGACACGTATGGAAGCCAAGAAATCCAGGGTCATGAGACCTGCCTAATGAAGCAGAAAGACGTTTGGAGAGAGATACCATCATGACACGGATCTGCAGGAAGTGTGTCCCTGACGGACTGGGAAGTCATCTTTGTTGAAGACATTGGGCCAGAGCGAGAGGCATCCAGGCCCCTGAGAAACAGGTGAGGCAGAGCAAGAGGGAGGATAGAGCAGAGGCCAGAGCCCCGGCAGGATACAGCGCCGTGCCACCACCACGGGCATAAGGGGAGGGCTTCCAAAAGGGTGGCTTGTCCAGAGAGGCCAGCGTTCCAGTGACAGTGACAGGGATGGTTGCCATCTCCCATTCCCGGCTGCTTCTTCTACACGGTATGGTGGTGTGGCTTCATTTCTCAGAGAAGAGCCGTGAAAAGGTACAACCATCTTCTCTGATGTGGTCCTGCTTCCCTACTGCGGGACAAAGAGCTCCTGTGGGGCTCTTTTCCTTG